>NW_004524617.1:5418420-5454678 GCF_000260255.1 Octodon degus | reverse complement strand
TGCCAGCCAGCCCCGCCCCCTGGTGGGCTGAGGTGGCCACACACACACACCACACACTCTCTCTCTCTCTCTCTCTCTCTCTCTCTCTCTCTCTCAAATAAATAAAAAAAAAAGAAAGTCTTTATACCGTAAATATTTCATTTATACCATAAATATTTCATTTCAAAGTCTTTATATCATAAATATTTTTAAATTGTCTTTGTAAATTGCACAAAGAAAATGTTTACTAAATCACTGTTAGAAGGAAATTTGCTTCAAATATGATGTCTGTATTTAATTTGGTCATGGTCACTGCCCAAATTTTGATGTCATTCATTTGAATATTTTGGTTAATGTGTACATTATTTTTTAGTACCATCCACTTCTTTTCAGAAAAATTATAATAATGCAACTAAGAGTAAAAAAGTAAGCTTGTTTTTTAGATGAGAAAACAAAACAATTAATTTAAGTTTCAAATTTATAATATTAATAACAAGAGACTAGCCCAATTCTTTTCATCTGAAGTAAAAGACTAGATTTGGTTTTGTTTGGCTTGCTTTAATTTCCAGTCTCTTAAGGAACAACACTTGAGGAAAATGCCATAAAATTAATCATCAGAAATAGTGCTATTTGCAAAACAAAGGGATACAAAAGGACAAGCCAGGACTTTTGTTGAATAATTCAACATATCAAATTCCTAACCATTTTACTAAATGTTGACTTTCAATTTCTGTGCTTCTTGTACCATAAAAAATAAAAACAAATTGTAACTGGCCCTGCTCTGTAATATTTTATTTTACACTTATTTTTATTTATTTTTGGTAGTGGAGATTGAGCTCAGGACCGCACACTTGCCAGGCATGTGCTGGGCCACTCAACTACATCCCCTGCCCTCTGTTGACATTTTGAATAGAATTGTTCTGTTGTTGTATATTAACCTTGATAAATGAGTACATTCTCAGGTAGCTATTAGATCTCTGGAGAAAAAACTGTATGTGTATATGCACAAACATATATGAATTTAGATTTTTATTTTGAATTTAATTTTAAAAGGTAGTGCAAGTATATTCTTCATCATTCAATTAATCAAAAATAGTTTCATGTTAAAGTGCACACAGTTTTAATTCTGTTTATAAGCAAATCAACAATATGCAATATCACTCTAAATATGAAGGTCTGACAAAGACAGGAGGAACCAAAAACATACTTTAAGCAATAATCAATAGAAAATGAAAAGCTGTGCCTAGACTCTAATTTCTAGTTTCACATCCTTTTAAAGAAGTTTTAAAAGGAAAGTGTATCAGAAGTGAATTAATTTAATACAGGTCTTTAGTTTTTAAGCAGATTTTTGTCATTTTATACTATATAAGAAAAAAATAAAACCAGAACCTTGATTGCAGCTATTTTTAAAATCTTTTATATTTCATATATGCATATGTTTTCATAAAACTATAAATATTAATGCCTAATCAGAAGTCAATAGCAGAGTATGCACGAAATAGACCTTGTAGTCGGAGTTTATGAATTTTGCTTCTTCTTTTGACTTGATATTCTGAGGGTTTCTGTTTTTTTGAGGCACTGCAGGAAAGGGTCAGAAGAAAAACATCAAATGTATTCAGGGCATGGTCCACTTTATAAAAATTTAAGATTCTTACTCCACTTATCTTTAGGAAAAACTAGAAACATTTAAAATAAAGAATAAGATCCTGTATATCAACTTTCCACCTTCTTTAGTTGGTAATTAAATATCTTAGGAGATCAGAAAATAGGAGGCTCAAACTCAGCGTGGGGCAGATTCGTCAGGGGTGGTCTCCCCAAGAAGCCTGAGACAACTTGACCCAAGTGTAAATTGTGTTCCTTTGTTTTTGTAAAAAATGCCTAAATATCTGTTAATATTTGAGCTAATTTTTAATCCTGAGCATCTAAACATAAATCATGATAGAAAAATAATTTTAAACCTTTGATATGTCCTGCCAGATTAAAAATGGAACTGGTATTGTTTACTTCCCTTAGCCATGGTAGAAACTAAGTATTAATTAAATAGAAGATATAGATAGATAGATAGATAGATAGATAGATAGATAGATAGATTGATTGATTGATTTTCAGTTTTCAGTGTTCTTACATTTCATATTCTGCTATTACTAAATGACAAAGCATTACTTACTGAGGGGTGTGGGAGCAGATTATAGTTATTTAACATTGATTACAATATTGCAGTTTAACACATGCACTTCCATTTGTACCATGTTTCACTCACTATTCTGCTTTGACAAAAGAAACACAAAGCATTCATCAGATGGAGAATTTTTCAGATCATAGTTTAACAGAGAAGTAAGTTGGGACTAATATAACATATCCATGCTTGCCATTAAACAGTTTCACGCAGACTCCAACTGTCCTCCCTCTCTCCATTCCTGTCTTCCTCTCTCCATTTCCAGCTTGAAAAAGAGATTTCTAGCCAAATAGTCAAGTCTGCAGTGCAGGATAATAAGTATTCTTCATAGGCTTTGGCAAAGTATCAGGCCTATTTGGGTCTTTATCTATTTGGTTGATCTCTATTTAAATTAAGAAAAAATAATCTTATATTTATTTGATATAGGGTCTCTCTCTCTCTCCAGCTTGGTCTCTGATGATCCTCCTGTTTCAGTCTCCCCATATCTGGGATTACAGGTGTGAGCCACCACGTCTGGTTTCTGTGGCTGGCATGGTATGCTGTGGGACTGGGGACCAGCATGTCATGTGGTAATGGGGATCAAAAGCCAGCTTGCACTATGTAGCAAGACTCTCAAAACCCCAAAATAAAAGTAAATAAAGAAAATAAAAGAAAATTTGATTTCACTATAAGTGTTGAAAATGTAGAAGATACCTTCACGTCTTCAAAAAGAAGATAAGATCACTATTACTGAAAAGCTGGTAACCATAGAGAGCTATCAGAGATAAAATATGCAGAGCTGTAAAAAGAATGTCTCAAAGTGATAAAACAATGCAAGAACTACAAATATAACCGTGAATCTAAAAATCTACATTTCATTGTTATAAAGTGAAGTCATAGAGAAATCTGAACAAATTGTTTTAAGAGTAAATGAAGAAATCCCTCCAGAAAGTAAAGTAAAAAGTAGAGAGAGGGATGAGACAGTGATGAGGAAGAGAGGTACAGAAAATGGAAATCAGAAATACACCCAGTTCAGGGAAAATTCCCAGTAGGGGGATAGCTGGCTTGAATGGGATTTCCAGTCCTAGGTTTTAAGGAGTCTCCACACTGATTTCCATAATGGTTTCACCAGTCTACGTTCCCACCAGCAGTGGAGAAGGGTTCCTTTTTCCCCACAGCCTCTCCAGCATTTGTTGTTGGATGATTTCTTTATGATAGCCATTCTTTCCTGGGTGAGATGGTATCTCAGTGTTGTTTTCATTTGCACTTCATGGATGGCTAGTGATGTGGAGCATTTTTCCATATATTTATTAACTTATTTAATTTCATCCTCTGAGATATGTGTGTTCATCTTGGGTGCTCATGTCTGGATTGGGTCTTTAAATTTTGGGAGCCCTAGTGTTTTTTTAGTTCTTTATAAATTCTCGAGAGCAGAGCTTTGTCTGAGTGCTTATTAGTCAAAATTTGTTTGTAATTTGTGGGTTGTCATTTCACTTTGTTAATAATTCCTTTTGACATGCAAAAACTTCTCAGTAAGAGGAGGTCCCAGTTGTTAATTCTCTCAAGTAAGGAACTGAAAACATCATATCATAGTGATATATGTGTGCCTGTGTTTATAGCAGCACAATTTGTGATAGCCAACCTTGGAAACAACCAAGATGCCCATCACCTGAGGAATAGATGAAAAAGATGTGGTATTTTAATACAATGGAGTATTACTCAGCTATAAAGAACGATAAACTTGAAACCTTTATATTGAAGTGGATGCCACTTGAAGATATACTCATAAATAAAATAAACCAGACCCACATGTGTAAATATCACATAGTCTCCCTAGTATAAGAACTAAAAAAAGAAATAAAAATAGAAAGGTATAAAATAATTAAAAGGAAAGGGAGAACTTCAGGATTAGACAATGAAGAGATGGCAAGGAGAAAAGCTAGGAATCATGACAGGGGCAAAACCATACATTAATTGGACAAGATGAGTAAGGTAATGCTTCTGAGAATCTTCAGCAGGTTTTCAAAACTAGCAGTTCATTGGTAGGATTATCACCCTAACTGTATATGCTGATACCTGTGAACTAAGCAACTGCACTGAAGAAAGCAATGTGTAATAGTGGGGTCCATGCTTGGAGTGCCTGCCATTCTGGCTTCCTAAATACATACTGCTTGTCATGACATGTCTATTACTGCCATACTGTCTCTCAAGTAAATGTTTATTTTACAAAAGGGTAATAAATGAAAATATGAGACAAGAAAAAAATGTCACAGAAAAAAAAATACATCCAGTTCAGGTTAAGAAACCCTAAAATGAGAGGTAAGCAATATATCTAATATAAACATTTACAAAGGCTTAAGAGGAAGAAACACATATGTCTTCTGTTGTCTTGAGTTTCTCTTGCTCTTGGTCTCCAAACCTTTGTTTACAGAAATCTGTAAACACATGTTTAACAGGAAAGTCAAAGATATGTAAGAAATGTCAGTGTTGATTTAGTGATAGACAAAAGCTTGTGAGCGGAAATATGTACCTATTCTTA
The DNA here is from genome assembly GCF_000260255.1 of Octodon degus. Classification (NCBI taxonomy): domain Eukaryota; kingdom Metazoa; phylum Chordata; class Mammalia; order Rodentia; family Octodontidae; genus Octodon; species Octodon degus. The sequence continues at coordinate 5,450,005 of NW_004524617.1, read as the reverse complement.
AAAGAAGAATTGAAAATATGAGGAAGGAATAAAACTGTCCTTAGGAGTTCTAACCACTCATTTCCAATCAAATGCAATCATGGTTTTCTTCCTAAACTTAACACAGTATATTGAAGATTACCTGAAATACATAAAAAAAGATATGTTGGAGATTTTCGAGCAGGTTAGAAAGACTTTTCTTATTGTCTCAGTTACTCTTCTCTCCTTGCTGGGACAAATGACTGACCCTCAAAATGATGGAAGGAAAGGTTTATTTAGCTCATGGTACTGGAGCTTTTAGTTCACACTCAGCTGGCTCCAAGGCAGAGTGGCACATGGCAGAGAGCAACCTTTCATGATGGTGGCAAAGAGCAAGAGAGCAAAGGGATGAGTAGTGGCAACAATGGCAAAAGAGAGCAAGTCTCTCTCCCTTATGTGTTGCATTCAGGCTGTCTACCCCAGGCTGGGTGTAGTCCTCACATCCTTAATCCCAGAAACACTTACACACATAATCCCAGTAGCATTCATATGCATAATCCCAGTGGATAATAAATTAATCACAAACTCTAGAAGTCAGCCACATGACTGCATGAGGCTTTGGGAGACACCTATACACAAACCATAACACTTATCAAATAACTGTGTTGTATCTTATGGTCACCGAAACAATGTAGTAGCACTGAATTCAAATAACCAGACATGTCAAAGAGTGGGGCAGATAGCTCATAAATTGACTTTACCATGTAAATTGGTATATTCAACTTATAAAAATGTATCATTAAGCATTTGGAAAATGGTCATTTATATACATGATATATAAAAATTTTATAACCATTTGAATATATGTAACTGTTTCAATGTATAGAGAGCCATTCAAATATTTATGTTATATATATATATATGTAACATAACAAAATATATATTTAACATTATATAGAGTAGTGACAATAATAATAGAGAAATAAAAATTATATACTATAAACATATAGTATGAATATATCTGATATATAAAATATAGATATATGTGTATATAAACATATAAATTTCAGGTGATTTAGGGAGCTTCTACTGAAGGACAAACTATATGACCAATGAGAAATCTATTGGTTAATAATTTTCTAGCTAGAAAGAAATTTTCCAACAACTTTTTATCACAAAATGAAAGGGACGATTCTCACAAAAGAAAACCTGATGTTGAGTACTTGAAAAGGAGAACATTATTTTAATAGCAATAAATGTTAGAAGATAGAAAAATTAATTACTAATTAGGTAAAAACCAAAATTGGTTAGGGTGGAGTTTAATTTATAAGAATTTTAATTTAAGACCACTTTTTAAACCAGTGAAAGATATAATTGAATCATCAAATAATATGAATAAATAAAATTGCTAAAATATAATGGAAACATATTTAAATCATGAGTAATTTGTAATAAAAATACTAATTAACAGAATAAGATAAAATTGTTCTGATAGTTTTTCAAAAGTATAGTGTTAGGGAAAATGGACACTAGCATATATACTGCTGCTCAGATTAAACTTTTATTGAAGGACAGTTTGATAATATATACATACTAACCTAGGTCTAATAAATAACCTTGATCTAACAACTAAAATTCTGGGAATGTATTCTTAAGGAAATAATTCAGTCCTTATAGAGATATATGTAGCAAAAACTTGTGACATTAGTGTTCAGAGTGGCAAAAATTAAAATTGTCCTAATCACAATCTTTATCTATTACTATCCAATGAAAATAATGTATGCCTTAAAGTATATACAATACTTTGTTTCTTTTTTTCCAGTAAATTAACTAATCCTATGTTTGGATTTGGACTTAAAAAAACCCCAGGATCTCAACTATATAATTCAAACTGGCCATGAACCCCCTATGTAATGCAAGCTGGCCTTGGATTGTGGTGATCCTCTGTCCTTAACTTCCTGAGTGCTGGGACTGCAGGTGTGCTCTGCCACAGTTAGCTGCATTTTAATGTAATAAGGTCTTACATATAATCCTAAGATAACAGATAAAAGCAGCTTTATATTAGGACAAAAGTATCTAATGAAACCTTTTAAGTTTTAGAATTACAACAAGGTCTAATGTGTTTTTGTTTTTTGTTACTCTTCCATGATAATTGAGATGCTGTATCCTGGAATTGTTAAGCATATAAGGTCAAAGGTGTTAACAGTAGTTCTCTGAACACATTATACTGATTCTTTTTTTAATTTCAGTTTTTTTTATTATTAACTTGTAAGGGGGTATTGAAAATCTTCCACTAAGATAAACTATTTATCTATTTCTCTTCATAGTCAATCAAAATTTTAGTTAGCTATTTAGTCACATATTATGTTCATAAATGCATAATTCCATTATGTCAAGATATATATATCTTTTGTATCACTTTCTAGTGAAGTGAAACTCCTGTTCTCAAATAGTTGCCCAGTCCATCTCTAGCAATACATTTAAAGCTTACTTTACCAATAGAGTTCAGTCAGCTTTATTTTGATTTTATTTGTTGTATACAAATGTTTTAGACACAGTCCTGTATACTTTTAATGTATCTACAGTGGGCCTCTGATATTCATGAGGATTACTTTCCTAAACCACCTGAAAATTGTGAAAACTGTCAAATTTCAGATATTGTTAGAAAAATACCTAAAAATACCTATTTTTATAGTTACAACCCTAAATATGTCTTGTCTCTTGATGTTATGTAATTTAATACAATTTTGTATTACTAAAGCCTTAGAAGGTCCAAGGCATTTTTGAGGCATTTTAGGGACCTTAGCGTTTAAGAACATCACAATCAAGATAGCGACGTGTACACCTACCTGTTGTGATACCGGGGTGCTGGTGCATCTGCGGAGATGGGTTACAGGGCAGCAACCAATAAGCAGCAAGGAGAACTGAATAACACTCTCGGATTGGTTACTCGCAATCCCCCCAAAAAAATTGCAGATGATATTTGCGGATTATGAGAAATTTCAGGGGTTCCTGTGGAAAATTATCAGTTAGTATCTAAAGAAAAATCTGTGAACGACTAAGCCTACAAACTAAACCGCGATTTCATGAGTGTGTACTGTATTCCTCTTACAATCCTATTCATTTGGATTTGATTGTCTTTTTTGTCAATGAAAATCTTTGTCCCTTATCTACACTGTTCAGCTTATCTTCAATTGTCAGGAATGGCATCTTGAATCCTGTCTATCATGCTTTTATTTTCTTTATATATGCATGCACTTTTCTATATCATGTTTTCCTGACTTTTTTTACCTTCTTTTCCATTAATAGAGTTTCAAAGTTTTCTATCTAGAGTCTATTCTTTTCATAAGACTGCCAAAAATTCATGTATATTCTTAATCAGCGAAAGATATTTGCTTAGTTTTCTACATTTTGAGAAAGACAACCCGTTTTAAGGAGGAATTTCATTTTTTAGAACCTATTCTATGTAAGTCATGAGTTAAAGAAAAGATTACATCGAACTGTACTACAGTAATGATGGGGGCATTGATTATAGTAATTCCCTACAAATAGCAAAATCTTTGGCACTCAAAGTTACGATAATAAATGGTATATAATATTTCCATAGACTCCATAATTCTCTCCCATATATTTTAAATCATCTCCAGATTTCTTTTAACACCTAACACAATGTAATTGCTACATGAAGAGTTGCTATGCTCTATTATTTAGGGAATCATGACAGGAAAAAATACAGTGCCTCAGTTTATGAGCTTAATTCACTTTATCGTTTTGGAGAAGATGGCTGCCTTTGAGTTTCTGTGGGAATGATGGATGCAGGCATGTTTTTCACCTGATGGAGCTTGTAAACAGAAGTGTTGTCAAATGCTTTTGTTTAAGAACTGAACTGTTTGTGAACAGAAGCATTTATGCCCTGAAGTATTCATATAGTCTGAATATTTCCTTTTCTTTTCCTTGGCTATTTTCAATCTGAAAATGCTTGAAGGTACACATACAGAGAGTCTCATACACACACACACACACACACACACACACACACACACACACACACACACATGCTTAATAAAGTACAATGAGAAGTTTAGAAGTAACAAAAGTACTGAAAAGTTGAAGATAGGTAAAGATGTTCTGAAATCTATGTAATAGAATATACTATAGCCAAAATCATCAGGGATGGACTTTGAGGTTTAAAGTTGAGTGAACAAAAAGCTCAAAGTTTAATCATTTACACTATGAGAATCATTTCATGATGACTCAAAGACAACAAGCCAAAGCATTAGACTGCTACCTTGAGGAAGTAGAATGGTGGATAAATTTATTTTCTTCTTTCTTCTTTACTTTGTGTGCCAAGTTCTCTACCATGGATATGCATCACTTTTCTCATCAATTTTTAAATGGCTAAAAAGAATTCTAATAAATATTTTTTTTTATCTTTCAGTGGAATGGTTTTCAAAAGAATCCTCTCATAGAGGATTTCAAGCATGTCAAGAAAATTGTTCAGAACTGCTAAGAGTCTTATGGTAAATGTGACAAGGTTATAGTCCAACTTTTGACATGTTCATCATTAACGTTTTGCTGGTCCCTAGCCTGTCTGAATGGATTGAGATAAATTTATTAGAGATGAGTAAATAAAAAAGTGATTTTCTCTCTAAATTAATATAATGACACACTTTCATGATGAATTTTCCAAATTGTTTCAGGTTATACCTTTCTCTCTCTGAGTTCAATTATCTTTGTCATAAAAGCTTTTTTCCATAGACAACCTCTACCCATTTTTCATAGCTTAATTTAACTATAAAGCTGTTAACGTACCATTTTAACCCGATGATAAATTGCCTTTTAACCTATTTGAAATTTTTCAAATTAGATGGTACAATATTCATAGATATAACCTTTCCAACTATGATGGGGAAAAAGAAACCAAAAACATAAATATAGTTTTAACCTTGAAAGCTGACAGGTATTTGGACAAAAAAAGAGATGAACCATTTTGTGTAATTAAATTTCTCTACTCTCATAGCTCTCTGTATATATTACTGTTTTGATTAGTCTTCTTAACATTTATTTTTTACTATATGTGTGAAAACAATATGTCCCCTATTGTTAACAACTCCATATTTTACTCAAGAATAGCATAATGTAAGCAAGTTTGGATAATAACAGAAATTAAGATTTCATTTTTATTTATGCATACATTTATTTCACATCTTTCTCTTTGTAAATAGTCAAGTAGTGCAAACATTCAAACTAAAGCTTATTTTTTTCACTCTAAACTTCTCTAGAAAATGTTATTAAAATTAATCATGAGGGGCCACTATCTTCTATTTTAAATACATACCAGCTAACAGATTTTTATTTTAATATACCATCTATAAAGCAAATGAAAAGATTCTGACATGACAGGAAATAACTTATAAAATTAAAGATGAGGATCTTTTTATTTATATCTTTATTTTTATTTTTAAAAAGAGAATCATTTTAAACAATTCATTTTCTTTTTTTCTGTCTTTTAGGGAAGGGTCTACAGGGTGTTCAGGGTCTCACTACTAGATATGACTCATAGTGGTTCTCCTGTTTACAGCCTCCCAAGAGCTGGGATTACAGACTCATGCTACCGCACCCAGTATATCAATCTGTTTTCTTAAGACTGTATTTATTAGTGCCATTATTTTCCAGCATTTTATCAATTAAGGTATATTTGAGTCATAAAAGATACATTTTCTTACATGAACTGCTTTTTCAAAGTGTCATTTAATATTTCCCACTTTCTATTTTCCCCAGATATTTTGTTCTACTCCATGATTTCCTGTTGTAGCCAGCACTGAGCTGGTAGTTGTTTAATATATGAAACAATCTAATATGTAAAAGAATTTTCTGTAGGAGTCTATGCATTAATATCAATTATTCTCTTATCTTCTTACCAAAATAATGTGTGTGGATTTCTTGCTTGCTTGTTTCTAGTTCTCCTTGTGAACTGCCCCCTCCCCTTTAGTTCTAGCACTGACTCTAGCAATTCCAAAAGAGCAGGCCAATTTTTACTTTGGGAACAATAAAAGCCTAATCACATTTCTTTAATTCCATATACCACTTCAAGTCTAGTTTAAGAACTGTGAGAACATAATAATACACTGTCTATTTCTTGTTTGCTCTTGCAGAATAGCTATTGACTTAGAGAGAATTTACTTCTATTTGCTGCATAATTAGCCTAACATCCAGTTCAGTTTAAAGGGTCCCTTTGGCTGCTTCAGTAGTACATTTAACAGCTTGCTGGCCTTGAGATCCTAATACATTCTCTCCTGGAAAGACTTTATCTCTCAGTTGTCCCAGTGTACTCTTCCTAGTGAATCTCTGCTTGTTTCCCAGTTTCCCTAAAACGTTTCCCAGCTGATCTACATTGCTCCTGTAGTTCATTTTCCTTTTTCTGTAAAACCCTGAGCTGGGAGGAATGTGGAGTAAAATGCTATTTCTTAGCACATTCTTAGTATAAATTGGCTTTGCATGTTTTTTATTAATTTTATTGAGAAAGAAATATCAATGAGACAGTTTCAAAACAGATTAGTAGAACAGTTACAATAATTAATACATTGTATATTGTTGTCTTCATAGCAGTTATTCACAGTACAAGATTGAGACATTATCGCTTATCTAAATACTATTAGTACAAATCTTCTCACTGAATTAAGAGAAAGTAGCTGCATATCTATCCTTTTTTCTATATACAAATACAAAATGGTCCTTCATTTATATCCCCTTTTTTGTCTAGTTTTGTCAGAGATGGGTATTGCATTTCCAAGAAAATATTGTAGGTGGTGAATTTAACAAAATAATCCAATATAGTCTAGCAATTCATAATAGTAGTAAGTTATTTGTAGGACTGGCAAGACCAGAAGTTGTTGACTTGAGCCTTTTACAGCTCAGCCTATTAATATGGCTTTACTCTTTATACCTTGTTTTTATACTTTTATGCTGGATGGTTAAGATCAAGATAAAGCAAGACCTATCTAACAAGAAATGTAATGTTTGTGTCTGACAAGGTCATTAAAATCCCCTCAGCATTTACCCTGAAACCATGTACAGCTGTTTGTAGATCTTTTGTCCATGTCAGCCATGTGCATGAGTCACGGCCATTGCTTGATCAATTTGCACTCTGTGAAAGCCTGAGAAAATGTTTTCTCTCCATGTGACTCTCCTTAGGCACACTGTACATTATCAATCACTTTCTGCTATGGTCCCATAATCTCCTTGATCAGAAAATTTGGGACACCACTGAGTTACAGCTCGTTACATTGCAGGTTGATTTAGGTCCTGAGTCCTCACTGACCTTGAAAGGGTAGGGCCAAAATGTTGGCTGTTCTTGCAGCCCTCCTTGTGTTATAATTTTTGGTCTACAAACTTAGGTTGTGAACCCCACAGAAGAGAAGCTTAATGGTATTATTACCCTATAACATAGGCTGTTGAGCTTAGCATCAGTATCTCTCTGAAAAGCAAATGCCGTAGGCATAGCATGGAATAGGTATTTTCTAACAACTGTTGAATATGTTAAACTTTAAATCTCTATAGAATGTGAAAAAATAAAATAATAAAATAATAAAAAATATAAAAATATACAATTACACATTTTTATGCAGAAATTTAGAAATCTAACCATATACAAACTTGCAGCAGGATAGTCCTATGTCATTTTTCCTGTCTCTCATTTTCTTTTATTACCTTTTTTCAAAAACGAACATTTACTTGAGAGAGAGTATAGCAGTAATCGATATGATATTAGAAGCAGTACACATTTAGAAGACCAGAATGTCAGGCATTCCAAGCATGACCCTAGTATTACACACTGTTATCTTCAGTGTAGTTACTTATTTCACAGGTATCAGCATGTATAGTTAGTCAGGATGAAAATCCTAGCAATTAACTGTTAGTTTCAAAAACCCGATGGAGATTCTCAGGACCATTGCCTTAACCATCTTATGTATATAAATATATGGTTTTGCCCCTGCCATGTTTCCTAGCTTTTTCTGTGCCCTCTCTTCATTGTGTAGTCCTTAAGTTCTCGCTTTCCATTTAGTTGTGTTATACCTTTCAATTTTTGTTTCTTCTTTTGAGTTCTTACACTGGGGAGACCATATGATATTTATACATGTGGGTCTGGTTTAATTGACTTATGAGTATATCTTCAAGTCTCATCCACTTACATATGAAAGCTTCAAGTTTATCATTCTTTATAGCTGAGTAATATTCCATTGTATAAAAGCACCACATCTTTTCATCCATTTCTCAGGTGACAGGCATTTTGGTTGCTTCCAAGATTTGGTCATCACAAATTGTAATGCTATAAACATAAGCCCACATTAAAAAAGGCTTTGCATGTTTTGATGCATAGTGCATTTCTGCACTGATTTCTTTCTACAGAATGCCATTTAAATTGAATTACAAACAGCCTTGAAATCATCAGGACTTCTTTGACACCAGGGAGAGTTTTCATTTCTCCCAGACATATGGCTACTCAGATGAGGGAAGACATCTGATTAAACCTGGGGTCTGTATAGTCCAAAATTTGGAAAAATGAATGCTAGCTAGGTCAAAAAATCTATCTACTGCTTGGTTTTATGATTATATTTGGGCCCTAAAAAATGCAGAGGAGCCCAGGAGCTTCTGTGGGCAGCTTGTTATGATGAGCAGGTGTTTTTAGCATCAAGATGAAGGACAAAAGAAGAGGACAATGAAACTGGCCATATTTTGACTAAAGACTAAACTAATTGATAAGTTCTTTAGTGAAAAGATCTGTAGGTTTGCTAAGTGGACATCTTTTCCTATTCCTTTTGTTCTATAAATATTTAAAATACAGTCTTAGATTCTACAGCTTCTCTTGCAGCTTTCATTGGTTATGAACAGAAGAGCAGCTCATGTGATTCAAGATCAGTTACTAGAGCATGCTCCTTTTCCTCAATCAATGTTATATTTCAATCTAGCACATGGAAATAGACTATCTTTCCTAAAATCTGAAAGATAAAAGTTACTTGTTAAAGACAGTGGAGCAAAAGTAACCTTGGATCTTCAATAGTATCATTGTTCTCTATACTTGGACGATATACTAGCAAACATTTTATTATGTGAGAATCAGAAGTCACAGTAATATTTAACATGATACTGGTGAATATTGTATGAAGTAAGCTATGTAAATGTGCCCATATTTATCCTACTCATATAGTCTCTTGATTGTTTAGCAAAGACAAATTGGAGAATCTCCTCAAATAGTGTATATCATAAATATATTAATTGTTATGAAGTCAGAAAGCCAAATAATCTCATTGTTAGTGCTCAGACAGACAATGATGGATTAAAAATGCCAAAGCAACACTTTCATGAATAAATATTTCATCTGCAACTACTTTCTGAACTACCACAATTCTCCTATATTGGCCGTCCAGTTTGAGCCCCTAAGTCAGTCCACCTTGAATGGCAGTTATTATGTAAATAGACACTTAAATTGGTCAGAAAACATCAATTTGTGTAAATGATGCTATATTACACCAATAAAATTAATATGTACATAAAGAATACTTTGTTTACCATAGTACTTCAGGTGCTAACAATCAAAGTGAAACCAGACAGTCCTTCTTTAATTCTATTTCAAAAAATTTGCATCACAATTACATGTTTTGGGCTGGGGAGATAGGTCAGTGGCCTAAGTGCTTGCCTGGCAAGCTCAGGGGTCCAGGTTCAATCCCCAGTGCCACATGCCATGCTGGCCCTGGAACACTGGGTGAACAGTGCTAGCCCTCAAAACTATGCTTGGTGGTGTATGCGTGTAATGCCAGCACTGAGCAGGCTGTGGCAGTAGGTTCACTGAGTCTGATCTGTGTAGCAAGAGCACATACCAAAAAAGAAACAGATAGAAGATTAAATAAAGAATTATATCTTTTTTGTGGGACTGGAGCTCAAATTCAGGAACATGCTACCTCTGAGCTATACTCCACTTCTTTAAAACCTTTTTTGAGTCAGGGTCTTGCAAAAGTGCTTAGGCAAAAATCGAACTTTGGATCTTTCTACATCAGCTGCTCTCACTCCTAGTATTACAGCCATGTGCCACCACATCTGTCTAGAATTACAGCTTTTGACTTCATGAAAACAGATTTGAAAAGAAGTTAGAGACTGGGTATGGTGGCGTGTCCTTGTAATCCCAGCACTTGGGATGTTAAAAACAAGATCACTATGAATTCCATCTGTGTAGTGTGACCCTATAGACCCTGTACTAAATATATTTTTAAAAAGATGTTAGATAGAGGGATATATGCACCAATAAATAAAAAAGTAAGTTAAAAACAAAGCACTCTGGGGCAAAATTATTTTTTAGTTTAAGATCACATATTTCTCAACTGCTAGGGGCTGGGGAGATGGTTCAGTAGAATAAACACTTCCCTGGCAAGCGCAAGGTTCTGAGTTCAAGCCCTGGTTCCGCAAAAAAAAAAAAAAAAAAAAAATCAACTGCTATAATGTATCAATTTCATTGTCAACTATCCCCATTGAAGATCCTGCTGCAGTCTATTAACCTGATGCTTTATATGAAAAATATAACCAGCAGTAATTTTCAAGACATTCACATCATCGCTATGTAATTACTAATATTAACTGTATGATACTATACGCAATACACACATGTACTACCTACTCAGTGGGAAAAATTATGTTTCCCAAATGGAAAAATATCCATTAAAATTAATGCTTCATAATACTTCTTCAATACAAACGTAATCATAATTAAATTCAAGTATAAGTTATCCTTATATTTGGCAAAATATATGTTAAAGTTGAGGTTACTATATTTAACAACTAATTTCTATCAAATACTTCATAACTGTCTATTTGCCTATGGATAAAAAAGGACACTAAGGGCTTATCTAGATAGATGTGAAGGGGCTCTCCTAAGGTCCCATGCATCCACTTAAACGTGTTAACATGAGCTTCTTCAGAGTGTATAAATAAATTATTCCAAAATTATGATCAGTGTACATCAAACAAAAGAGGCAAAATGTTTGGAACTCTATTGGCTTCTATTGAGTTTACAGGGATGTTAATCACTAATAAATATATCTAAACATAAAACAGTTAACTCTGAAATTTTTCATATTAATTTTTTTGTATTTTAGGGAAGGATCTACAGGATGTTCAAGGTCTCACTACTAGATTGACTCGTAATGATCCCCCTGTTTACACCCTGCTAAGAGCTGGGATTACAGGCACATGCCACCACACCCAGTCTCCATTCCCTTCTCAGCTCACCCCAGGAGCAGGGCAGACACAGCAGGCAGGGGGTCCAACCTCTGGCCCCTGCACCTGCTTGTAGGATCTTTAATCCACTGAGCTCTTTGGCCAGCCCTTCATATTACTATTTTTAATAGTGGGATTTTCCCCTTAAGTGAGTGTTTATGATGTAGATCAATGTGCAATACTGAGTTTTAAAAAAATTATGTTAGTTGAAACATAAGCAACATGCTTAGAAACTGGTCTTCCTCATTCCCTGAGAGTGCCTAGTGTCCGTGAGGCACAAAACCAAACTCCTTCATAAAGACTCAAGGAGGTAGTAGTGTTTTATTCTTTGTCTAGTGATTATAGTTATTTTAGCTTCTCCTTGGTGACAGGTTAAGTGACCAAGAATTTGGAAGAGGAATGTAAAAGGTCCTGAGTTCCACACTCAGAAGCTTCACACTCAGGGCCAAAGGATGGGAAAATGCTGCATATCTATAAGAGGAGCCTGTCTGGATTGAGCTGTGGCTTTTTATGAAGGGACATAGTGGGGAGCTGTTAAGATGGGTATCCTGATCCCCATTTCTGTACCAGTCTTTCACTAGTGTGTCCCTTGACCACATCCAAACTAAACAAAAAGTAGCCTTGTGATGCACAGAGGAGAGCAAAGAAAGGTTAGAAATCGGAGGATGTGTGGAAATGCCTAATATCAATAACAGAATCTTTACTTATCTAAAATGCATAATATTGCATATTGTTGTAAGCACTCTGTAACATTATTTTCATTTATTTCTTCTAACAGTCTATAAACACTGGAACCAAGATTTGGACCCAAGTGTGACTATAAAATTTATAAGCTTAATAATTTTATATGTTGTTTTGCACTTATACCTTCAGCGGCAGTATTAACCAACACATTCAGATTTTTCTGCTAAAAAGTTTGAACTTTTGACTGCTTTTGATCGTTCTTCATCTCAAAATTTAACCTGTAGTTCTCCTTGTCACTTCATTATGACAACATGGCTGAGAAGAGTACAAAGCTTGTATGTTCACTGGGAAGACTACATGACATGTGACAGTTGAGAGAGGGCTCAGGAAATTTAGCAATAGCTTCACATATTAACATTCATCAGTTATAATGGTGAGTGAATAACCCTCCAGAAATTTAAGGATTTAATTCAGGAAAATAATAATGTCACTAAACTGTGATAGCTCCCACAAGTAACCAATCATTTCTCTCTGATCTTTGGTATCACACAAAATGAAGTTTGAAATTACATCTTTGCTGAGAACATTGCCTTACTTTCCCCAGGTCACTTCTGTGAAACTATGTTTTTAACAAGAGTCTTTATCCTAACATGATCCATGTCATTGACCTGGCATTTAGAAGTTTAGATTCATACTCTTTTTATTCAAATAGCTAAAGAAATATCTATTTAGAAAATTAATTTAACTTTTTAATGTGTGAAATTATTTCCTGTAGAAATAATGATCTAGTATTTCAGAACAGAAAATTTTAATAAGTGAAAACTAGTTTTTCCAAACTAGAACAGACCTGATTCTAATCCTTAAATGATTTAGTTTTAGAGCTCCAGCTTTCAGTTAAATTATAATGAAAGGTAACATGGCTCAGGACAGGATTTCATTTTCTGGTGAGATCAACTTAACATAACTCTACACGATAAATATAAAACTCTGTATTACAGCAATATGCAAACAACATAGATAAGGTATATAAGTATTATAGGAATGTGAGTTAGCATAGTAACATTATAACTTGTAAGTAGTAACCATTTATCTGAAAGACAGATAATCTAGTTAAGGATCTTAATTTTCCAATTATTCTTATACTTAGTATCACTTAGAGTATAATATGGATACTTAATCTGGTGCTCTTGTCTTCAATCAACTTTCTTGAAATCATGTAAACAAACCTACATTGTCAGTAAAAACATTTAATTAATGATGACTCTAGAGAAATCCAGTTGAAAGCATATGTGGAAAATATTTATAGAAAAGTGATGCATGGAGCCAGTAATGGACTATTGTAGGAATAGAACACTGATAGAAATATCTCATACTGGAAATTGACAAATATGATTCTCAGAAAAACTAATAAGATGATCAATATTGCAACAATACACATCCACAATTTATATTTAATAGATTTGAAACATTTTCAAACTTCATTTTCACTGTTTTTAACTATATTATGTATATATATATATATTTATATATATACAGATTTAATTTTATTTTTGCATATGTAATACTTAGATGTGCTGAAGGTTAGTTACGTAAATCCTTGGTAAATAAGATTGCCTATTAATTTTAGTCATTATGTTTTAAATAATGATTTATATTAATTTGTGATTGGAAATTAATTTATATATGCCACATATAACAATGTGTTGGCATGAACTAGACAGTAGAAAGTCAAGCATTCTGATTTATTTATTTAACTTAGCAGTCATCAAAATATTTAAAACCTTGTTTAAAATATTTAAAAATTTAAAATCTGCTGGTAGTCTGTAAATATTGAAAAAAAATTAAAAGAAGAGATTTGGTGCTGAAAAATTAGTTATTAGTATATAATGTCCATGCTGTACCATCATAAAAAATGATTCAGATATTTATTGTGCTCAGAAGAAATTATAGTGGAAGGAACAAGAAATTTCCAGGGAGGAAGAAAATTGTGACTTGTCACTTAAAGTGTAATAGGAATATGATAGGTGCCCATGGTAACAGGAGCTAGTGTGGCAAAAGGAATAGCTTCAGAAAAGAATAAAATATCTATATCTGAAGACTGAAGTGTAGGTCAGCTTGACTGGACATGAATTCCATGCAGAGGAAATGAATGTAGACATGTTGTGCATGTTCTTGACTACACGTCGAAAAGTTGAACCTTTCTTTGGGAGCTACTGGAGGTTTCTGAGTATGAGCATGAAGAGCCTGAATCATTCCTCAGAAAGACTGATTTAGCTGTACTGTGGAGTATAGACTGTTGCAAGTGGAGATGAAAATGGGGAAAACCACTATGAGCTGAAATAACTGTTCACATGGAAGGTAATAAATTACATGCTGATGGGGCTGGAGAGATGGCTCAGTGGTCTAAGGCACCTACTTAGAACAAGCTTGGCAAAGCATCAGGGACCGCGGTTCAATCCCCCAGCACCACATGCCAGCCAGCCCCGCCCCCCTGGTGGGCTGAGCTGGCCACACACACACACCACACTCTCTCTCTCTCTCTCTCTCTCTCTCTCTCTCTCTCTCTCTCATAAATAAAAAATAAAAAAAAATTAAAAAAAAATAAATTACATGCTGAGTGGCCAAATAGTGTTCCTATATTTGACAATGAGCTCATTTCTCCAAAATGATTCAAATCGTTTGAGAGATTTCCATAAGTCTCAAGTATGAAGGCATCATTATTACTCAAAAACAGCAGTAGGAGAAACTGACCTCCGGAAAACAGGCATCCGAAAATGTTCAAAACCTGTAACACAGCTGTCAACCTGAATTCCAGCTAGCCTCCCCTGCAGTAAATTTTAGAGCTGCATTGAATGCCTGTTTTAAGTTTAAGCCCAACTCAATGAACTGTCTTATATTGATTTATATAATGTTATAACATGGGAAAGAGCTAATCAGATGACAGCAAGCTATCAAAAAGCTATAGACCGTTTCATTTAGGTCCAGAAGTGCCTGAACAAATTCTGATGCTTTTGGTTTATTTTGGGGAAGAATATTGAGAATCACAGTAGTGATCACAAAAGGTAAAACTATTTCTCATAAACTTGTGAGATAGCTCAGCACACTAAGCACATACTTTGGCAAACACAGGGCCCAGGGGCTCAATCCCCTGTCCTGCATGCCGCACCAGCCCCACCTCTGGGTGCACTGAGCTGGTAACCTAGTCCTGGAATGATGGTACACGCCTATAATCCCAGCGGTGGGAAGGCTGGAAACAGGAGGAGCACTAAATGTCCAAGCTATGTAGTGAGACCCTGTACCAAATACATAAAAATAAAAAAAAAAAGAAGAAGAAGAAGGCTAGAATATTTATCCTGGAGAAAAGGAAATTGTATACACTTCAGTTCTGCTCCATTAGTAGTACTAATATCTTTTTTCTCCCTGTATTTAGTACAGGGTTATAAGGTCACCCTATGTAGATTGGACTCGTAGTGATTCTCCTGTTTTCAGCCTCCCAAGTGCTGGGATTCCAGGCGCGCACCACCACACCCAGTCTCAATTGCGATCTCAGTGTGCCGCGCGCGGGGCCGGAACGGCAGACCAGGGGATCAAATCCCAGCTGATGCACTCTGCCTAAGCAGGAGCTTTAGTCTGCTGAAATATCAGGCCGGCTCACTAGCACTACTGTCTTAAAGAATGAAAATCGAAGGCAAAATTTACATTAGAGAGGCAAATAATGTATAAGGCTTTCTATGAAATTGTTTTTTCTTTTAAAAATTGTAACTTAAGAGCACATATCTTCCTAGAAGGCATATTTCCAAGGCAACATTTAGTGTCACTTCTCTTTCTCACATCCCCAGACACCTATGTCTGTAGGCCTTCCAATGGTCCTCATACTGTTTAAAAATTTTTTTTAATGTATTTGGTACAGGGTCACACTACACAGCTCAGACTCATAGTGATCCTCCTGTTTTCAGCCTCCCCAGCACTGACATTACATGCATGAGCCACCACTCCCAGACTAGATGGCCCACGCAGTGCAAGCAGGGGCAGCACTGGTGTGGTTCTCATACTTTAAAGTGCATAAGTATCCCTAGAAACAGTGCATGAAATTATATACGCTTGGTTTCACACTCCTTACAGTTTTGGATTCCACAAGCATGAGGAAACCTGAGACTGTGTAGTTGGACAAACTCCAAGTTGTTCTGAGGAACCACACTCTAAGTGCCTATAACTTCAACCAACTCTCTTCACCCCTTTACCTCTACCGCGTTCCATGTTCCTCACTTAAAATAGGTATTAATTGTTTAATTTAATGACTAAAGTAAATCAAAATGGATGGGTCCCAATTCTGCTATATTGAGAAAAGCTGCAGAAGAATATTCCACACCAGCGGCTGATAAGTTAGTAGCATCATCCCTCATTGAAAGCTGCTATTTTCTGTCATCAATCCTAAGATGTATTATAGCTAATTAAATGATCTAATGCACAGTATGTGCTGAAATAGTTCTAAAGAAAAACTGCTTCCAAGGAGAGTATCTTATGCATTTAATTATACTTAGGTTCCAATCCAATTCAAAACCATGTCTACAAAGGCTGGCATTTAGTCAGCTAAATATTTAAATGCTTCTTTGTTCCTAAGGAGGAAAGCACAAGACTAATTTTTCTAACAAGTAATTGCAGGTGTGGGTTATGTTTGCAGTATTTAAAAAAGGAAATGTCTCAGTGAAGGAGAAATTAAATGAGAGGGTTAAATGCATGACCTAGAAAGGATATTTGAATCACCTGTGTTTTTCCAGCCTGTTTTAAAATCTATCTTTCCTGTAAGGTGGGGCCAAGTTACTGGATGCATTCTCCTTAATAAGAAGTTGGAGGCTGGAGCGAGAACAGAGGGGAAAAAATGGCCAAACTCAATCACTAAACCACTTCAGATGTTTGTAACAATAACTGGAAGCAAGTAAAAATCTACACCATAAAGTACAAATAAAACACATGTAGGGAAAAATAACAGCATACGTTCTCATTCGTTAGAAACAATCAGATTCTGTTTTTAAGTCCTTCTTTGCTTAGTTCACTTTGGAATGAACTCAGTGGAAATTTTGTTTGTCATTTTTGTGTGAGTCTTGTCGGAAAATACTTCCAAGGCATGCAATCCAATCAAGTGTCTCTGAGGAGCGTAAAAATTAATGAGCCAGGTACTTTGAAGTCCTCTGCCCTCCACTGTGGGCACCATAGGCACCCCGTCTTTCTTGTTTGCTGCTGTCCACAATGTGATTACTATGTGTTGCACACATGTACTCATAAAAACATAAAAATTGAAAAACAGAATAGTTTCCATCTCAATCTTATTTGACTGAGTGTTATTTCCTAAACTTTAATATAAATCTGTGTAATGCTTTCTACTCCAAACTGAAAGTTTCCAATGACTTTCTCTCTCTTCATTTAGCTATGAGTCCCTATCTGTGATGTTTTAAGGTTTCCTTTATGTAGATTTCTTCAAATTTCATTAAACTTTCCTGGCTGTATTTCCAACAAACCAACCTCTAAAATAGCAGAATTCTTACTGGCCACAGTAGCTCATCAATTGGCACTTTGGGGAAGTAAACATAACAGTACGTGCTCTGACTAGGGAAGGGGTTGACACAATTTTTATGTTAAGGACCTGATAGTAAATATTTGCATTTGTGGAGAAATTTGGTCTCCATAAATTGTTGCTGCCATTCTTACACAAAATGAGCCCTGCACAATATTTAAGTAAATAAATGTATTTTGATACAATAAAAACTTTACATAGAGACCCTTAAATCATCTCCTACATTTTCGCACAACACAAATATTGTTCTTATTTCCTGGAAAATTTCTCAAATTAGAAAAAAACTCTTGCCATACAGAGTATGCAAAACCAAAAGCAGGCCAAATTTCAGCTGTCACATCTACCTTCTGACCTGGGCGAGTTGGATCGTTTTCAAAGATTCTCTACCTTCAAGCACATATAATTATTAATACATTTTCGTGGCATTAATACTTTTGCCATTTTAAAAATAAAATAAGGAACTTGAGATTCAGAAAGTATGACTATGTTATGGTTTGTATCTATTTGTTCCCCTAAAGCCTCATGCAGTCATGGGGCAGATTCTAGAAGTTGTGATTGATTCTTTTTTATTTTAAAGTGTAAAAAAAAATAGCAGAAACAATGACAAAAACAGAGTAACAAGTGACAGCACAAATAGTACAGAATTTCAAAACAATAGTAAGAATTGAACAGTGGTTGTTATACTACATACTGTCATTATCAAATCTGTTGTTCAGATTAATAGATACAGGTATGCAAAATTGGTAAAATAATTAAACATTAATGCTTAATTTCAGTAAACTAATTTTTCTTGTCCATTTTTGTTTTATTTTTGATTTATTTTTAAGAGAGAACACTAATTGATAAGACATTAGAAATGATACACACTTAGAAGAACAAGATGAGAGGTATTCAATCATAAGAAACAAACAATAAAGATGAGGGAAAGGGGAAAAGATAAAAAAAAGTAAGTGTAAAAAATCATGCAAGTGTATATTCAGGATAGCTGAGATGATTGTAGTACTCATTTCTATTCCTTTTTTTTTTTTTTTTGTACCGGCGTTGAACTCAGAACCCTGCACTTGCCAGGCAAGCACTTATTCTATTGCGCTTTCTCCCTGGCCCTCTATCAGTTTTTTGAAAGTAGCAGTTAATGTTTAAAATTTTCACATTGACTAACTCTATGCAATTACCTATATTCTAAGAAACTATATAGAAGACAGCAAAGTGCAATACAAAAACTATGGTTGTCATTGATTCTTGATCCAATGCTGGGATTGTGGGCATCAGTGCTGCACCTGCCCTGGGTTAGATAATCTGCATACAAATGTAAGGAGGGGAGTGAGGCTTGCCAGCAGCTGCAGCAGCTGCTCCTCCCTTTGCTCTTTGCCATTTTCCACCTCCATAAACAGCTGCCATCTCCATGTGTTAATCTGCCTTGGATCCAGCCAAAAGTATGGACTGAAACCTCCACTAACTGTTAGCTAAATAAACCTTTCCTTCCATAATTTGGGGTGTTGGGTATTTTGTCGCAACAATGAATGAAAATTAACTAAGACAGATTGACTTATCCGAAGAAAAAGATATGGAAGTGTGAGAACAGTTACACTAGGAGCCGGGGAGACAGCTCATTAGAATAAGTGCTGGCCTGGCAAGCACAGGGTCCTGAGTTCAATACTAGTTCCACTAAAAAAAAAGAAAGAAAGAAGCATATTTCAAACACCATAAGTTTAATCATTTAAAATTCAAGGTATGTGAGGACTCAGGACATAGGAAAACCTGTACTGTAACATTCTGTAACTCAGTGATGTTCCAAATTTACTGATCAAGGAGATTATGGGGCCTTAAAGGAAAATGATCTATGATGTAGAGTGTGCCTAACGAGAGTCACATGGAAAGAAAACATTCTCTCAGGCTTTCACAGAGAGCAAATTGGTCAAGCAATAGCCATGATTCATCCATGTGGCTGACACTGACAAAGGACCTACATACTGTGGTACACCGTTTCAGGGTAAATCCTTAGGGGATTTGACTGACCTTGGCAGATACAAAAGTTATATCTCTTGTTATATAGGTCTTGCTTTATCTTGGTCTTAACCATCCAGCAGAAAAGAATAAAAATGAAGTACAAAAAATAAAGCCATATTAATATGCTGAGCTATAAAAGGCTCAAGTCAACAACTTCTGACATTGCCAGTCCTATGGATAACCCACTACTATTATGGACTACTGGACTATATTGGATTATTTGGCTGATTTCACAGACCTATAATATTTAAATGTAATGCCCATCTCTGACAAAACTAAACAAAAAAAAAGGATACAAAGGAATGACCATTTTTTATCTGTATACACACAATAGTTAGGATAGATATACAGCTACTTTCTCTGAATTCAATGAGAAAAAAGATTTGTACTGATAGTGTTTGGCTAGGGTATCATGTCTGCATCTTGTACTAGGAATAACCACTACGAAGACAACAATATGCAATGTATTAATTATTGAAACTGTGGTACTAGTAGGTTTTGAAACTGTCTCATTGCTATTTGTTTCTCAATAAAATTAATTACAAAATTCAAAAAATAAAATATTGGGAGCTTTTAAAATATTTATGGAATTGTGCAGTCATCACCCACCACTATCCAATTCCAGAATACTTTTATCACTTGAAAAGAGAACTATAGGGGCCAGGGGAATGGCTCAGTGGAATAAGCACTTCCCTGGCAAGCGCAAAGACCTGAGTTCAATCCCCGGTTCTGCCAAATAAAGCAAAAACAAAAAACAAAAACAACAGCAACAACAACAACAATGGAGAACTATGTACCTTTGAGCAGTCCCTT
Source organism: Octodon degus (assembly GCF_000260255.1). Taxonomy (NCBI): domain Eukaryota; kingdom Metazoa; phylum Chordata; class Mammalia; order Rodentia; family Octodontidae; genus Octodon; species Octodon degus. The sequence continues at coordinate 5,429,703 of NW_004524617.1, read as the reverse complement.
CCAAATTTCCCTTCTCTGTAACCCATACCAAATACTAATCAACTTTTTGTGTCTATGTATTTGCCCATAGTGGATATTTTATATAAATGGAATCATTAAACATGTAGCTGTTTTGTGTCAAGCTTCTTTTACTTATGGTAAGATTTTCAAAGTCATTCATATTCATTCATATAATAGCATGTATTCCCTTTATATCTGAATAATATTCAATTACATACACTATACATTTATCTATTCATCAACTAATGGGCATTTTAGTTATTTCCATGTTGGACTATTATGGATAGAGCATCCAACATCCCTGTAAAAGCTCTGGTGTGGGCATTTGTTTTCAATCCTCCTAAGAAATTACCTAGAAATGAAATTGCTGAGTCATATAATAAGTTTATGTTAATTTGTTTTAGGAACTATCAAAGTGTTTGACAAGAGAAGCTATACTGCTTTCCATTTCCAGTAGCCAGTATATAAGGATTCTAATGTTTCAACCTCCCCATCAACACTGGTTATGCTGTCTCTTTGTGATAGCTATCATCCTGTTGGAAATGGCATATTATACTATGGTGTTGATGAGCATTTACCTGAAAGCGAATGAGCAAAAGACAAGGTAAACAAAAGAGTGAAGTGTGACAAGGCACAGGGTAGATCATGGCCATGTGGCTTGTCCCAGTAAAGTACCTTATTAGTCTGAGTAAAATAGAGACAACAAGGGGTATTTGAGAAGAGAGTTATGAATGTGTGCCCATTTCCATAGAGTGAGTAGATGGATGGAGTAACACAATTGGTTCTGGAAGAAATTATGGAGTACCAATAATTTAGAGAGGAAACAAGTGTACACAGGACTAAGGGAGAGAGAGGTAGTCCGATGTTGATAGTTTCTGAATATACGTTGATGGGGGAACAAATCAGACTTACTGATGAATTAATTGTGAGATTGAAAGACTTCTTATAGATAATTGGAAGATTTGATATCTGAGTGAATAATGTAGAGAATTAGCAACCAAAAACAGAGTGGAAATCAAGAGTTGTTTTAGACTGCTAGTTTTCAGATACTTATTTCATATATAAGGAGCTAACTTACTCCTGGAACATTTAGTCTGCATAGTCATTTTTCAGAATGTTTAAAATCAGATTACTTTAGTGTCAAGTAGTGATTATAAAATTTTACATAATATATATTCAGACCTTATGGTTTCCCTGGAGCTATGTAGCCTGGAAGAATTTTCTGAGAAATTAAATTTTTCAGATAGATTGGATGAGGACCGGCCAAATAGCTCAGTGGATTAAAGTGGCTGCAAGCAGGCACAGGGTCTGGGGATTCAATCTCTGGGCCTGCTATGGCGGCCCCACCCCTGGGGCATGCTGAGATGGCAATTAAAATTGGCATGGTGATGTGCTCCTATAATCCCAGCTCTTGGAAGGCTGTAAACAGGAGGATCACTATAAGTCCGATCTAGTAGTGAGATCCTGAACACCTTGTAGATCTTTCCCTAAAATACAGGGAAAAAAAAGAGATTGATTGAATGTATCTTTGTCTTAGTAAAAGCATTCTTGCATTTATCACTGTCTTTTGACTTTTCAGAAGCATTCACAATACTCTATTATATTACCACTGAGCATAGCATTTGAAATTCATGATCTTATAAGTTTCAACCCATTTTATTTCTGATGAATTTCAGGTCTACCTAGCATCATTGTTTTCATTTTATTCTGTTTGTTGCAATGATATTCAGCTTATATTGATTTTGCAGAATAACAGGTATATATTTGAAATATTTATGCATGCATAAAGCACACTTTGATCATTTCTAATCTCCAGATTCCCTCTTTGCTGACCCTCCACCTTTCTTTTTTTTAGTACTCTTCCTTCTGTCTCTCTTCTACCTTAATGTCACTTCTTTGCCCCTCCCCACATTTGTTCCTTTATTCTGGGACACTAGCTGAAGACCTCCTGCTTTCTAGGCAGGTGTTGTGCTCTTGCGTTACATCCCTGGTCCGCTATCCCCTTTTATTTACTTAAATTCCACATATCAGAAAACATAGAGTAAATGTCTTTCTGAGCCTGGTTTATTTCTTTTAACATTATTGTCTGAAGTTCCATCCATTTTCCTATATGACAATATTTTATTCTTCTTTATGGATGAATAGCACTGCTTTATGAAAATATCATATTTTCTGTATCAGTTCACCAGTTGTTTCCCTAGTTTAATAATTGTAAATTTTGTCTCAATACATATGGATGTGCCAGTATCTCTGTAGTGTGTAGACTTTAATTCTTTCATGGAAGTGCCAGAAGCCAGCATAGGTTTTTAAATTTATCTTGGATGTCAAACATTTAAGGAGGGTTGGAGTTTACTATATCTGGAAAGATTTAATTCATGGTTATTTACGAAACTATAATCGAGTTGAAATTCTTGGATTAGTTATTATTTACTCAGAGAAAAATCCACTGGGTATCTTATTTAATTAAAATATAAAATGTTTCAAAAATATAAAAGATTAAAGTGATTAAACAATGTGCCTGTGTGTCCTCATTTCCCCTGATTGGATCAGTTTGCTCCCCATGGCAATACCATGATCAGTCTGTTCCTTTTGTGTCATATGATGTTTAAAGTGGCAGTTTAAGCTCTCTTAAGTAACTAGATACCAATGACTGTATTATGAAAATTGTGGTATTGTCTTAGATTCTCCAGACTTGGGCCACATTTCCTTATCAGCATAAACTACTGCCTGCTTGTATGGTAACCATGATGTTACATGAATAAAAGTTCTAGTAATGTGTGTGATGACAAGACCATCATATGCATTATTTGTATTTCATTTCTGTGCTAAAAACACACAATACTGATTCTAAAAATAAGCCTAGATGGTGTGGCCAACGCACATCACATCAAGATCCAAGCCTACTTTCTTTTTTATTCTGTTTTATTTTTTAAATTTTTTATTTTTTTTTGTGGAACCAGGGATTGAACTCAGGCCCTTGAGCTTGCCAGGGAAGCGCTTAATCTACTGAGCCATCTTCCCAGCCCCTTATTTTTAATTTATTAATTTGACAAGTAATTAATTTATCTGAGCATTATTTATGAAAAGAAATTAGTATTTGCCTAATTTTATAGTATTTCAGGAACAATTAGATAAGATACAAAACTATATTCTATAAAATATGAAGAATTATATTTTGATCTATCCAATCCGGAAGAATTTTTATTGGTAGTTCCTCCTTTTGAATTTGAAAATAATATACTTTATAGAGTTTCCAGATACTTTTAATAGAACCAGTAAATGGACTTTCAAAGATTCAATTTCCTTTAAAATAAATTATAAGGGTTTGATCATTTAACTTTCATTAAATTGTAAGGCTCTTTCTAGAATGAGTTATCTCTATTTTGAGATTCATACATAGAAAATAATCCACTACAGAAAGGCTTCCTGCAGAAGACCTCTGACAATTGATTTTGAATTTGACATTTCAATTCAATTATGCTGAATTTAAAATTTGTTAAATCAATGAATAAATTTTGGGGATAATATAACCCTGTACTTTTGCATATCTTTTATAACCTCTTGCATATTAGAGGAAATAATCATTCTCCTTACTTTCAGAGAAATAGAAAGGTTGGTATGTTTGAGCAACAAATCATAACATGATCATGTGTACATTTTCATAAAATTTTACTTTTTATACCATGCTAATATTTCAAGTAACATTTATAGTTTGCTTGCCTATTATTCATCTGGTAGTGATTTCCTATTTATAAGTTTCAGACCCATTTCATGGATAACTAAATATAGCCAAACAGACTAGAATCTGTCCAAAACAAATTGGTAATATCACATATCGAGTTCTGTTGAGTTAGAGGAACAAAACTTTGCTTAAAGGAGTTTTAAGCCTCAAGGCTAGACAGTAAGGCTGCATCCAAATGGTTTCTCAAAGCAAGGACAATATGAGTCAGAATTCAGGAAATGTGTTTTGGAAAGGGGCCTGAAAGTCAGGGAAGAATGGAGTAAAGTATAATGGTGTTAAATTAGAATTCAAGAGGAACATTAGAACAAATGTTTCTGGAGCCCAAGGACTCCGTTTGTCTTGTTCACTGTTGAATTCACTGTGCAAAATTTTTTGGCACAGAGATATTAATTGACTGGCAAATGTTATTAATGCATTGTGTTTGTGATGTGGCCATGCTAACGTAACATGTATGCAAACCGGACACAATGAAAAGACTCATGAAAAATGATTTTCTGATAACAACAAAATGACAGTCAGTGAATAAGATGTGGGTCTTTTCTTTCAATACTAGACCATTAGGTTCTTCCCGGGTATTCATTGGAGAGCAAGTTCCATACATACTGACTGAGTGAGAAGGACCCCAAAGGATTAGTAAAATCTGATCAGTTGATTTGACAAGAATGGAATGTCAGATACAAACAAAATTGTATGCAACATCTTTGAACTATTCAAAAGGATGGCTTAACGGTTTGTTTGGAAGATATTCTGTAGTTTAATACAAGTATGATGAAAGAGGATACTGGAAAACTAGACACAAATCAGATTCTAAGGGTCTTGATAAAGAATTTGGACTTTATTAAGAATGTTTCAAATAATAAATTCCATCCTGTTTATATGAAAGTATTGATCTTATGATAGGAAAACTTAGCTTATTCATCAACTATAAGACTGTGATTAAAAGAGCATAGTTAAGTCATGTAAGTTGAGAGCCTTTAGTTAAGGGGAAGACAAAGAACATCTGTTGTCAACATCAGCGAAAAAACAGGCACCATATCTTTCCCTCCTCAAAAATATTTAGCTAAGATATTTTCTAGCAGACTCTAGGAATATTATGTTTCAATCTGAATCCCCTGTAGTTTTATTATATCCAATTATTAATAACGTCTTATGCTTCTTGTTGTAATTAATAGGGAAGAGATTGATGGTATGATAGTTCAGAGTTTAAACTATTGTTCGTATAATTCTTTGTAATGCAGTCAACCTTTGTGGCCAATGATTGCATTATTTTTTCAGGAATCAACATCATAATGAAGTTAGAGTGAAATGAGCAGGTTATAAGACAAAAAGTAAGAAAAGATAACCATTAGACTCTATTTTTTCTCATTTTTTCCATCTTTTATTCATTTTAATGAGAAAAAAGATAAAATAGAAATTAAACAGTTTCAAAACAGGTTAGCAGGACAGTTATAAGAATTAATTCATTGCATATTGTTGTCTGCATAGCAGTTATTCAGAGAACAAGATATAGACATGATGTCTTGTCTAACAATATTAGTACAAATCTTTCTTCTCATTGAACTAAGAGAAAGTAGCTGTATAGATTCTTTCTATGCCTGGGAAATTCTTTGGACATTAGTTACATTTTATGTAAATGATTTAATGGCATTATGCTAATAAGAAAGCTATTCGTAGGGGAGGAAATCAAAGCCAAATTCTTTTCATCTTACATAGGCCAGTGTTACCTATCTATTCCAAAACATATAGCATCCTTATATAAAGAAAAATACCTCCAATGAATTATTTATTTACCATCCATCACATCCTAAACATCAAATATAAGGTGTGTTTTAAGTTTGGTTATGAAGAAGCAGTTACTATAAAATGTGTGTGCAAGGGGCTGTGAGTGGAGAATTAGAGGCAGGAAGGAGAAGAAATGGAAAGGGAAGACTGGGGATATAGTGCAGCGACACAGTGCTTGCCTGGCAAGCACAGGATCCTGAGTTATATTCTCCCAATACCCCCCAAAAAAGAAAGGGAAATTCTGCTATACTTAACACATTTAAACCTAGAAGCTTAGATATTTTGATTTAAATTATGCCTATATAACACTGTGTTTATTCTATTTGGGCTTCACTTTGAAATGATAGACATTTCAAAAATGACAAATAAGCTTCATATCTTAAGATAAATTTGATTAACTAAGACTAACTGCAGTGTTAGGAAAAATTCCAAGGTTTTATTCAATCTCATTATGGAGAAGAATAGTGATCCCATAGTGATGTCTGCTATCAGCCAATTATAGCACTAACCCATTATGGATTAAGTCTATTTCTTCTACACTACTAAATTCCCTCAAATATGTGAAAACACCATCATGTTCCTTTGAAAGGAACATCGTCAACACAAATCTGAAGTCTTTCAGCTGCTTCACAATACAACATGTGGTCCTATCTTAGTCTTCCAGCATGCTCTAATTTTTACTATGAATGTCTTTGTAGCCATCACTCCCAAGATATAGTACAATGTAGCATGGATTTGCAGTAATTCCACAGAAAAATCTTTCTTTCAAGTTCACAAGCAAAGCATGAATACTTCTTGAAAGTTGTTCTGAGTTCGTATCTATGTGTAATTCAGTATGTTGAAAGCAAAATATCATTCTGTCATTTAAGCACTTAGATAGTTTTCCATAAACATCCAAAATTGCTCTAAATGCATCATTATTTCTCATCTTGCTTTTAAAAGCATTGTTATTCACCTCATGTTCTGCACTACCTTGAAAATCACATGTGCTTATGTGGCTCTATGAACACAGCTAAGCATATGCTGGTAACTCCAGTAGTATGCGCAGTAGTGCAGTTGACAGAAAAACTGTTTACATCTGTTAAATGGAAATCCCATTACTGAAATATAGCTGTACAACCCCCTCCCCTTCCTCCACCAAAAGACTATGAAAAACACTTTTATAGATTTTGGGTGATTTTCTTTTAAGAGCTAACTGAACAAACTGGAGCATAGTTTCAGGTTTAGTTGTATTAAAATTAAAATTCCATGTGACCTTAAATATTCAACTCCAACAATACAACCTAAGTCAATACACAGTGTCAAATAATGTAAAATTATTTCATTTTTTGAACATCATTCATACACTCACATAACTGATCATGCAAAGTCATGCTGATTCTGTGAGAGCCAAAATCCTAGTGTCAATCACAGTCTCAGTGTGCCCTGGGGGGTGGGGCTGACACGGCACCCTGGGAATTGAACCCTTGGCCCCTGCATCTTCCTAAGCAGGTGCTTTAATCTGCTGCACTATCTGCTCAGCCCTCCACTCATGTTTTTTGATGCACCGATATATTCAAGATTCTATCTTTTCATTTTATGTTCTAGGTTATCTTGTATCAACCACGTATATAAAACTATTCACATTTCCTATTATGACAGCTGTACAAAGTCCATGTCTCAGAGCTGTATATCAAAGTGGCAAATAGAATAACACAACACAGATCTACTTTGACACTAATGTGGATTTCATGCTTGCTTTATAGTCCCTTGGCCAGTAAATAACCATCGAGAAGCAAAACAAAGTTGCTGTGTCTATTATTTTCAGCACAAATTACAAGATAGAAGAATACACAATATTTTTCTATAGTTTGCACTTTATTTTATCCTGCATTTTTAGCATAACAGTACATTATTCCATAAATTTGAAACATGACTAGATGAGAAGTATGAGGCTTCTCTCAAGGATTCTCTTAGTTGTAAAACAAAAGCTACCATCTTGCTAGCATTTTTCTAGATTTCTTTGTAGCTTACTATATGCTAAGTACAAACTCCAGTACTTTGCGTAAGAATTAGTTAGCTTAAACCTTACAGAGATCCTCTCTAGGATATTACTTTCCTCATCACAGGTGAACAAATCAATGCAGAGAGAAAATAAATTGTCTAAGAAAGATTTCACAATTAATAATAGTGTGAGGCCAGGGATAAAGCGCAGTGATACAGTTCTTGCTTGGCAAGCACAAAGGTCCTGAGTTCAACACATGGCACCAAAAAAATAATAATATGATCGTAATTTGAGTCTAGTTCCACAGAACACACATATTAGACTATAATGCTGCTAGTGCATTAAAATTATAATGAAGAATTGTTTAAGAGACTAAAATAAATGGATCCCCAGCTATGCATCAGGAATTATCTTATTTAACATTAATAATCATACATAACTTTTCTAACAGTTCTATTGACTAGATATTAACATCACTCCATTTTGAAACTTTTACTCAAAAATTTAACCAAATTAGCAATGAAATTAGAAAAATGAGAATACCTTAGTTACATAGCTCTTAAGTATAAAGCAGAGGGCAATCAAAGGAGAGAGAAGGGAAGGAGAAGGAGCTTAAAAACAAATTAGCTGCAATATGTACATGTAACCACTTCCCAAGGTGATTGTAAACTGCAGGAATTGTAAACATGTAGTAATGAAATGAAAGAAAAGTTAGACAAAAATTTTCATCTGCCCACATCCAAAGTAGACATTCTTTCAGCTCTTAGATCATATGTATTCTGAAACAAAACCTAACATTAATGAACTTCCATGATCTTCCTATATTGAAGGCATAAGGACAATAGGTATAACAGTTGCTACCTCTGTGTTTATAGTGTCTTCAATTTAAATTAAAGTCATTTCAGAGTTACCTTGTGTTAAAATTTTTCTTGGAAATTCAATGGTATTATTGAAACGATAAACATAAAAGCATATTATATCATAAGAATAGACGATTACAAAAGAGTATAAGATGAAGTACCTTTACACAAGCTATAATTGTAGCTGGTAATTAAATTGAAGTGTTTCATTTTCTGTCAGCTCCAGAAAATAAACAATTTGAAAGTAAAATCCTTAGGGGCAAACAATAGTAATTAATTGCATTTTTCAAGGGATGAAAAACATTTCTACAGCCTGTTTGGGGTGACCTCCTGAAAAACATACCCAGTGATTTACATGGTGTGTAAGAGTCTGGGCTCAGAACTCGACCTGATTGGACTTGAATATTCATGACTTCTCTGGCTTGATTTCTATTTCAAATATATCTTCATTGTCAAATCTATTGTCTCCTAGGTTAAAATGCAAGTAGATTTATATGCTGTAAACTTCACATCACACAATGTGATGATCAGCATGGAGAAATTTTACCATTGAGAGAACATGTATCATAACATGGCTATGACTAATTCCTTCTAACTTGGAATATCCTCAAATATGAAGAGTATTTTGTAGAGTTACTTGGGAGCTGAAATGCAAATATTTATGTGTATAAATCTGAGTCCACATCTCATGTGAATACAGGATTGGAATTGTAAAATCCAGGCAGTCTGGTTTGTCACTGTTCATTTGGGATTTATACACATCTTTTTGTCTATTCTGATCACACAGAATAAACTGCTGTTACTTAAGCTCTAATTTATGCTGCTTGCTTTGACATATGGTCTGAAGCAGGCATCATTCTATATCATTTCAATTCACTGAATGAAGAGCTCTAGTACTAATTTTTATTTTTCTTCTTGTTTTCATTATGGGCATAGCCCTTGCACTTAGGCATGGGTATGAGCGCAGTCCCATTATGTATCACATAGCATACCATTTAACAAAAACATGGCTTCATTTAGTGTGGCTTCATTTGGTGTGGCTTCATTTGGTGTGGCTTGTCTCTTCTCCATGCAATCTTTCATTTCTAAGCCAGCTTGTCTGAACTTTCCCAGATGGTAATGTGGCAAAGATCCCAAGATCAGTAAGAGAGATTAAATTTAAAAATGCAAGCATTTTCTCTATCTCTGCTATCGTTACATTAAACAAGTGGCCAAGTCTGAAGACATATAGATGATGCAGCACAAAAAAGAAGTGTATACTATGGGACATAACTAATGTGGGAGTCATTACCACAACAATTGGCCCCATATCAGTTTGCGAAACTACAAGATGGTTTCTTAATTTCTCAGTGTTGGGTTCAGCATTATCTCATAGGATTAAAATTAGTACAAGCATATCAATGTATAAATTGCTGACACAGACAAGGTACTTAGTAACTTTCTTTTATATATCTGTGCGTGTGCATGTGTAATGTACACAAAGCAGGTATTTTAATGTGAGAGGAAAAATTAATGCTATGTCATCTCACTGACCTCTAGAATTGCTTAAATATCTGACCAGCAAGGTTGGTGATATATATATATATATATATATATATATATATATATATGTATATATGTATATATTCCCTAAAAACAAAGCATTTATTGAACTATTAATTTGGTTCTTCTATTTCCTTACAATTTACCAGGCAGAGGCAAATCTGTGCTGAAATGGACCATACATTGCATTTGGGGTCAGGTTAGATGAGGTCATAATGGTTCACTTTCCAAATATTGATCATGCAAACTAAGACTTGGAGGCTGAGACATTTTAAAGTCAGTGTGACATTATAACCAAATAATCAAAAGAGCCCTTAAATTCAATTCCACTTTGGCTTGATTGTCTTTAAAAGCTGGCTCTGATATTAATGCACTGATGCTCACATCTTTAATTTGGAGCAGGGCCATTGACACAATAAAGTAGATGAACTTCCATAATTTTCAAGTGCATGCATTATTTTTCCTATTGATCTGTGACTAATAGATCATCCTATTGGTTCCCTCCAGGATTCACATTTTGTCTGTCACATTAAGACCTGGTCAGTAAATGTAGTACCAACATATTTGGACTTAAAGATTCTATAAACAAAAACTCATTATAAAGTTACTGAGCTGGGTTTATTTATTCTGCAAAATACACAATTATCTTGTGTGTCATTAAAGTGGTACAGAACGTATCAAGATAATGATAATGTACAAAAAATCATATATACCTTTTCAGATTATTTTGTGACAGAACCATTCTGATCTTTGCTGTGATTTAGTAAAAAAAAGGAGCAGCACTTGGTTAGAATGGGCTAAGACAATAATTGTCATTATATTTGACAATCATTTATTATTTGGCTGCCTAGTGCACACTTGTGACCCCGCACTTGGAGGTCTGAAGCAGAAGTGCCATAAGTTTGAGATCAACCTGGGCTATGAAGTGAACTCAAGGACAGCCTAAAATGAATAGTGACACCTTGTCTCTCACACCAAACAAACAAACAACAACAAAAAGACAAAAAATCTTGGTTACCTTTTTAGATGGAGAAAAGAAAGAATTCAAAGTCTTCAATGGGATCAATTTGCTAATAAAGAACAAGGTAAAAATGCCTTTAAAATGATACTGTTTATATAAAAATTTTGTATTTTTCTATCTATAATTCCATTGATCACACACACACACACACACACACACACACACACGGTTTTTGATCAATCTCTCAGTTAATCTTCTGGAATCTAAAGCAACTATGAGGTGTAGCTTTTTGGTCTGAGAAGGTCAGTGAAATGCACAACTCTTGTTGCACAGGTCCTGCTTTACCTTGGTCTTAACCATCCAGTAGAAAAGTATAACGACGAAATATAGGAAATAAAGCCATGTTGTTATG
>NW_004524617.1:5408053-5418064 GCF_000260255.1 Octodon degus | reverse complement strand
AAAAAAAAATAAAGCAACTATGAGAGGAAAGATTTATCACTTTCCTTTTGTAATTAAATTAATGACCCCTAACTGGACACAAAATCTAAGTGGAAAGGTTTTTTTGATACATTTCTATCTCTTGATCCAACCTGATTAATTGAAATGCATGAAAATTCTAAGGTAAACATAGATACCAGTTGTAAACTTTTAAAGAACCATAATGGAAATGTTAACAGGGTAATTACTGCTTTGAAATGTTAATTTAGAAATACTTTTAAATCAAAACTATCCATGAATTCTCTGAAATTGTATCTTAAAATATGACATGAATAACAGATGATTTTCTTATTTTAATTTTGATAATTCTAATCAGTATCTCTATAGTAACAGGTTTTCTCTAAATAGTGTATAGTTATGAAATCTTTAATTTTAAAGAAAATGTGGACCAATTATGCTTTACTAAATTTTTCTATGTAATAATAGAAGCTTGTGAATATAGAAAAGTAAAATTTTAGGAATGCTTATTTTCTAATTGCAAATCATGAGAATGAGAGTCCATTCCAGGAGAAATATAAACATTTCAATCTATTTGTATAATTAGGGTACGATCTTTATTCATTATGCTATTATGTTTTACTTTATAATATAAAGTATGTTTAAGAAAAATGATTGTTTTATAGAATATTTTACATTGAGAATGTAAGAATGTTAAAATTTATTGTTTGAGTTGTCTTCGGATACACTGCACTTCATTCTTTATAAGTTTTGCTGCTGATCATAGATCAGTTGAACTGATCTGTATTTATTTATAATTTAATTGATGGGTCTGTATTTATTTGGCTTTTTTAACAACAGATTCCTCAGATTTGTAAGGTGAAACCTGTTGAATAGGATCTGTTCAGGTAGAGTTGTTGGAGAAATGAATTCCGGCTCCAGAAACATCAATAAATGGCTCAGAGCTATGATAACTTGTACAGAAATAGCTCATGTACAAAGTATTGAAATCTCAATTTTATTAGGACTATTTAGAATGTGAAATATGGTCTCTTAAGGCTCTTGTTTTTGAGTATCCCTGTAAGGCATTCAAGTATAAAGAGGATTTAGTTGAACTGACCTGTATTCATTAATAATTTAGCTGATGGTTCACTATGCTTGACTATGTTGACATAAGTATAAAGAGTAGACGCATGTATTCCCAGGTACCGTAACAATGATGTAAGTGTGATCAGTTGGGTTACTCTAGACAATAGAAGGAATGATTTTTCCGTCGGTGTGGGGGCAATGAGAGGTGTTTCTCAGATGTGACATTATAGTTCACAGTCAGGAAGATGTATCAGGAATTTCTCCACTTTCAGTGAGTCACATGGAGGACTCACAGGCTGCAGCATATACTTATACTCATGGCTATCATTTATTATAGTAAAAAAATTCCAAACAATATAAGCAAAGTGAAAAAGCATATGAGGTGAATACCAGAGGAAATCAAGCAAAAACTTTTGAGAGTCCTCCCACAAGGCAATCACATAGCATGCATTTAATTCCTTCAGTGAAGAGTAGTGACACACGTTTAAAATGTTGTCTACTAAAGAAGTTCTTTAGAGACTCAGTGCTCACAGGTTTTATTGGTGGTTAGTCACATAAACATTCGCTGTCTAACACATATCAAAACCGTGGGTTCCCAGAAGAAAATGTGTACAGTGTAAATCTTACTGTTCACTTAAATGGATTAGACACTGTGGCCCATTCTTATCAGGGATCTAGGGGATCCCTTCTGAAATCTGTGTCCCCAGATGCCATCTGAGCACTAACATTGCAATCAGGCTTTTCTAACAACAGAATCCTCAGACTTGCAAGGTGAAACCTGTTGAATAGGATCTGTCCCAGGTAGAGTTGTTGGAGAAATGAATTCTGGCTCTGGAAACATCAATAAATGGCTCAGAGTTATGATAACTTGTACAGAACTAGTTCATGTACAAAGTATTGAAATCTCAATATTATTAGGACTATTTAGAATGTGAAATATGCTCTCTAAAGGCTCTTGTTTCGGAGTATCCCTGCAAGGCATTCAAGTATAAAGAGGATTAAAATGGCTATTGTGCTAATTCGAAATGTTTTGCTTCCATTATCTGTTTCTTTCATGTAAAGACATATTTGTAGTTTGGAAAATCTGGATCTTCTAGTCTTGGTTCAGTGTTCCACTTTCACAGTATATACACTTTCTGACCATAATACTTTTGACATTTTATAGTTCAAAGTTTTCTGTTGTGCTACAGGGCAGAGTTTATAGCTGTCCTGGGGGACTATATATTTTCAGATGTGACATTTCAGAACATAATACATTCATAAAAATGATCAACACAAAACATCAGCTTTTTCACTACCTCTTACTACATTAACTATAAATCATGGAATCCTACTTTTCTTCCATAAAGATAAAGATATGTTCCAAAGTCTACCAGACCCTTTATATGCACAATCCACATATTTCCCTAGAAGGAGATAAAAGCTTCTAAAGTTATAAATATTTCACTACATTGTTCTCTTTCAGGTTCTCACACTAATAAGACAATCTGATGTTTGCACATGTGGGTCTGACGTATTTCACTTAAGCATACGTTCTCTTGTTGCATCCATTTATCAACAGAAGACTCAAATTTATGTTGTTTTATAGCTGAATAATACTCCATTGTGTAAAAACATCACATCTTCTTTATCAATTCTTCGGTTGATGGGCATCTGGGTTGCTTCCAGGATTTATCTACGACAAATTGTGCTGCTATAAACATAGGTGCACATATATCGCTGTGATATGAGATTTTCAGTTATTTTGGAACAATACCCAGGAGAGGGATAGCTGGATTGAATGAGATATCCAGCCTAGCTTTTTAAAGAATCTCCACACTGATTTCCACTACCTTCTAGTTTTTCATGATCTCTAATTTAAAATCCATTTGTTTAAAAAAAAACTAGCAAATCAGCTGGGCTTAATTACTCACCTTGCCTATTTATGTATTATGACAACACATATTAAAAGTGAATCCTTGGCAAACTGACAGAAGAAATTTCATTACACAGTGGGATAATTGAAAAATAATATACACATAAATTAAAGTTCAAATAGTGCAATTTTAAGAACAAATACTGCTATCCAGGTGTTTAAGATTTATATACATGGAAGGAAATTTAGAAAAGTGTTAATGACAGTATTGTCATAACCCTTACACTTTATACCAAAGGCAAATGCTATAATCAATGGTTTCAACATTTGTTCCTATAATTAACCTAATACTAATATCAAGAGCAATGGAGGACTATAGAATAGGTTTTGTGTTTTCTTATACATTAAATCTCATCAATATATAACTTGAACATGAGAGGTGTTATATAATAGAATTTCATTCTATTTAACCATAATTTACAAAGAAATACAGAGCATGAATGGGTGATTAAATATTGAAGAGAACTTGAAGTTTTCAATCTACTGCAAAGTTCATTTAATGCAAACATATCTTGGCAATACTGATATTATTGATATTACACTTTAAGGGAACATTTTCATCCAGAAAGAGAAGAATGGAATCTGAAGGGTACAATAGATATTAGGAAAAGGGAATGAGCTTATTCAAAAGAAAAGAGTTACTGAGTTGAGGAGAAGGACAGGAGACGGTGTTGGGGAAAGAAGTATGATTAGGCATCTGAATTAGATTTTAAGTTTTGTATTAATTTCTTATTGCTACTGTAACAACATAGTTCTTTAAAATAACAAAGCATATTATAGTTGTGGAGCTCAGAATGCCCTCAAAATGTGGGCAGAGCAGCGGTTCTTTCCAGAGGCTGTACGAAAAAATCTGCTCCCTTGCTTTTTTGTCTCTAGAATCTGCCTATTGGTTCCTTAGACTGTGACCCTTTCCCTCATCTCTAAAGCAAGCACTGTCACATTCTTCATTTGTCACTCTAGCCTCTGCTTCTATCATCACATCTCCAGTGTTTCTAACCCTTCTGGCACTACTTTGTATAACTTATTACACTGTCCCATCTGGATAATCCAGGAGTACCTCTCCATCTCCAAATACATAATTTCATCTACCAAGTCTTCTTTGCCATATAAAGACAGATAGGTGATCTAGTGAACAAGTGATTAATGTATGGTCATCTTTCAGAGGTCATTATTCTCCCTCCACAATTCCACATTTTTTGTTTTGAATAATCATAAATACCAATCAAAGGAATTTACCAAATTTTGATATGTGCATCTGTCCATTTATTCAGTGTGTATTTATTGAGAGCCTAATACATGCTAGGTAATATTCTCCATGCTTCTAAACAGTAATTAACAAATCAGACTCTTCAATCTCACAGGGGTTACGTTCTAGTTCTAGAAGACAAGATATAAATTTGTACTCAACAGGTACTGAATATTTAGTAGTTTAAAGAAAACTAAAGCAGAATTAGATAGCAGAGTGATGCAATGAATGTACTATGAAGGGCACTATGTTACAATTGAATGAAATCATTAACGACCTCTGAAGAAGCAATATAGTGAGCTCAATAGCGACTCTCAAAAGATGTCTGTTTAAGAAGTTCTAATTGAGAGGTCACTAGATTGAGGGGATTTCCCAATTTAAATTTCACTGTAAACAAACAGCCTAATACAGTATAAACAGTAAATTGAAATTAGAAACTGTTTAAGAAACTACCAACTGACTTCTAATCCATCACAATTGTTTTCTTTGTCTTCCTTCTGCAAGGAAATTTTAATTGCTTCTCATTCTGCCCTTCTCAGCAAGATGACAAACCCTCTGTCTGGCAGATAACCAGATTCATCTATTAGTAAACACTCCATCTTTTAAAATATAAATGTGCTTAAGTTTATCTTTTATCATGTCAAAGAGCTGATTTCCATGACTATTGTCTTATATGGAAATATGATCTCTATAGGTACTTCAGGATCTTCAGGTAAGACATTCTGGATCTGGGGAGAGCTCTTAGTCCATTGTAAGTTGTTTTATGACAAAATAGAAACAAAAAGCAGTACAGCCAAGCTATATGATACATTTAAACCAAGGAATAACACAGATTGCCAGGGATTCTGTCACCAGATTCCTGAAGGAAATAACCACAAAGACACGTTAATTTTAGACTTGTAGCCTCTGCCTTTCGTGTGTGGGTGTGTATGTGTGCATGTGTGTGTGCTTGTGTGTGTGTGTGTGTCCAGCTCAGCCCGCCCTGGGGGCAGGGTTGGCTTGGCATGTAGTGCCAGGGATTGAATCTTGGTCTCTGCGCACTTGCCTGAGCTTGTCTAAGCAGGAGCTTTAGACCACTGAGCTCTCTTGCCCGCCCCATGGCCTCTCTTTCTGAGGGAATGTGTTTATGTCATTTCAAGATATCTACCATGTGGTGTTTTCGTAGAGTAGCTCTGGCATATGAATGAGCCAATGTTTGGGCAGAGTGCTATGGAAATTCAAAGACAAGACATGCAGATATTCAAAGGAGAAGTGCATAGGCAGAAAGCACATTAACTGGGAAAGAGTTTGTGTTTTCCTTACAGCAGTCAAAGCAGGACAGAGGGACTAGCACCCACAAAGCAAGGCAGAACAATATTTAGCAACGCTTTTAAAATTATAGCATAGACAGATGGTGGGGGGCTTGTGGCTCATGTTAAGGATTTTAGTTTCTATTCTTTATATATTCTAATGTAATTATGTTCTATTAAAATGTAGACGTCCTTATGAAGCATTTTATTTTTGTTCATATTCATGGCCATTTTTAGCCACCAGAAGAAAGTAAATGTGGTGCAAATTAATATTACCACAACATGTGAAGTTTTCACTCTGATAGGCTCAGATGTATTCCAGTAACTTATCACATTTACAAAATAGATTGGCTTTGTCCTGAACTCACAAGATATATTGTTTCATTGACTTCCAGAGTACAACTGCTATGTTCTCGTGTGTCTCCTGTGTTCATCTTCTTATGTAGCACTGTCTGGCATGGCAATAGTATCACTGGTACACTCCAATACTCCTACAAGATAATCATTCCCATAAGTGAGAAGAGAGGCCAGACACTACACAAGGAGCATCTCACAAGAAGAGCGAAAGCCTTACTTACTTGTCAACTTTTCCATTACAGGGTACAGTACCTGACACCTGCAATTTGAAGGAGTTGAGATGTAATTTGGCTCTTAGTTCCAGGGAATTCAGTTCATGGTTGTCTGACTCCTGGGCAGGAACATCATGGTAGAACATGCTTAATTCATGGTGTCTGGGCAGCACAGCAAGGGAACAGAACATCACCAGGAAAGGAGTCAGAGACTATATATATATATATATATATATATATATATATATATATATATATATGGCATATACAAAACTATGATTGACAAATCTTCTGGATATTTAAGACACAGAATCTAACACAATGCTAATATCACACTCACCAAAGACATTAACTAACAGTAAAAGAATATAATGTGGATTTCACCTCTCCTCTTGGTTCCCCTTAACTCTGACTCTATAGAGACATATTTTTTATGTATTTCTTACAGAGTCTCATTATGAGGCTTGGGCTCATACTGATCCTCTTGTTTTCAGCCTTCTTAGTGCTGGGATTACAGGTATGGACTACCATGCCTAGTCTTTTTGACTGGCTTAGCATGCCTAGGGGCAGGACCATAATTTCTTTCAAGGGATCAAAAGAAACAAAACAAGTGGCTCATTAAAACTTGCAATCTACGGTGTACTAATAATGGCTAGACATAAGGAAACTATAATGTGGTAGGATGTTATATTCCTAAATTGACGTCTCTATGTTAAGAATTTAAGGACCTAAGAAATGAAATTCAGGGCTGGGGAGATAGATTAGTGGCATAAGTGCCTTCTTGGCAAGCACAAAGTCCTGAGTTCAATCCCCAGTATCACAATAAAATACAATAAAAGTGGCAAAAATGATAGAAATGAAATTCAAATTTTAATGGCTTTGAATTGGTTTAGTTAATGAATCATTTTGAGGAGATCAGTAATTGGTTACACAGCTCTGTAACCAATATGAGTTTCCTAAAAGGTGCAGTATATGTGTTTACATTACTCCTCCCTAATATGTAAAGTATAAAAGTCTAAGTTATATTGTATTGTATACCCATCAAAGTAAAAGATATATATTTTTTCCTAGTACATTCCCTGTGGTCAGGAAAAGGAACAAATGATGCATAAAATATTTCATGTCTGCTCATTTTCAACTGTTCTTTCCTTTTCTTTTCTCATCTCACATGCAAATTAAGGCATTCTAAATGACAAAAGAACCTTCAATTGTGGGACATCAAATGTAAAATATGAACAGAATCTTGATTTTATAAATATTACTTAAAATATCAAAAAAATCATTTGATGCCAACATATAAATGTCTGTAATACTTAAATGTGTAAGGATAATATGGAGAGAAAATATGAGCGATTATTACTGTATTTGGTTGTTACAGTGTCTCACTATGCAGGTCGACTCATAGCGATCCTCATGTGTTCAGCCTCCCCAGTGCTGGCGCTGCAGGTGTGCTCCACTATGCCCAGACTCTGGCCACCTCAGCCCACCCTGGGGTGGACTGCATGTCATGCGGTGCCTGGATCAAACTGTGATCCCTGAGCTTGCCTAAACTTGCCTAAACAGGCACTTTAGTCCGCTGAGCTATCTCATAGACCCTATAAACAGTTCTTGAAGTGAAATTTTGAAATATGCTTACAGAAAAGACTGCTTTAACAGAGGTTGTTTTATTTCATAAGGAATCTGTCAGTCCAGTCAGTTTTCAATAGAAAACTTGTCACACAGTGGAGCAGTGACCATAATTGAGATCAGAAGGCCTGAATTCCAGTATTGCTTTTATTATTAGTGAGGGGACCTTATGTAAGATATATAACTTCAGTAGAATTTGAGGTCTTTATATTTAAACTAAGCTATAAAACTTAGAACAATTTCAACATTAACAAGAAACATATGTGGTCATTTTAGACTGTATAAAAAGTGGAAGTTGAGCATAGGGCACACACCTGTAATCCTACCGCTTGGACAGCTGAAGTAAGAGAATCCTGCAAGCTCAAGGGTAGCCTGAGGTACAGAGTAAATTCAAGGCCAGCCTGGACTGTGTAATGAGATCCTCTATTTTTTATTTCTTTAAAAAAAGTAAAAACATCATAACTTGTTCTTATTAACCTCATGGAGGCAACTGCCGGAGAAGCATGAGTGAATTTACTAGAAAATCTTTTATTTCCAGTGGAAATGTGATAATTGATTGTTATATTTTCAAATGCTCTCATATGTGTTTACTTTACTAAACTTTTGAAACAGTAAGTGAATATTGATTACCTGCCTTCAAGCCTATCTCTGATATAAAAAACTGGGTGGATAGTCCAAATTTTATAAAATATACATTGTGAAATGCAACAGAAGCAGGAACTCTAGGAGCTGAGATACCTAGTGTCCAGGATGAACCGGTTTTCCTTAAAGTATTTATTCTATGTTATAGACAGACTCTATACAATTAAACAAACAATTTCCCATGTGTAGCAAAATAGCATAAAGAAAAGTAAACCCGGATAATAGAATAGACAGTGTCAAGAGAAGGTGATATTTTCAAACAAATTGCCAAGAGCTGTGTGACATGGAGACATACATGTGAGCTGAGAAAGGAATGTTGAGAATATTCTTCCCAACCAAATGTTATAGAGACCAATATTCCAGGCAAAAAGAAAACGAAAGTGTAAGGCTTTTGATGTGTGGATGAGCTTGGCAGGATGGAAGACCTTTAGTGTCACTAAGGAGGACAGAATTTGGGGTGGGGAAGCACTGTATCAGGATTGAGATACAGCCATTATCAATAAGGCTTTGCAGATTTTGACAAATGTTTTCAACATGACAAAATTGGGCATGCAGCGTTTTCTCCACCTATGACCAAGATTCTTATATTCAAATCACTTGCAGATTTCCCTTTCTTCCCCCAGGCTTCCCACTCCTGAGTGACTAAAATCTTGATTTATTTCTGTCTGTTTCTCAACAAGAGTGAAGCCACAACATTTTATCCTTTTTTGGCATTCAGGATGCCTCCCACCAACCTTCTTGCCTGGATTTAATCTGTCTGGAGTAAAGTTTCTTTTCTTTTCTCTCTTTTCTGTCAATTTAGTTCATCATACTCTTCCCAACAGGAAAACATTCCAGAGAGTTAAAAATTCCTTCATTCTACTCACCATCAACTTACTTACATAGTCACCTATCAAGTGGCAGTATTAGAGCTGTGTTCACCCAGGAGCATTTCCTACTCATATCCTCATGATCCTCTTCTGTTAGATTTTTCTCAAGAATCTCCAGCAGTGCTTCCAGTTTAGTAATGACTATGTGGTTTAAAATTCAGCTCATCAGTTCTACAACCACGGCCATAAGAACTATCTTCGCCAAATCTCATTAGGGCTTAATTGGGATTCCTTCAAGGCCTTTTCAAGTATGACTACTGCATGGCACAAGTGTGACAATGTCAATCATCCTTTCCTTTGCTGGAGTCTCTACCACCCGTGTCGGGTAGCAGTTGTGAAGGGAAGAGTGGAATACGGTTACCTTTCAGAGGAAACACCTTAGAACTGCTCATAACAGCAATGTGGGGTAAGGGTCTCTAGCTTCCACAAACTGCAGATCAGCTGCACCCTTGGTGAGTTTTCAACTAGCCCTTCAGCCTCTTTCTGGCGTTTAGTCTTGAGCTGCTTTGTAGATGGTGACAATGTAACTTGCGGTTCTCCATTAAAGAAAGTCTTGGATTGTTCGTAACAGATCCCTTTTTGAAATTATTTTTATTGAGAAGCAAATACAATGAGACAATTTCAAAACAGGTTAGTAGGACAGTTACAATAATTAATACATTGTATATTTTTGTCTTCATAGTAGTTATTCATAGTGCAAGATGCCAAGCACTATTAATACAAATCTTTCTTTTCTCATTGAACTAAGAGAAAGTAGCTGTATATCTATCCTAAGATATATATAATATTT
>NW_004524617.1:5406281-5407953 GCF_000260255.1 Octodon degus | reverse complement strand
TATATTATATATATATATTTCACTACAAAATGGTCCTTCATTTGTATCCCTCTTTTTTGTTTAGTTTTGTCAGAGATGTGTATTCCCTTGCCATTCAAATATTGTAGGTGTGTGAATTTGTATCTTTTGCCTTTTACAGATCCCTTTTAATTGCTCCCATAATAATGTAATTCTTTGTTCCATACTATCTTGAACAGTCCTTTATGAGAGCTGTTTCAGTCTCTCCATACAGACGATGGAATTTCCTCTTATTTTTCTTCTCTGAGATGAGGTTAGTTATATACCATCTGATTTCTCATATCTGTTTATACTGCTGTGTTCTCCTAATTCAGTGAGAAAAAGCCCCACAAAAATTGCATTTCATTTAGTCTTGTATGAGGCACGCCTGCCTGAAGAAAAATTTTAAAAATTCTCTTCACACAGTCTCAGTAATTCAACTTTAAAAGTGCCTTGACCTTAATTTTTGTATTGCTTTGGTTATACTTTTAAAAGAATAAGGATTTTCTGATTCATCATGTTCCATTATATCTTACGTCCATGAGCTATCAACTGTGATTAAAATATACAACTCCCTCAGCTTTTTATCAAAGTTTTGGGTGGGTACATTTGATAACCAACCCTGAAGTTATAGCCCTTAATATCAAGTTATTACATATTTCTTCCCCTAAAAATCTTGGTGATACACCTACAAATAAACAATAACTAGTTCTACAAGGCCACTGAAATGATGTAGATTCCAGGACAGGGATTCTATAGAAATGTACAGAAATTAGTTTTATAAAGATCTTTCTTTGGACATGTATTGTTTCTTGAAATTTTTCCTGTTTAATCAAGTTATCCCCTTGCCCTTTGGATCAGCCATAACATTCCACGTTTACTTCCTTTGATTTTTTTCAGCAGTTATTGATCATACCTTCATTTTGCACATAAGCACTGTCCTACATGTCTAGCTCATTGGGCCCTGCAATGTTTTTTCAATTCTAATTCTTCTTCTTATGGGATGTAATCTTTTTCTCCACCCTGTGCCTATTCCCATAATTTTAGTAAACAAAAAGTAACAAAAACAAGAACCAACTCTTGGCTTCTATTTTTGGATAGAAAAATATTCAATTTACTTTAACAAATATGTATAGACCACTCTTTGAATATTGAAGACATACATAATCAGAGTAACATGTTGTTCTTTAAAACATGCTTATGCTATCCAAATATTTTAGCATGAGCTGTCCACTTTGATTCAAAGTCACATAGATGCTGCACTTATGAGTTTTCCCATAGGCCCTGGGGCTATTCCTCAGATTTACAGCAATAAAAACTGAAATGAATCTACTAACTTACAGAGGACCAAGCTGTGGTAAAATGATGAATGTTAAGCAAACTTGCCTGAAACTGATTTATAAACCAAATGGTGATTCACTAAGTGAATTGGGACATGAATCTGATAATATGATTGGCATCAATCATTTGAACAGGGTACTCCTTGTTAACGGATAAATCTACTGAAGAGACTACACTGCTACACTGCAGATCAGAAGGAATCCTGCTACTGGGAGTTATGCAGTGGGGAGAGAGAAGGAGAGAGAGAGAGAGAGAGAGAGAGAGAGAGAGAGAGAGAGAGAGAGAGAGAGAGAGAGACTGAAGGCCTTCATTTAAACTCAGGTTTCGGGGGCTG
>NW_004524617.1:5359252-5406136 GCF_000260255.1 Octodon degus | reverse complement strand
TCTCTCAAATAAATAAATAAATAAATAAATAAATAAATAAATAAATAAACTCAGGTTTCTCAGGCAATTTGTTCCTCCCCATCTGGAAGTCTTGCAGTTTGAAAATCTGGTAACTGACACCAGAATTATATCACCGTCCAGTACTTCTTGTCCAGTACTTTCTTCTCCACCATTCATACTTCTATTCTTGTTTTAGGACAACAGAACTAACTCTAACTTTACTTCAATGATTTACATCAGAATGGTGATTTACTTCAATGATTTACTTGCATGTATGATTCAGTCTCCTGTGCCTTTAGGTGAAAAAAAACAAAGAATCCAAGAGAGAGATTTGGGAAATACCTTAAACTCATAAACTATACTTTTTTTTTTTTCAGAACCAGGGACTGAACTCAGGCGGTTGTGCTTGCCATGAAAATGCTTATTTTACTGAGCCATCTCCCTGGTCCCCTATACTTTCTATAAGCCAACACTGATAGTGAATTTTCTCAATAGATGGATAAACATGTCTGTTTTAGCTTAATGCTAATTAGTTTCACTTTGAAAGAAGTGAAAGTTTTTATCCATTCAATTCAGCAACTACTTACTGAACTCCTCAAAGGCAAGAATAATCTTCAGAGGAAATAAAGATAAGCAGGATAGTCCTCTGCAGAAGGTTTCCGTTAGATTTGAGCAACAAGAAGCACAGACATGTATGGTACAAAACAGAAATCATATGAGGGTCTGTTTCAGAAATTGAGGCAATGAGACAACTGAGTGTGAGAACTGCATGGCTTTTGGTCTGGACTGTCTAAAGCACATGGGGTCTTGCTAAAAGTGATAGGAAAATAAAAGATCTGGCTAAAACAGCCTAGAGGTAGAAAAGCCCTGATACAATCAGAGAAAAATAATGATACTGACCCTATGTTAGCACTTCAAAGAGTGCATGTAAGTCCTAAGCTGCCAATCCTATGATGAAGTAAACCAAAACCAAAACAAAACCGAACAATCTCCTGGAAAAACACATCCACACAATCCTATCTCTAACTGGAACCACAACTGCAGATCAAGTTAGCTGTTGAATTTTCTTTACATTTCTGGGCAACACTTGCATTTAAAAAGCCAAAAACAATCACAGGGCATATTTCTTAGTTTCTGATCTATATTTCACGATTTATTCCGATGGTATAAAAGGAACCATGGACAATTAATATAAAGCATTTACATTTCTGAACTTTTGAAAATTCATTTAAGTTCTGGGTTGCCTGACTACACGTCATTTCTTATTATGATTTAACTCAGAAGTGCTACCTTTTGTGGTATTCCAATTAGTAAACAATCAATAGTTAATCGGAAGAGAGTATATGGAAACAAAGGACAAAATTGTTTTAAATTCATTACAGCACTTTTATCCAATTACGAGTGACTAACATTTTGTTTCCATCTGTGACATGTAAACAATGGGAAAGAATCTCACATAGCTAGCTTTTATTCTTTTTACCTGAGTCCCTTTCCTAATCTTCTTCTAAATTTTTGAGCTATAAAAGATGAGTTCCTGACTTCACATAAATTGTCCCTGAATCATTTCTATAGTTAGTGACAGCTGCCTTCTCTTTCTAAAAGAAACACTCTTCACATACTGTTCAGACACTTTTACTGGTTCAAGCAGCTTACAACAGAGAGAAGAATATGATATTATTAGAGACATTCTTGTGACTTTCACTTCATGCTCTCTTCCAATGACACACACTGATACCCTAAGTACAGTACCGAGGGCTAAGCAGAAGCTGCGAGTGGACTAGGTAAGTGGAATCAATTGAGTCATGGATTTTCTAAGAAGAAATAAGAAATAAAAATAGTTTAAATGAAGAAGTATTTATTAAGTACGTGCCACTAGAGCGATAAATGATCCATGAGAATTTGGGTTTTTAGTCCATTGTTGTTCAGCTGAAACTACAGAAATATCTCTTGAATGTAATTTCACCTGTGTATTAGAATGTTCAATGCATCCATTTGTGGGTAGGGGATATAGTTCAACAGTAGAGTGTTTGCCCAGAATTGGCAAGCCATCCAAGCATAGGATTATGAGCTGGTCTGGCTCCGGAGTCTGAAAGTCACCTATGAATCCTAATCCCCATATTTACTAATATGACTTTGGACCAATAACTTAGTCTTCTACCACTAGATTGATTTTCTTTTATGCAGTGGAATATTAATAATATTTTCTTCTTATAGCAATGATTAAATCCATGTATAAGATACACTTTGGGCACAAAGAATTGAAGCAATGAACAGCAGATATTATTTAAAATGAAAAGTGATTTTTCCTATACCAATTATTCATGTGTGAGTCTGAGTCTGGTTGTTTGTGTACATCTTTTAGTTTTGTCTTCATAAAGTACAGGACACCAAAGCTATTACTGAGCACCCTTTAAATATACTCTCATTGTGCGTGGTGAAAGAAAATGCTAAGACAGCATTATTTGAGTATTTGGTACCCAGACATTTGAGATTGATAATACAGGGACTTCTTCCTACTTTTTCCCACATAGAGAATTTCTCTTAGTAGGAACTATGTTTTTATGTCCGTATAGGGTGGAGATTCAGTACACATGAATTTCTTAGTAAGAGAAACAGTTTCTACTTATATTCATGTATGGAAGCAAGTTGCTGTATGTGGATACATACAAAGACATCCCTCCATATGTGGGTTTGTGTATATTTACTCACAGAATGGGAAAGGAACTGTGGGATCAATGTATATGTCTTTAAATATACACAAAATTTTATCATTTCCTTCTGCTATAGGACTCAAATTTATGTTTTCAATATATTTGAATATTTAAATGTTAATATATTATTCCTATGTGCATCATATTATTCACATATGCCTCATTGTAAATTTGTCATGGAATGTTAAAACAAGTAGTACTACCTCTATCCCTTGTAACTATGCAGAAAATGATATCTACTGCCACATGACTGTCTCAGACAGCCCTGGGACTCTAAATTGTCCACCATCGATGTTATTTTCTTACTACCACTACCTCCTGAGAGATGATTTTCAGTCTTTTTCTTGTCACATAATCTTTAGGGAACTTAATGAAAATCATGTATCCTCTCTTAAAAGTAAGTGCTAGTACTTTTATATATTTGATAGAGAAAA
Source organism: Octodon degus (assembly GCF_000260255.1). Classification (NCBI taxonomy): domain Eukaryota; kingdom Metazoa; phylum Chordata; class Mammalia; order Rodentia; family Octodontidae; genus Octodon; species Octodon degus. The sequence continues at coordinate 5,402,991 of NW_004524617.1, read as the reverse complement.
TTTCAATATGCATATATTTTAGAAGGTTTATTTGGTTCTTGAAAATATTATGTTAAAAAGACCACACTGGTACAGAAGGTGGTTTTTCATTTTTTTAAGAAATATGGGGTCGGCCAAATAGCTCAGCAAATTAAAGTGCCTGTAAACAGGTGCAGAGGCCAGGGGTTCCATCTCAGGTCCTGCCGTGCCAGCCCCTCCCCCAAGGCATGCTGAGATGGCAATTGAGACTGAGCATGGTGGCACCCGCCTGTAATCTCAGCACTTGGGAGGCTGTAAACAGGCGAATCATTATGAGTCCGATCTAGTCGTGAGACCATGAACACCCTGTAGACCTTCCCCTAAAATACAAAAAGAAAAAAAAAGAAATATATTACAATTTGCCTAGGTCTGATTTTAGAAAATTCTAGATGAGGTTGGGGAGATGGCTCATTGGAATACACGTTTCCCTGGCAAGCACAAGGGTCTGAGTTCAATCTCCAGTTCTGTCCAAAAAAGAAAAAAAAAAGAAACAAAGAAAATTCTAGAGAGCATTGCTGCATCCTTCAGTCCTCACAAATATACTGAGTGTTTTGTAGAGAGGAAGGAATCCTGTGAAGTTCATCAGTACCTCCTGAATTCTGCATTAAGATGCAACTCAGAAGTCAAAACAATGTAAATATTGTAAGATCATAAGGTGGGTATATATACTTCATGTATTTTAGATACCTTCCAGGAGAGTTCAGGGATAGCACTTCATAATCAAACACATTGATGTTTTGTAGCAAAACATAGACATATACATGCTAAGTGTGATAAAAAAAAAATAACTACAAGTAAGCTCACAGAAATCTAAAGGATTATGTTGCTCACAAAGAAGTAACATTAACAAAAAACAACTTCCAATTTTTAGAGTTTTTAAGAATTTAGAATTGCCATTATAGAATTGTGGTGCTAGAGCTAACTTTAGGTATCTGAGAAACAGTGTAAAACTCACATTCATTTCAATTTTTCTTCTGCACCTAAAGGATTATAAACCATATGTTAGAAATTGCCCAGGTGTCCTACAGCTCACTAAGGTAGGTGATTTGTGAGTTCATGGATTACATGAACAGAAACAAGCAATTCATATGTATACTTAGGCATAAATTACATGTACTTATTATTCTTTTTTAGCAGCACTTAACAATGAATCCCAATAGCTCTACTTGAAAGAAAGGAAAATGTTTACCTAACCCAATGCAAACACATACATATTACAAACAGACTTAAAAATCACAGCTGAAAATTATAAACCTATATCGTCAATGACATATTTTTATGCAAAGAGACTGAATTGAGGACTTGATTTTGAGTCCCTGACAGCTTCACTTAAAATAATTTTGCTTGAAAATTGCATAATATGAGTTCACTGATAAGTAAAGCAATGAGTTTTAATAAAATAAGTGTATCTAAATTTAAGCTGCCTTTAAGATTTCAAATCACACAGGGCAAAAACTGTTTTCAGAGATGTAAAACCCATTGAAAACTTTAAAGTAAATGCCAAATAATAAAACAAAGTAATAAACTGAATCCTTGTGTCTACGTTAATAGTTATATTTATTGATCTGATTTTATTCAAGTTGCTGTTAAAGTAAGGTGTTATTAAAGTAATGTTCCTGAAGACTATATTCTTCTGTTAGAAGAAAAACTGATTATTCCAACATCTATGAAGAATGCATTATGTACCTTGCAGGGAAGGCAAAATTTTACCTGTACTCTTTTAGCATCCTTAGTCATCCTAAATAAATTGATACAGGACAAATTTACAGAAAAGCATACACATTTAATGTAAGTTTTTAGGTGACACAGGGGCCTTCATAAAGAAATGGAGACCCAAAGAAGTACTAAAATCTAAGTGCACTTTATGGCAGATTGAACAAAGAAAGGCAATTGTGGAAAAGCAAGTAAATGTACTGGAAGGCTAAAAATAATCAAGAGTTATTTTAACAAGGTCTGCTCATACAAAATTCTCTAGCCCTCAAGTCCATCATCTCTGGTAGATAGTTTCTTTTCTTATGGACTACAAGTAGATGTGCCATATGCTCTCAGGTAAAGGAAAGAGGTCATAATGCCATAATGCACTTCTTGTGCCTGGAGTTTTTTAAGTGCCTCAGTATATTCTCTACACCAAAGAGGGATGTTTTGGAATATTCCGTTGCTTTTCCAAGTTTGGCTTTGTGCCTTGAAAGAACCTAAGAGGAGTACTAGAAATACTGTTCCAGAAAAAGACCATACAATCTGATCATAAAAGATGACACAAGGGTCATTCAAAATTAACACACAATGCGTAATAAAGTATTTTCCACATAAGAATTTGGTACCTTATCTATTGCTTGGTTATTGCACATTCATCTTTAAAAATAGTTTCTTTTAAATATTTTGCCTGTTTTGACACAAGGTTTCACTGTGTAGTTTAGGCTGGCCTCGAACTCACTATGTAGCCTAGGCTGGCCTCAAACTTTCAGTGATCCTCCTGCCTCAGCCTCCACAGATTATGGATGTACACTACTACACATCAAGCTCTCTTAATGTTTTTTAGTCCTTGTTCTGATCCTGAGACCATATATACCTTGAGGGGCTTAGAAATAGATGATATTTACTGAGACATGAAACTGCCACTCTAGGCTTGAAATGGCCAAATGCTGGAAATTTCATGTGAATCACTGTAGCATGAGAAAACATGATGTGGGATCTAGTCCCTTATGTCAGTAACTGTTTGGCTTATTAAAACATTTATTCTGGGCTGGAGAGATGGCTCAGTGGTCTAAAGCACCTACTTAGAACAAGCTTAGCAAAGCACAGGGACCATGGTTCAATCCCCCAGCACCACATGCCAGCCAGCCCCGCCCCCTGGTGGGCTGAGCTGGCCACACACACACCTCTCTCTCTCTCTCTCTCTCTCTCTCTCAAATAAATAAAAAAAAATAAAAAAAAATAAAATAAAACATTTATTCTGGACTTGTCCTAGAAAAAATAAATCCTAAGCATCAATTAGTCCCTAAAATCTGTGTGATTTCACATCTTCCCAATGCGGTTTACTTTGGAGCTTAGGAATTCCTTGTACTTCTTGTTGATTTGCCTTATATTATTTCTTCTCTCCAGATTTACACAACCATGACAGTGAGTGATTTCCCAAGTTGTGTTCCAAAGCTTGCCTGTCTCATGCTAGTCTTAGCCCTCCACGATGTTATACATGATCATCAACCAAGAGTTACCTGAATATAGCTTTCTGAGTCCACTGAAATCTTCTCATCCCTAAATGTATATTTTCCAGCCTAATCATATTCCTCTACTTCGTTTGCCACTATGAATCATCCCATCCATTTTCCCAAAAGAATTTTTCTCTTTTAGTGCTCTAAATCAGCTGTTTTGTTTCTCTTTAGATGTGTTCTTCTCTAACCTCACGATCAGCAGCAACTTCTTGGGAAGTCACCTGGCTTCCCATTTTCTTATTTTAAATTTGCTCTGATTGTTTTCATTCATAAGTGCTTGTGACTACTATGTGCTGATGACTCTCTAATTATCACCCCTAGCTCAGTCTATAATTCTTCACTGCCAGCTCAAGCTCAACCTGAAATTACCAAAAGGTACCTCCGCATTTTCAATTTACCACATAGTCTTTTCTCTCTCTTCTCTCCTAAAACATCTCAAAAACTTTACTTTCTTCCTATCCTTGTTGCACTTGAAAAGGCCATCACTAAAAAGGTCTTTGAATAAGACTTTTGAATGTGATCTTTCCTTCTACCTGAACTCACCATAAGGAATTTCTAGAAACTGATACTATAATAGCAGGAATCATTATTATACAGCGTAGTGCTGCACACAAAAATGTGTCCTTAAGAGAATATTTTCTATATCACTTTTATTCATGTTAATAAACTCATGATTCAAAATACTTTATGAAAAATATTTCTAGTAAACCTATATGTACTGAACATGGAGAATCATTTGGCACTTGTCTCAGTTACCTTTCTCTCAGTGCTGGGACAAAATATCCCACACCTAAAATGAAGGAAGGAAAGGTTTATTTAGCTCACAGCTAGTGAAGGTTTCAGTCCATACTCAGCTGGCTCCAAGGCAGAATGGCACTTGACAGAGGGCAGCAGTTCATGGCTGCAGAAAACAGCAAAAGAGCAAGAACAAATGGGAGGAGTAGTGGCAACAAAGGCTGCAGAGAGGAAGTCTGTCTCCCTTATGTTGCATTGAGGCTCCCAAACTGGTAATTCTGTCAGTCTGTGTCAAATAATCTTGATAGTAAATTATAAACCTCTATGGAAAGTGAGGAGAAAACAGCAATAGAAACAATATTTTGCTCTTATTTCAAAGCAACTTTCAATGTAGTCAGGCAAATAAGTCATACAAATCACCATGATAACCTAGTAGCATGTTATATATGTTGTATAAACTGTTTACAGAGAGTCAAATGACATCATTACCACAAGAATCTTGGAGTTTCATTTTAGTGCCTATCTCTTTTACTTTCCTTTAGAAAATGCTGCTGAAAACGTCTTTGAAATTTCTGTATAAAAAAATCTTGTGGAAGAAGCTGATAAGGCGAATAAGGAAATTGAGAAAATAATGGAGTATAATTAAAGATTAAAACTTTTTTCAAAAGAGAATTTCTTAGGGGTTAATTTGGACCAACTGCTACACTTTTTGGACATTAGCAGATGGAACAACCTTTTAAAAATAATCTTTTCTCTTTAGAAAGAGACAAATATATTTCTCTGAGTGCATAAAAAGGATGTTATGCTCACAGTTAGAGGGGTTAAGGAGATAGCAAGGACAGGAAATACTGTAGAATGAGGAGATACATTTTCACTCATCTCTGCTGCTTCTTTTTTAGGAAGAGATCCCAATGTTTGAAGCATCCATGGCAGCTTTCAAAAATCTCTGTTCTTTAACTGCACACAAAATTAAATAAAATCACAGTCTCTTCAGACAGGACTCTAGCATCTGTAGCTTAGTAAAATTCCCCACGTGTTTCTAAGATGCAGTCATATTTGAGAACCTCTGGCATGACAGATCTACAAGAGAGAAGCCAAGAAAGAATTTGAAAGAACACTCAAAAGGAAAGAGTTGTTATCCTGGGCTCCTGTTACCTAACCTTGGTAACATGGGTAGGACCTCTACATTCAAAATAAGGAAGGTAGATCCCAGTTCTTTGCAAATGAAAGTGAGAGGATTGCTCTGGATGATCTCATAAATTAGCATTTGCTATAACATTTTGGACTGACCTAAGGTGTAAGTGTGTGATGAGAAAAAATATACCTAATAGATTCCTGAAGCAATATTTCTCCTTCTAGATTGAATTGAAAATATTCAATCTTAGTCCATTAATACACATAATTTCACTGAAAGACACCTTAAAAAATTAAGCATTTGAGAAAATTGTAACGTGGATAGTCAGGTGTGAAGTTGGTATGTGGGTGGATAATTTGATATCACTAAATACATTTTTCTTATAAAAGTAATGCACTATTGATTGCATGCTTGGTACTTTCAGATGTGTAAAGGAACCTCTCACTTTTTCTTATTCTGAAAATCTGCCAGTTACTTGGTGTATAAAGAGGAAAGACACAATTGGTTATAGAAATAAGATAGATGATTTAGGTGGTTGTATGCAGCTGTAAGCAATAAATGCTGAGCTTGGCAGAAAGTACTATAGGCAAAAATGCAAGTGATTTACTAGCTATCTAAAGCACATGAGATTTGTAATTCATGAGACCCTCAGGCCCATCACTTTTCTTCTGTAATGGGAAACAATTTTTTAGTGAAAAAATGGCATATTTAATTTCAACTGTGTAATGTAAAAAACAAAAAGGCAACCTAATTTTTGCTCTATTACGATTTTTTGCCTTTCATAAACTGTCTTTTCATCTTATTAGAAATACAAATAGTTTCTTAAGAAGCAGGAACAATATTTCACATCACATTGCAAATAATATCTACTGGTAAACACTGTGTTTATGCAGTGTTGCTGGGGTCAAAAATGAAAAGTTGAAGTGCTGTGATAGAACTGTTGTATTCTGATTCCAAAGAACTGATTCTAAGGGTTTATTTCTCTTTAAGGAAGATGTGCATCCAGGTTACTACTATGGCTACATATGATACTGAAAACAGTGTTGTGAACCTCAAAAAATTTACAGAAAAAATAGTTAGAGGTATAATGCTACCCATGCACTTGTAGCGGTCATAAAATACCACAAACTGAAATCTCAACTCTATTAAGGGTTTACACTGTGATTGCAATAGACTTTCTGCGTCTCATTGTATCATTCTGTAAAATACTGACCTGTTTTATAATTGAAATGTGAGAGATAAATAAAACCTTTTTCAATGCACTTTGAAAATAGATTCTGCATTTCAGAATAAATGTTAAACAATAATAATGATGATGGAATAGCTGACATAATGCAAATTTTAAATAGAGAAGAGTGACTTTCTAATTATGGGCTACATTTTATTCTTTGGAAGTGCAATTAGAAAGAGACCATGTTCCTTTAATTAGAAAGTTAATTAGATTGTGACCTCTTTTCCCGTCTTATTGTCTTGGACCGCAGGCCATGAGTAAATTACAAATCCCACGACTTATGTGGCTGTAGGCCCCCCAAACCAGACCACTTAAATACAAATAGGATTATAAGCAATAGTATTCATACTTACAAGTCATATGGGGACTTTGCAGGCTATAGAGTAGTTCTCCTATTAGAGAATAAATTTATGTGGCTAAATAAAGAAAGTGTATTTCCAGATCAAGTCTATATTGTGCTCTTCAGGGTGCTGGTTTCTTTGTACAGTGGCTGTCCTGTGGCAGTATGCATGCATGAGAATTACCTGAAGGACTTTCTAAAACACTATGTCCATTTTCCTCACATGGAATTTCAATGAGTCTTGGACTTGCTAAACAGACAAGTTTGTTTATTGTTTGTTTATGATATCTCAGAACCTTTGATGGCTACCATGCTGTGGGACTCAACCAAGAAGGATAAACTAGGCACTGTTCCTCAAATGTATTTCACTTTCCTGACTTTAAGAATGTTCGTAATTTACTTTAAAATACTTCAGCACTGACAACATCACAGGCTATTATTTAGCTTTTACTAGACTATAAAATTGTAAGTTGTCCTCTTTAATAATGTCCAAAGATGATCACTATAAACACTTTGACCTTCTTCTTCTTAGAGCTATACCAAAGGCTTCACGACATCTTCTTCAGTAGTTTCTTTGAAGAAATTGCTATGTAGCATGAACACAAGAATATTAGAAGTGTTTTTCCATTACTATAGTGATCATCCCATGTGTGTATGTGCTAAAATATTGTAAAGGCATTCCCTACCCTTGAATGAACAGGGTATACATATCTGGTGAGAAATGGTATTGCAAATTTGATTCATACTTCTGAAAGATTTTTTGATTGCCTGATTCTTACTAGCCTAATTAGCTGAATTTTCCCTCTAATAGTATCATGTTTGCCTCAGGTAAAATTTTTGTACAAAATGATATTGGACCCCTTTAAAGAGATAAGTAATTTCATAGAGTCAAGTGGCTATTTGGTGATTGCTTGTTAAAAAGTATCTAAAGAATAATTTGTTCTGAGATTTGTTCATTTTTTAATCCAGAAGCAAACATTTTCAAGCAGAAGCTAGCTCTCTCTGCCAACTCTATCCAGTGGCAATTACTGGTGTCTACAAAAATAATACAATAGTTGTGCATGATGAAATCTCCTGAGGTCTGTTCACACCACTGCCTCATCTCCACATTATAATTCTTATTTGAATCTGTTGTTTTGTGCAGCATTTCACATAACCAAGGCTCTTCAAAAACACTTCAGGAAATGCTGTGATTATTTTCAACCTCTTAAAACAAAGGAGGTCTATGTCACAGGGAAACAAGGAACCTTAGGAATTGATTTGTGGCTTCTCAATTACACTCTCCATGAGAATGCCACGCAGAGCAAAGTAGATACAAAAGAAACACATAGAAGCAAACAAGTAGAGAAGACATAAGGATTTTATGTTTACATTTTTGATAAGTTTCCTAGGGAAATAATAATGTGATAAAAATCGTCAATTGTCCTTATCTAATGGTATAAGTTGTATTTTGTCTAGAAAAGTAAGTGCTCTAGGGGAGGTAAAATGCTGTACAATGTTTTGTACTTGAATTATATTGAGAAATTCAAAGAGATTCTTCTGGTACATTCTTATTTTTCTTAATGGAAAATGAGGTATTTATAAATACACAACATCAGGGGATGGGGAGGTAGCTCGTTAGTCTAAGCTCTGGCCTAGCAAATGCAAGGACCTGGGTTTATTCCCCAGTACTGAGTGCCTTCTTCGCCCCAAAACTATGTGTGGTGGCACATGCCTGTGATTCCAGTGCTGAGGAGGCTGGGCCAGGAGGATCACTACAAGTCTGAGATGCATAGCAAAAACCTATACCAAATAAATAAATAAATAAATAAATAAATAAATAAATAAATGTATAACATCAATATTGAGGAAAAGTAAGAATTCTCATCTCCAATATAATATTTTTTTTTGCAAAACAGATGCCCAATAGATATCTGTGTTTGGTTTGGGTCATTTCTGTTTGTACACTGCCATTGTTTCAACTTGAATTTTTTTTTTACATCGGCTTAGAATATATGAGAAAATAAATGATTTGATGGCATCACAACTTTTAACTACAGCTGTCCCAGCTGAATGTAATTTTAAGACAGAATTAGTGGCAAACACTACTTTGGATTGAGCTGTAGGTCTTATCATTTGCCAGCTCATTGCAGAGAGGGGTAGACTACAACATTTGCTAATTTCAGCTTGATTCCTCCAAAGTGTAACTAATAAAACTTTACCTTGTAAACAACATATTAATTCATTTAGCAAACTTTCACGAATGTCAGCCTGTGCCAACTGTTGTTTCAGAACTGGATGCGCAGTAGCAAACACACTGACTGCTTTTATCAAGTCATAGAACACACAAAAACAACAGAAAAATATGTAGCAGAATATCTGGGGGTAATGTGGACCACGAGGAAAATAAATCAATATAAAAGAACAAGAGTGATTATAAGGTTGATATTTTATGTTGAATCTGCCAGAAACCTCAGAAAAGTGGACATTTGAGAAGACTTGAAGACTCTGGTATAGTAGGGCAAAATAGGATGAATATATGTAAAGCACATTGTGAAATATTTCTCTTGGGATAGGTCGGCAGCATGATAGATTGTATTCTATTATGTCCACTGCAATATTATCACTGATGTTAGTGTATTTTCAGAAACACCTCATGGATATATTTCATAGAGAAAACTAAGGAAAGAATTCTTAAGGAATAAAAAGCCTTTGCAAGAAGCTAATCCTTAAGGAAGGAACTAGACTTTATGACATTGCTGCAACAGAATTCTGAGCTCTCACTACTACATGAATGAGACTATTATGATGATTCTTGCAGTAGTATGTGCCTCACACATTATTGATAGAGAAAATATGTGCAATAAGAACTACAAAAATAATTCACCTGCCATCATGAATTACTAATTATCCTTTGTGTACCATTCAAGAGGCACTTTAGATTCATTATTGCTTTTCAATTCTTTCAAAAAACCTCTAAGGTAGATATTAAATGCTGTAAAGCAACTGGACCAGAATCAGGCAGATATTAATATGAGACCTAGAATTAGAGCTTAGATGAATGTGAAAAGACATTCATTCCATTAACACATCCACACTGAACAATCTATTGGGACAAAAAAAAAGTATAACAACCTTATTTTTTATTATTTTTATTTTGTTTTATTTTGTTTTGTTTTGTATTTTAGGGAAGGGTCTACAGAGAGTTCAGGGTCTCACTACTAGATTGGACTCATAGTGATTCTCCTGTTTTCAGCCTCCCAAGTGCTGGGATTACAAGCACACGCCACCATGCCTAATCTAAATGGCCATCTCAGTGCATCCCGGGGGCAAGACTGCACTGCAGGCCTGGGGATTGAACCCCAGGTCCTGGTGCCAGCTTGCAGGTGCTTTAATCTGCCAAGCTATTAGGCTGGCCTTTTTTTAAATGATTTCTTTTTCTGTATTTTAGGGTCTACAGGATGTTCAGGGGCGCACTACTATATCGGACTAGTAGTGATTCTCTTGTTTACAGCCTCCCAAGTACGGAGATTACAGGCATACACCACCACACCTAGTCTCAGATACCATTTCAGTGAGCCCTGGGGGTGGGGCCAGCAAGGCAGGCCTAGGGATCGAACCCTTGGACTTTGTAACTGTTTGCAGGTGTTTTAATCCTCTGAGCTACTTAGCTGGTCCAACAATCTTAAAATGATATATTTTAGTTAACATTATTGGATAAATGACTAAACTATTGCTGCTAACTGTGGAAACCTAAACTCTTATGTTTTTAAATGCCAAAATGTGTTTTGAACATTGCCATGATTCAAAGACATCCCAAAAAGTTCCTACATAGTAACTTCAGTATGGTAGTATGAAGAGATGGCACCTTCATAGACAATTAAGTCATGAAGGTGAAATCCTCATAAATGGTAGTAAAAATGTTATCAAAGATTTTCAAGGGAAAGGCTAGTCCATTCTGCCCTTTCTGCTGTATAAGGATACAATAGTCAAAATGCCATCTTGCAAATAGATTCCAAGCTCTCACAAGACATTGAACTTCCCAGCACCTTAATCGTGGATCTCCCAACCTTCAGAAATGTGAGCAATGAAGTTATGCTGTTTATAATTTAGCCTGTATCAGGTATTGAATTTTGTCTGCACAAATAGACTAGAGAAAAATCAAATAACAAACGTACAAATAGATTTTTGGAGATCAGATTGTGTACCTTGGTCTTACTGCAGGTAACAATTTCTGTAATTCTAAGCTGTGTCAGAATAAACAATTTACTTTGACTTTTAAAAATTGTGCAGACTCCTCACAATTCCCCACTTAAATAACATCTGTATAAAGTATTGTAGGGGGGCTGGTGAGATGGCTCAGTGGTCTAAAGCAACTACTTAGAACAAGCTTAGCAAAGCACAGGGACCACGGTTCAATCCCCCAGCACCACATGCCAGCCAGCCCCACCCCCTGGTGGGCTGAGCTGGCCACACACACACACACACACACATAAATAAATAAAATTAAAAAAAATAAAAAATAATAAAAAAAATAAAGTATTGTAGATCATGATCAAAACCTTCCAAATAGAATCATTCATAAAACTTTATATCATCATGAAGAAATATTCAAGACATGGAAATTGCATAATTTAGGTGTTTTTAGAAACCGAATATCAAAAAAGAGAGCTTATTTGATTTTTGAACTTTATTTATTAGAAAGGTCTCTGACCACATAAATAATATAAATTGCTTTTAAATTTTTAATCTGAGTAAACTATGGCTAGCCATGAATAGCTAGACAGGCTACACATTTATTACAACTAAACACTCTTTGACCTATTGTTTTTTTCATCTCGAGATGTTCCTCACAGAATAATCTTATCACTTTTGCTTGAATGAGCTAGTCACTGTCATTGCAGCTGAACTACAACATCATATGGTAGTTTTTGTTTTAATTTGAACTTGAGGAAGTGAGATCATTACAAAGCAATAAAATATCCATTTCTAAATTTTAAAAGATGGATTACTACTCCATGTGATAATTATTACTAAGAAAATTTGTGAAATTTTAAAAAATCAGTTTTGTTTACCATGTCTAACTTTATTTCCACAGATATTTTGACATTTCTCTTTTCTTAATGGTGAATATTCTAGTTCAGCATAATCAAGGAACATCTCTATGGATGAGAGAGAGACTTAAAATAGTAAATCCCAACCACTATTCTCTCTACGTCCTCTGCTCTAATGCTTAACACACTGCCTAATATTTAGCTTACATTTATTTGATTTTAGTTGCTTAAACCGCTACCTGAATTCATTAATGAGTAGATCAACCAGTTAACAAGCAAACAATGGAAATATGACCTTCTGTTTCCTCTTATTTATGTGGAGTTCAGTTCAAGGTCATGGAACTAATTTAGAAAAATATTGCACGTAGATGTACTAGTAAATACTTAGTGATATATATATTTACAAGAAACATTCATATCTTACTGTAATGTTTGTAAACATCAAAACAAGGGAATATTCAACTGGAGATTTTAGCATCTTGACACTGGGCAAAGTTATGAGCTAGGTAATACAGAGATGTGGTTGCATAAGATTTTTGCATTTTTTCAAACACCCAATATGTAACAGTACGTAATATGAGGCAGACCTTTTGAGGGAACAAACACAGGGTCTCACACAGGGTATGCAGGTACTGTACCACTGAGCTACACCCACAGCCATGAATTAGGTATTTAGTCAATCTCTTGGAATTTCAGATTTTAGACAATATCCTCCTTACTTCCTAATTATCCTTTAATGCACAAATAACTAATTCTTTTGGACAGCACTGCATGAGTACTACATTAAGTAAATGATGAGGGATAGCATAATGGGATCTAAGGAAATCACTCTTTTGACATAATCATTTCTTAGTCTATATACAAAGACTAAGAATTTAGATAACCAAAAATTTAGAAGTAGTAATCCTAGTGTGACAAAACAGTGTTAAGTAATCAGTTATATGGGATTTGACTGACCTTGTCAGGAACAAAATTTACATGTCTTGTTATATAGGTCTTGCTTTGTCTTGGTCTTAACCATTCAGCAGAAAAATATAAAAACGAGGTATTAAAAGTAAAGCCATATTAATATGCTGAGCTGTAAAAGGCTCAAGTCAACAATTTCTGATATTGCCAGTTCTGCTTATAACCCACTACTATTATGGACTACTGGACTAAATTGGATTATTTTACTGAATTCATGCACCTACAATATTTAAGTGGAAATGGAATAGCCATCTCTGACAAAACTAAGCAAAAAGAGTATACAAATGAAGGATCTGTATATACAAAATAGGACAGATACACAGCTACTTTCTCTTAATTCAATGAGAAGAAAGATTTGTACTGAAAGTGTTTGGACAGGATATCACATCTCCATCTTGTACTATGAATAACCACTATGAAGACAATATGCAATGTATTAATTATTAAAACTGTTCTGATAATCAGTTTTGCAACTGTCTTCATTGCTATTTGTTTCTCAATAAATTAATAAAAAATAAAAAAATTTAAAACACAAAATACATTAGTGGCCATTATGTATGTGATAAGGTTAAGGTTAGTGTATAGCATAAAATATCTTTTTTTTTTCAGAAGGGGGATTGAACTCAGGCCCTTGTGCTGCCAGGGAAGTGCTTATTCTACTGAGCCATCTCCCTGGTCCCCTAAAATATCCTTAGTATTTTAGAGTTGTGATGTTACAAACTCTTATTTCATGTTAAGACATTATCTTTATACAAGCTTCTTACTAAAAAGCAGTTTGGTGGACTAGGGAGATGGCTCAGAAGAATAAGCGCTTGCCTGGCAAGTGCAAGGTCCTGGAGTTCAATCCCCAGTTCCACCAAAAAAAGGTAATAAATAAATAAATATATAAAAGGAGTTTGGCAAGGGCAGGAACCATCCCTAAAATACTGGGAAGAAGGTCTGGTGATAATGTTGCCCATGAACAGAAAACAAGCTGTCATTAGAAATTTCATGGTTTGGGCTGGGAGAAGTAATACTGAGCCCAGATTTAGGAACCATGAGTTTTAATGGAAGATAACAATTTATTCTGCAATATTCACTAAGAATCAGACTGGTTTAAGCAAGAATTAGGGTGGTGACACAGGCATTTTGTCATAGTTGCTTCTCTATCATGAAATGTATCTGACTTTTGGAAGGGTACATCAGTAACTACAATTTCATGGATTGACAGGTTAATTTTTCAATTACTATGAAGTATTTGAGCATTGGTCTTGTAGTTGTAATTAAAGATATTTAGAATAAGAGACCCTCTTCAATCTAAACTAGAATAAGTTATATAGACACAATTGGAAATGAAGATGGAAGGTGATGATTGGGATTCCCTGAGTAGAGTAAAGGAAATAAATGAGAGTTGTAACATCATAAATAGGGTTAGAGTACATTAGGATATTTTCCTTTGGCTTTATTTTGGAAATCGGAGAGAAAACTATTGTATAATGAGGGACAGTGGTGACTTGCACAAGGAATGACTGACAAGATGACAGCTATTCAAGGAAGCTACTATGGAAAGCAGTCAGTCAGGATCAATTTTAGAAAGTGACTGGTGGAAGATATTAGGCATACTGAATGGAGATGGATTAGTGGTAGGTTGGATAATAAGAGTGAAAGATAGGGCAGTGTAAAACATCATTCAAAGTCAAGGAATACACATATTGCCAAAGACAGAGAGACAGATGAATAAAAGGGAAGGTATGAGAAACGACAACCAAGAAATTTTAAGAGATTACTTTTAGTTTCTATGTTAATCTGCCAGCTCTCCCAAATCAGAAACAGAAAGGGCCTCACCTAGAGGATACTGAATGAGGTTAAGATTTCCTGTCTGCTGTGTCTCCTCCAGTTTAGTGACTGGCTTAACATTAGTTATGAGGCATAGGGTCCATAGCTTTCACTGATAAATCTACCAATACCACAATGCCGTCCAAATCATAGTCCCAATGGACTTTATGTGTTTTACCTCAGAGAAAATCTCTATTTTATTTCTTATGATCCTGAGTTACATTAGATATAATTTTCTATAACATGAGCTTTTCATTTTGCTTGTGTTCAGGTAGGAATGCTATTCTATGTATCCTCTTAATTACACTCCCTAGACTGATCATGGATTTCCTGATAGTGTCTTATTTGTTGGGTCAGAACCCTGTACCTTACTTCCAATTACACACATCGGACAATACCAAGATCTTGTACGCCATTTATACTGTTCTGTTCAATTGAGAAATTAAGAAGACAAATCCATAATCTGATATTCCACGAGTAAATATAGCTAAAAGTGTGGGTATGATCACAATACTAGAAATATTAACTACAGTCTTATCTACCTATATATGATACTATATGTATTTTTGTTGCTGCAAGCATAAGAGTCATAATATACACAAACCTACATAAATTTATTATTTTACTATTCAGTGGGTCAAAAATTTGACAGGGATATTACCAGGATAAAAATCAAGATTTGGGCATGGCTTAGGTTTTCTTGGAATTTCTAAGGAATAATCAGTTTCCTTGTTTTTGCTAATATCCATGGGTTGCCTACATTCCTTGGCTAGTGGTCCCTTGTGTTGCTCTTTAAAGCCATCAGTATCTTCTCTCTTCTCTCTCTGATGCTTTCTGGCAGCTCTCTCTTTTTTTATTTTACTTTTTTCTTGTGGCAGGCTCTGTCCATGGTCTGGGCGTGGCTAGTGTGGCATGTGGTGCCAGAGATGAAATCATGGTCTCTGTGCCCCAAGCAGGCACTCTAGACCTCTGAGCTGTTTCGCCAGCCCAGCTCTCTTTCTGATGACAACAAATTACCCTCTCTTCCTTTTAGGAATCATGTGAATAAATGGAACTCATCAGCTTAAAACTCTGATCTCATGGTCCTTGGACTTAACCACATGTACAAAATCTTTTTCCTGAATTTGGGGACATGTTCGTAGGTTCAGGGGGTTTAGATGCAAACATGTTTGGGGTACATATCCAGTAAGAAGTATTATTTTGATCTTGATTTGATTTTGATTGATTTTTTAAAAAAATTTTTTGTATTTGGTACAGGGTCTAGTTACACAGCTCTGACTTGCAGTGATCTGCCTGTCTCAGTATCCCTGGCACTGGGTTTACAGGCTTGCACAACCCTGCCTGGTCTTAGTTTTAAGCTCTGCTTGCCTGGGATGGGGCCTGTATTGCATGCAGTATTGGGGGCCAAACCCATGTTCCTTTTTTTGGGGGGGTGGTACCAGGGATTGAACTCAGGACTCTGCTTTTCAGGCAAGCACTTATTCTACTGAGCTATCTCCCCAGCACCTTGAACCCATGTTCTTGTGCTTAGGCCTCTAAGGCAGGTGCTTAGACCACTAAGCTATCTCCATGGCCCATTTTTGATTGATTTTGAGTTACAACACAGACATCCAGTTGTAGTGTAGACCGTGAAACTCTTTCTCTTTAATTCTGTTTAAAGGAAGATTTTACCTGTTTAGTGGCAATGAAGTCTTGCTCCAAAGTGATGATGACTCTCACTTGTCACATAATATCACACACACCAGTTTAGTCTAACTAATAGAAGTGAAACTTCCGTTTAATGCATAAAAAGACTCCTGTCATTTACTCTTATTCCTTCCATACATAGGCAATTTGCAGTAATTTGAAAACTAGACCTTTCTTTTAGTACTAAAGTTGACATTTATTTCTTCCTTCATGCAAAATTTGTACCATTTTTCAGGTGGAAGAAGAATATATTTCTTATACCAAGTAGTCTACTATTTATATCTATCAGAAAACAAATTTTAGGTTATATTCTAGCTTCCTGTCCAATTAGTAAGTTACTCATCTGAACTAATTGTCAATGATCTTAATTTATTGTACCCTAAACTTCACCAGAGCAGAACTCTGTCCTGTATATGATACTATATGTATTTTTGTTGCTGTAAGCATAAGAGTCATAATATACACAAACCTACATAATTACTATATGTAATTATAGTGCTGATTTCTACTGTCCTAGTGAAAGGTTGATGCTTAAGTTTTTTTCTTTTTAATTTTTTACCAATTTTGCATGCTTATATCTGGTAGTCTGAACAATATGTAATATAACAACCATTATTATTATTTTATTTATTTATTTATTTATTTATTTATTTATTTATTTATTTTGTGGAACCGGGGATTGAACTCAGATCCGTGCGCTTGCCAGGGAAGCGCTTATTCCACTGAGCCATCTCCCCGGCCCATAACAACCATTGTTGAACTCTTATCATTTTGTTTAGTGAAATTCTGCATTTCTTCTATTTTTTTTTCGGTACCGGAAATTGAACTCAGGACCTTGTGCTTGCCAGGCAAGTGCCTATTCTACCGAGCTATCTTCCCAGCCCCATGTTTTTGTTGCTATTATTTATTTTCTTTAAAATATTTTACCATCCCAACCCCACCCCCAGGGCACGCTGAGACCTGTGAAGTGAGATCCTGTAGACCCTATACACTCTGTCCTAAATAAAAATTTATTTAAAAAATAATTGAGTAGTTAAAATGTGAGAGAAAGGAAGGAAACAGACAGTATTGTATATAAGCAGCATATGTACTTGTTTCTGCTGATTTTTTTTGTGACTAATCAAGACAGATAAAAATGTGGCCTTTCAGTAACAGTACTCATAATTGCAAGTGGTTCTTTAGATGATATAACATTATCAGAAGATATGTGAGCTGTGACAGGACATGGAACCAATAAGACCAAAAAGCCCAAGACACAGGAATAAACATAAACAGCTCTCCCAAGATTGCATGCCACTTACTGAAACAGCCCACAAAAGAGCACCTTTTATTTTGTTTTATTTTTATTTTTCCAATAATTTTATTGATAAACAAATAGCAATGAGACAGTTTCAAACCAAATTGGTAGGACAGTTTCAATAATTAACACACTGCATACATTCTTCTTAGTGGTTAATTGCTGTACAATATGCAGACATGATATCCTATTTACAAACACTATTACAACAAATACCTCTAATCATTAAGAGAATGTAACTATATATCTGTCCTAACCACTGTGAATACACAGATACAAAATGCACATTCATCTGTATAGCCTTTTTTTTTGTTAAGTTCCGTTATTTAAATATTATAGGTGTGTAAATGCAGCAAAATATTCTAAAAGAGTCCAGTAGCCCATAATAGCATTGGGTCTTCTGTTTAACTGGCAGTGTCAGAAATTGTTGACCTGTGTCCCCTACAGCTCAACATAACAGCATGACTTTACTTCTTATATTTCATTTTCATACTTTTCTGCTGGATGGTTACGACCAAGGTAAAGCAGGACCTGTGCAATAAGAGTTGCAGCTTTTTGGTCTGAGAAGGTCAGTGAAATCCCCTCAGGATTTATCCTGAGATCCTGTACCTCAGTTTGTAGAACCTTTTTCAGTGTCAGCCATGTGGATGAGAGCACCTTTTAGTTAGGCTCTGTCAACAAGGCATGTCAGAAAAACATGTAGCATATACCTATTCCATGTGTTAGTAAGCTGTCCACCACAAAGAAAGGGTTAAGGTAATTGAATTTTAAGAAAGAAAGGTTTATTTGGCTCACAGTTGTTGAGGCTCCAGCCAAATTGGGCAAACATGGTGGTTTTGGCCTCTGATTGTGGTAACCAATGTCAGAGAATATGGCTCACCTCATGGTCAAGAAGCAAGAGAGACAGAGTAAAAGGTCAGCGTCCCAAAACTCCCTACAAAAGCAGCTCACAATCCCCTACAAAGTTTTGCAAAGTCCCACCTCCTAAAGAGTCCACCATCTCCCAGATGTGTCACACTGGTCAGCATGTTCTTATCACACAGACTTTTGGAGGAAACTTATCCAAACCATAGTGCCAGGTGATTTCCTTTCAGCACCTGCCTGCACCTATAGCTATGTACTGTCTTTCTTTCTTTCTTTCTTTCTTTCTTTCTTTCTTTCTTTCTTTCTTTCTTTTTTTTTGGTGGAACCAGGGATTGAACTCAGACCCTTGCACTTGGCAGGGAAGCGCTTATTCTACTGAGCCATCTCCCCGCCCCCCTTTTTTTTGTATTTTAGGGGAGGATCTGTAGGGTGTCCAGGGCCTCATTACTAGATCAAACTTGTAGTGATTTTCCTGTTTATAGCCTCACAAATGCTGGGATTACAGGCATGCACCATCAATCCCAGTCTCAGTTGCTGTCTCAGCACACCCTAGGGGCAGGGCCTGCATGGCAGGCCGAGAGATCAAACCCCTGGCCCCTGTACCTGCTTGCAGGTGCTTTAATCCACTGAGCTATTTGGCCGACCCTGCATTGTCTTTCTGTATTCACCAATTCTTTTATAACTATATTTTACTGTCCCTCAGAGTGTACTCAAAAAATATTCCATCATGATAAAATTCCCCAAAATATAGTGTTCTCTAAAACATGAGCAAATTTTTTTTTATAAGTGCAGAAGTTCAAACAAGTCAGGGGAGGCTGGTTGGTTAGCTCAGTTGTTTAAAGTGCCATTTGGGCAAGCGCAGTCAGGCACAGGGCACAGTGGTTCCATCCCCAGCTCCAAAAGCTGCACCACACCCACTTTTAAAGCAGCCTGAACTAGCAAAAAAAAAAGAATTCTTCTCAAACAAGTTGTGTATATTTTATGACACCATCACTTCCCTATATACATTGGTCATTAATGAGTGCTGAAAATACGAAATTCCTCTATGCTAGACAGTCATTATTATCAATGATCTAAGGATATCCTAAATTCACATACCTTGGGATTCTTGTTACTAAAATCCATTGCTGAGACTGCAACAGACTCAACAAACTAAAATGTCAAGGGAGACCAAGAAACAGAAATCATTTTGTATTTTCACATACACTTAAATTAGAAAACTATTGTATGGCACAGTGCCTGCCTGGGAAGCACAAGGTCCTGAGTTCAACTCTCAGTACCAAACAAAAAAGAAAACTATTGTCCCTCATGGACATCAGAAACTCAGTTTGGATCAATTTATAATTCTATTAAAGGCAATAACAAGATGCCATCTAAGAATCCTTGTGTTCCCTCTCCCAACTGAAAATCTATAAAAATCTATTGTTTATTTCACCTTAACTTTCCTATTCTTGGAAATTAAAGAGGAATAGATGGCAGCAAGAGGATTAAACCATATGTGCTTCACTGATATCTTGAATACAAGTAAGGATCTGACAAGTAGAGAACAATGTATTATTTTTGGATCAATCCTGCTTTTTGCCTTTTCTATATATGAGGCTGTGTGGCTTAAGTCACATGACTCTGACAGTCCAAATATGAAGTACTCATCTCTCTATATCTCAAGGTCAGTGTCCCAAAATCCCCTATAAGGGCATGCTCACAATCCCTTACAGAGCTTCTGCAAGGTCCCACCCCCTAAAGGCTCCATCATCTCCCAGTTGTGTCACACTGGTCACCACATCTAAACATCAGAAAATACTTTTCAAAATACTTCTCAAAATACTTCTGTGATTATTAGGTGAATGAGATAATGTTGTCACTGTAACCACTGACAGATAGTAGGCTCCCACATGTTACCTTTTACCTTTCTTTTTTTTTTCTATAACTAGTACCCAAGAGGAAATTTTTATTACTCCATATTAATTATACTGGACATTATTTTACATTGTCAATTTCATGTACATATTCAGTATACTTTGATAATATCCATCCCCTGTATTATCCTCTCTTTTTCTCCTTCCTAATCCCCTTCTTATTGATTAATAGTCTAAAAAGGGAGAGTTTTAAAATTAGAAGGAGATCTGTTCATAGAGTGTAACTTTTATCGTTTATGTCTAGATGTTCCCTAAAGAGTCAAACACTAGGGCCGGGGAGATGGCTCAGTGGAATAAGAGCTTCCTTGGAGAGCGCAAGGGCCTGAGTTCAATCCCTGGTTCAGAAAAAAAATCACTAATTTAAACTTTTGGGGCTGGTGAGATGGCTCAGTGGTCTAAAGCACCTACTTAGAGCAAGCTTAACAAAGCACAGGGACTGTGGTTTGATCCCCCAGCACCACATGCCAGCCAGCTCCAACCCCTGGTGGGCTGAGCTAGCCACACACACACACACACACACACACACACACACACACGCAATAAATAAACTTTTAAAAAAAAGAGTCAAACACTCATAGGTTGGGCTTTTGTAAAGTGATTGGATCATGGGGACACTATACTCATTAATGGATCCATCTATTCATGAGATTATAGCTAAATGTTATGGGAGAGATGAATACTCACTGGAGGAGGTGGATCACTGCGGGTGTAGTCTGGAGGAGTTTATTTCCCTGCTCTTCCCTTGATCTCTCTTTCTTTCTCTGCTTTTTGCGTATCATGCTGTGGACTATTTCTCCTTTGCCATGCCCCTCTGCCCTGTCACCCCACCTGGAGCCAGAGGACTATGGAATGAAACCTTTACAAACTGTGAGCTAAAATAAACCTTTCCTCCTTTAACATACACCTGTCAGTCAGTGTGTCTCAGTGACAACAAAGTAAGACACTAACGTTTCATTAAGGCATATCTCTAGGTGATCTAGGAATACAAGCTATTTGGTAAAAAATTTACTGCTCTGTACAACTTGGAAAATTAGCATCTAAAAGCTCTATTAAATAGCAATAATTTAGTATTTGCCCAAGCAGGGTGTATCTCTTCTTAAAAATTCCCAAATGTCTTCTTAAATGTTCCTAAATATAGAAACAGTACCTAAGAAGTATACAGTTATACCAATATGTCTCTGAAGAAGACATATCACCTCTTTTAATCCTTATTTTTACTTTCCAGAAGGAAAATAATAGTAAGAGAATAAAGAGTTAAAAGCTCTAGAAACGGCAGGAAAAGACAGAAAGTAGGATAGAAGAGACTATTAAAATAAATAGAGCACAGAGAAACTAAATTAGCCGAGAAGGCATAAGAAATGTTCCTCATATTTTGATTCCACGTTTCTGAATCAGAACCTGCTAAAATAACAAACTCCTAAATGCATCAGCCCAAATGTCT
This sequence comes from Octodon degus, assembly GCF_000260255.1. Lineage (NCBI taxonomy): Eukaryota > Metazoa > Chordata > Mammalia > Rodentia > Octodontidae > Octodon > Octodon degus. The sequence continues at coordinate 5,381,302 of NW_004524617.1, read as the reverse complement.
CTCACCACCTCTTGTGGACAGTGCAGAAATACAGCAGACAGTGACCCAGTTACAATAAAAAGGCAAGACCCCCTCTCTGACTTCTAGTGTTTATAGAATAGCAGGGAGCCTTGAAAAATCTGATATGAGAAATAGATAACTAATCAGAAAAAAAAAGCTTATACCACTCTACTTAAACTGTGAAAAAGTTCTTACTTCTTGTTAAAAATAAATAGGATTTAACTTTTCAAAGAGATCCCAGTACAGAGATTATCACAGTAAATAATTACACACCCCTGTCTTTTGAAAAGCACAAAGCAACCGGCTCTATCTCAAATGCCTTGCCAAATCAACACAGGGGGAGACTTTTAATCACTTCAAAAACTCAAACACCAGCTTTATTGTTCAATAATGCTGGGCTGGAAGGTTTCTAACACCTGTCCCAACTACACCATCACATTTTTTTTGAATTTACATTGACAGACTTTTTGTTTTGCTTGTTGGTTGGTGTTGCCATATCCCTGAAGCAAAGCAGTTCTGTAAATCAATGCCATGGGTACAGTTATACGTGAGCTCTCTTCAAATTTCTGTCAGCTTGATTGTGACTCCAGAGTGGTTGGAACTATTGCCTGCATCTGCCTTTTCTTCTTACTTGGATAAAATGCATGAGGATTAACTTATACCTACTTTATAATATTTCTTTTGAGGGATCCTTTTATCTATTTATTTATTTATTTATTTATTTATTTATTTATTTATTATTGTGGATGGCTTAGCCCATCCTAGGGGTGGAGCTGGCATGGAATGTGGTACTGGGGATGGAAGGGTCACTGTGTGCTTGTGTAAGCTTGCGTAACCAGGCACTTTAGACTGCTGAGCTACCTCACCGACCTTCTTTTGAGGGATCTTAAATGAGCCCTTACTATATAACTAACAAGAGGGAACCATTTGCCAAGAAGTATTACTGAGGAACAAGCATTCCATTTTGTTTATGTCTAGGAATGACAAATTATGGACAAATTAACACCAATATGACCTCTTCTGGAAAAGGGTCAACATACAAATGTAAAATACAAATGTCACAGCAGTAAATCTTTTCACTCACTTCCTTTTCCAAAGTTTTCTCCTAGCAAAACTAATTAACAAATTATTATATTAACCTAGAAATAGGACAGTCAGTACATAATGAGATATTTTATAAACAGATAAATAGATACTTGCATGTTAACATACAGATCTGATTCATTAACCCATAAAATGAAGATGGAAGCTAATTGGCAAGTTCTTGCAGTGATAAATGTCTAAATGTCCAATGTGCTGTCCTAAGAAATTCATTCTGACCTGCAAAATTATTTAAATTCAAGTTAATGTGTTTTAAACATAATTTTTGAAAATATTGTTACAACTAAGAATTTGGTCTAGGCTTAGGCCAAACCCTACATAGAACAAAACACAAATGTCCAGTTCTAAATCATTTATTTATAGTTTTAGAACATTAGCTCCAAGAGAACAGATTTTTTTGTCTATTTTTTATTATCAAGGTATCTACAATGCCTGGAACAATGTCTACCACATGGTAGGCTATTAGTGAATATCTGAAAACTAAACGAAAAAACTTGCTTATTTGCTTCATTACACTTTCTCTGTCAGAATTACTAATCGTAGTCACATTAGGTAGTAGAGCTGGGCCTCCTTCTTTGGAGGCAATAACCATTGGAATATATGGTACTGAATGCTAGCTCTTGCAAGGCAAGTATTAAGGGGTCTCATTGATATGTTGTCTCATACTGGATTCTACACAACTCTAAATTCAAATGACCTGGAAGATTAAAACAGCTATCATTGTGTCATTTCTCCAGCAGCTTCCACACTGGGCTTCAAAGATCCAGTCAATAAGTCTCTTCTCAATTTTTCCTGCTCATTGCTTTCCTTACAGGGAACCATCTCTCTTTCAAATCTCCACCACGGTGCTTATATGAATTTAAGAGAATTTTCCTTGTTGTTCTTGTAATCTCATTTTTCTGGTTGGCACAAAATGAAATGTGAGGCACTGACATTAACAAAAATGGAGCCAATTGTCAAAGATCACATGCTCTTATCTCACTTTAATCTTTAACTTTCCAAAATTCTAGTGAGGATTTAAGAAATTCAATGTGGCATAAGGAAAACCCTGAAATAGCCATTCATTTTTTTCTTATGTAAAACCAAAATGCTTGGTATTAGAGACTGCAAAAGAAAGTTTTCTCTTCCCTCTGAGTTAAAGACAATTGTGTTGTTTCATCAGCCTTCTATAAATTCACTTCTAAACAGTGACATAAAAATGTTCCAGTCAAAAAAGGATTTCTATTTATCCTTTTGATGTTTTATCTGTGTTTGGTTTGATGTTTAAAATGCATCGTGCCTCTCACATAGTTAAATATGCAGTTACTATATGACACCAAAAACCACTCCTTGGTACCAGAGAGAAAAGAAAGCTTGCTTCACACACAAATGTGTGCACTAACGATTATATTAGAAATATTCAAAATTTCTAAAAACTGGAAACAGCATAAATAGCCTTCACTGGGTGAATGGATGGATGATCTGTGGCAAAGTCACAAGATAGAGTGACACATGACAAATAGATTGTAGATTACTGACGCATACAACAATAAAGATGCACCCAAGAGTCATCTTGCTGAGTTAATCGAGTTTCAAAAGATTACATATAATTCTATGTTTACAACTTTCTGGAAAAGCCAAGGAAGTAGAAAAGAGCAACAGGGCTGGGGAGATAGCTCAGTAGAATAAGCACTTGCCTGGCAAGCACAAGGGCCTGAGATCAATCTCCGGTTCCACCAAAAAAAAAAAGAAAAGAGCAACAATTTCCTAGAATTTGGAGTAGAGGGGAATGATACTTCAAAAGCATGGAAGGGAGATTTGATAAAATTTTTATGTAATTTAAGTGTAACACAAACATATGAGTATGTTAACATGTATCAATGCGTGTTAACTTATGTAGCATAATACAGCCAAAGAAAATACATCATTTTATTATAAAATTTAAAATGCAGCATTTAAAAAATATGAGCATTATTGTGCTATTCCCTATGAGTGTAGAAGCATAGAGATGCCTGGGAGGGTGTTAATCAAAATTTTATCTTCCTTATGGAAGGACTGAAGAGTAAAAATTCTATTTCTTTTATTATTTATAAAAGAAACTATTCCATTTCTAAAACATTGTGAAGTTTATTTCAGTTTAGAATGGATAAAGGTTGTTTTAAAACTCATTTTCTTGTTGCTTCCAGTTATTACAAAGGCCTAAATCATTAATGGTTATTTTTGTACATTATTTATCTGGCAGCATTAACACTATCTATGTATGGTGTTATATTATTTTTGCCAAGCTTGGAAACTGAGATGACAAGTTCCTGAGTGATAAAAATATGTAAAATTAATAGTTTCGTGCTTAAGAGCCTCTCTTTGCACATGAGATTGGTACACCATTTTCATTTTGTAGCATAATTTGCCTCTTCAAAGAGCTCAATTTATTTCATTCAATTGCAAAGCTGGGGTGGTTGATATGCATATAATAAATTTAGAAAATTTACTTATCACCACAATAAAGTTTTCAAAACTCTATCCACTCACAGATATTTTGGCTATAATTCTTATAAAAGAGAGTATGGAAATACAGATTCTATCAATATTTCTCTTCCTGGCCTGCTTTTTTTCTCTTATGCCTTCAAAATGAGAACAAGAAATATTATGTATGTATGAGTATGTAGCAGCTTAGAGAAAGAGGAAGAAATACACGAGCATTTTAGTTATATCTTCTTTCTCTACAGTTTAATTTCAGAAGCGTCCCATTTTCTTAAATGAGAATTTTAACAACAGAAAATTAAGCAGCCTGCATAGTGCATGCTTTCCTTTTATCTGAGGGTAGATTTCTTTCTGTATTTTGTATATATTGGAATACAAGTTGGTTGCTTTTATTTCACTGAGATCTTTAAAATGATCATGAAGCAGGGCATCTTAGAAGAATGAAGTGCAGTGTGCAAGCCACACGAACCCAGAATAAGAAAGGGAGATACTCAAGTGGACGAGGAGAGGGGATTGAATTGTTACATTCATTTTAAGATAGCACCCAAATATTTCATGTTGCCATTTCAGGTCAAAAGCTAAGCATTAGCTGGAATAAAACATTTCCTTTCTTGGTAAAATTGATTGACTTGGCAGTCTTGCACAAGAATTGAGGCTTTCAATCAATATTGGTTTCTGTCAAGTTCCCTTTTTGATGAGAAATTCTGTGCTTGATTCTTTTTCCTTAAACTTCACCAAGAAAAAGGATAAAAGAGCACCATTTTTTTTGAAACAGGTTTTTTAAAGATAACATAATACACCTTATTTTCTTGTATGAAAGTTACCTTTATAAAGAAGGCTAGTTGTAATCTGGAATTTATGATTGAATTTTTATGAAAAGCTAGGCATGGTGGCATATATGTGTAACTTCAGCACTGTGGGAGTCTAAGGCCTTTGAGTGTATCCTGAGCAATTTAGTGACTTAGGGAAACTATCAAAATTAAAAAGACAAAAAACTATCGGGGAGTGGAGTTCAGTGCATGAGTTTATCCTCAGCTCTGTCAAAAAATGTGTGATTAATTTTTCACTGTGAGTCATGATCACAAATCAGGTCATGATGTGCAGCAAAACTGAAAACTGGTTGGCTGTTAACAACCATTGAATACTAGATATTTGCATAAGTCACTTTATTTTCTCCTATTTACATGTGAAAAATCACTTCCCTTTTTTTCTCCTTCAGAATATTCCTTTTCTGACTCTTTCATATTTCAGTTCCATCTCTTTTTCTTAGATAATGATACTTTCAAAGATCAGTGACCTGTAATACTGGAGTGTTTTCGGGGACACTTCAAAACGGATGTTGCATAATTGTGACAGCTCGCTGTGGAGGCAAGAAGTGAGGATTCCCTGATACTAAACATGGCTAAGGAAATCAGAGATACTTCCAGGGGACAGACCTCGGAGTTCATCAAATTCTAAAAAATAGTGAATGTATGGAACCAGAGAAGGCCACCTTATGCTGGGGGAAAATGATTATTCTGCTCTGCGAAGGACAAGATGTTAGACTAAAATAATGACACTCATTTTTTAAAAGATGACTCTCAGTAGTTGCTTTTGCTTTATGCTAAGCTTGCCATCCCCATCCTCTTCAATTCTGTTGTACTCTGACTCTTGCTCTATAGTTATCCCTGTCATATTTTAGTAGATGCTTACTTATTGGTTGAGCATTTAACATTTGAATAATCTGTTCTTTACTTATATGTAAAACAGTTATTGTGTATGAGATAGTGTGGGTTCAAATATTTATTCTACCACCAGCCACTGGGTGAGAGTCCAGTAATCAGAACCTCAGGGGTCCTCTGAAAGGCCTAAAATTGTCAAAAATGATGATGGGAAAGATCAGTGTTCCTATAGAGGGAAAATAGGATTGTATATACTGTACTAGCATATCATACACCTATCTAGATAGATAGATACAGAAATAGATATAAATATAGATATAAATACAGGTACAGTTACATATATTGATATAGATATTAGTAGTGGTATCAACAGAACTGGTGGTAGATTATGTCCTTTATGTAGCAGTACCATCTTTCTTTCTGTCTATATATTGTCTCATATAAAAGAAACAATTTTATTTTTAAGCTTGTATGTCTGGTTAACTTCACTTAACATGAAGTGATTACAAGTAGACTTAATTTTTTCTCTAATAAGTTAACAATTCTTAACAAAGTAGAACCTACATATTGCCATCACATTTTTTTAAAGTTGAAGAGCAAAATATTGGCAAGCATATCTGAGCCAAATTTTCTGTATGTTGTAACCCTTACATTACTTCTCCTAACATGATGACATTCAGGTATTATTTGCAAGTGTTAGATATGGTAAGAATATAATTTGCAGAAGAGTTCTAGGTTCAAATTTGAATTCTGCTAAATTCAATCTTGTAATCTCAGACAAATTAGTTAATTCTTCTGAGCTTTGTTTTTTCATCTCCATAAACTAGGGTAATGCTGGCACCTCAATTCATAAGCTTAATTCCTTCCATGATTCTGAGGAAGATATTTGCAGTTGTGTTCATCACCCAGTACAGTGTTTGTACATAGAAAGAAAACTGCTGAACAGCTTTATTTGTGAACTGAATTGTTCATGAACAGAACCATTTATGAACTAAGGTATTACTTATTAACATTAATGGTGATGTACTTAAAAATCAATATCAAGAATCATTGTTTTTTTTTCCTTTTTTTGTAAAAAGAGAATGGAAGGAAAGCAAAGGAAACAAGGCTTGTGTAAATAAGGAGGGCGAAGGGGGTTGAAGGAAGGTTAAGGAGATGGAAAAAAAGAATCAAGAAATATGTAAAAGTACAAATTCCCTATGATGAATGTGGTCATTATGTATACGTAACATGTACCAAAAATCTTCTTTAAAAAAGAATCAATAAGGGCCGGCCAAATAGTTCAGCTGTTAATGCACCTGCAAGCAGGCACAGAGGTCGGGGGTTCGATCCCCAAGACTGCCATGCCAGCCTTGCCTCCAGGGCACACTGAGACAGCAGTTGAGATTAGGTACAGTGTCGTGTGCCTGTGATCCCAATTCTTGGGAGGCTGTAGACAGGTGGATCACTCTGAGTCCGATCTAGTAGTGAGACCCAGAGCACCATGTAGACACTTTCCTAAAATACACAAAAAAGTATCAATAAACATTTTCCATAAGATACAAGAAAACATTTGAGATTTTCTAAACCATGTTATATAATGTCTTTCACAGCTACTCAACTATCTTTATAGGATAAAAGCAGTTGAATGTGTTGTGATAAAACTTTATTTGCAAAAAGAAGCAGCTAACATAATTTAGCCCACTGACTTTAGTTTACTAATCCTTGATCTATTTTAATGCTGTTTTACTAATTCTGTGACATAAATTTTAACTTGTATCATACCATGATTCAACACTATGCCATAATTATTTCAGCCTGTATTACAATCATTCAAAAAGTAAAATCACCTGATCCTAGAGGAAAACACCATAGCTTGAAGATTTAGTTTAGTGTGGAGTCCTGCAGTACAGTCTAGTGATTCAATGAGAGGGAAATATTCAGAAAGTCTTTTACAGTTTTCAAATCATTTCAATAGATGAGTGATGCCAGAAAAGTGAAACTAAAGTTGGTCTGATGAAATTTTCAGTACCATAGGACCATGCATTTGTTCTTTTTCAAAATGGTTATCCTCTATCATTTCCTTCTTAAATGTTGATAAACATATGCATTTGTAGAAGCCTAATGTGCTGAACTTATTACATTTCTATTTCTTGTCTTTCTAATATAATGAAGCTGATTATACTCCTTATTTTATAATGTTCATTCTATTAGGACAGTGAAATTCATTGGCTACTGAACAAAACCTTATGTTCATAGTCTAATCATTAGCAACAAGATAACTATGGAGCTGTCAGCAGTTTCTGCCTAAATGCTGCTTTCAGGGCTTTGTAATTCAGTCATAAAAATTAGCTGCAGGCAGAAACTTGACATATAAAGTCCATACCCACGAGAAATATTTTATTACATTTTTAACAGGAAGAGAGAAGTACATTTGACCATGATAAAAAGCATAAAAATCACTGTGGTGAACTTGCTCTGGATCTTTTCCTATGCTAAAATAATTCCAGATTGCATATGCACACAGTTTCTTCCATTTTTCATGTATTCATGCAGGAATACAATGGACATTGAGTACTGGATGACTTCAAAAGTTCTTTAAGGCTACTTTTCTGTTTTAGATTGGACCAAAGCAACTTTTTATATCTCCACTTGCCAATGGGGTAAAAAAATCATCCATTTCATATAGACTTCTTTGAATTCATAATTTCAATTATTTTCCTGCCAAATTACAGCAACACAAGTATGCACTGCATCAGGATTCATGTTTTATGATCAAGCTCTATGAACAGACTTGTGTGTGCAAAGAAATGTCTTTGATATGAAATTGAATAAAATAAGATTATTTAATATTTTCTAATGAAATATTGCATTATCAACTGAATTACACCATATTCAGTAACTTTGATGGGATTGCACTGTCTTTATTTAAACAAAGACATAGCTTATAGGGTGGAGGACTTAAACAGCAACCATCCTTTCTTTTCCTCAGCTGTCAGCTTTGTCATTCAGAAACATTTTTAGCTACTCATCTAATTGCACAAATTCAGTAACATATATCTCAACAATTCTTAGAGAGATTAAAATGTTACATGACCTTATTATTAAGAGGACTGATACTTTACCCATTTAATATCTAACTCAAATTTATCATATTCATTACAGATGAAGCACATATTTATTTTCTTTAAGGTTATTTTCCACATGAAAAATTAAATATATAGCATGTATCACATTATACATAATATTTAATGAACACATGATTTCAGGTGTCTATCAAGTTGTGCAAAATAATGGCTTATGACCAGTTTCTTGTCCTCAGAACTACACTGGATACAGTACCCACTCCTTCCTCCCTTATCCTCTTTTCCTTGACTTCGAGAACATTCTCCTAGATTCTTTTCTGCCTTTCTAGCCACAGCCCTTCAACTTACTTGGATGATTTTGTTTATTTGTTTGTTTATTTATTTATATATTTGGTACAGTGTCTCTCTACAGAGTTGAGACTCATAGTGATCCTCCTGTTTCAGCCTTTCCATCCCTGGTATTACAGGTGTGAGCCCCCAGGCCTGGTTTTGTTGGCTGGCACTGTGCAGAAGCAGCATGGCATGCGGTACCAGGGATTGAACCCTTGAGCTTTCCAGGCAGGCACTTAGACCACTAAGCTTTCTCCTCAGCCCCTGGATGATTGTTCCTTTTCCTCTTGCTCTTCTGTGTTGCAGTGTACCAGGGTGTAGTCCATGGTCTCTACTCTCATTCCATTGATGACTGCAACATGTGTATTTGCTAGTGATTCCTAACTGTGTATACCCAAACCCAAACAAGTTTTATTCTCTAATCTTACACATCCAAACACATCCATTTCTACTGGAATAGACACACCAAATTAGCTTCTGATGTTTCGTACATATTTTTACCCCTTACAACCTCTTCAGCCTCAGGAACATTAACTCTATTTGTCAGTCGCCCAAGCCAAATACTTAGGAATGATCCTTAACTTCTTTTTCACAGTATCAGGGATCACATTTAAAAATTCTGATAGCTTTAACTTGCAAATCATTTTGGTGGATGATCTTCCTTCTCATATTTTCTCAAAGTGTCATCATTTCAGTGAGTCCTGTCCTGACTCTGCTTAAAATTTTAAATGTACTACACGACATACATAACAAATATTTTTTCTCCCATATGTCTGATCACCACTGAACATATTATGTAATTTTGTGCATTGCTTATGTCTGTCTACTACAGTAAGATGCAAGTACTATAGATGCTGAAAGATTTGCATTGTTCTTTTATACATCCCAATCACTGAGAAAAGTACATGCAACTTAAAATACTGCAATTCAACGAATAAATGAACTACTAGGAGTGTATCTAATCATTGAGTGTTTATTTATTAGCAGTGCTTGGGATTGAATCTAGGGCTAAACACATAATAGGAAAATGTTGCTGAGCTAAATCCCAGCCTGCAAAATACCCAGCTCCAGAATTTAAAATGTAGCTATAAAAATTCAATCATATCTAATAGCACAATGCTAAATGATTTCTTAAACTTTTTTATTTATAAGTTTTATGGGCAATAGCATTTTTATAAGCAATGTCTCTTAAATTATTCTTATTAATATTGAAGAGGTTGAAATTGCATTATGAAAGAATAGAGTTGTCATCGTATTTTAGGCATATTTTAAGTAAGTTTTGTGTCACCACAGAATTCTAAATAAACTTTACACTTGGAAAAATTCAACATGTAAAACAATTACATCCCCATGATTTAGTTAACAAAATTTCCAAAAGAGATAGACTCAGTCATAGACATAACTAAGTGGTTCCTTTTTCATCTATCTTTTTCATGTGACATCTGCTTTATTTCACAGAGAAGGGTTTGCAGGCCTGGGTCTGTCTTGTCAGCCTCCTCAATCCTCAGGAATTGGTTGTATTAGGCTAGGCACTCTGAAATCCTGTCTCTAACAATAATAATAATAATAATAATAATAATAATAACAATAACAATCATAATATTAATCTCTTCAAAATATACATTCAAGTACAACATTTTGCCTTTTTCTATTAGATGATGTTTATTAATTGTAAAATACTCCTGAATATTTTCTATAAATGTACTGTAGATTTTAAAATGCTCTGAGAAAATGATGGTTTCATGGTTAATGCTTTTGTGTATGACAGATATTAAAATATAGATATATTTATATCAACAAATTACAGTTCATATCTGAAATGAATTAGATGCCACCTGTAAAGTTTTGACTCACTATCATTTGAAATAATTTTAAAGGTTTGTGTATACCACATTTCTTAATTTTAGGTTGTTCTTCCTCATTTGTCTTTTCTGTTTTCACTAGTTTTAAATTTATACTTCAAACTTGTCGTTTTTATTCATGACACATTTCAAGATACTATATAATATTTAAGCTTTACTGTAAATATATCTACTCAGTGACATTTGGAGCAGCCTACTTTGTATCAATAGGAGCAAAAAGAAACATGAAAATTTCCCAATATATGAATTGGTTAAGATGTAACACGTGAGGGCCAGGGAGATGGCTCAGTGGAATAAGTGCTTCCCTGGCAAGCGCAAGGACCTGAGTTCAATCCCCGGTTCCAAAAAAAAAAAAAAAAAAAAAAAAAAAGATGTAATATATGTATCATAAAACTCTGTAGCTACAACAAGACAAAATAGAGTTACTTGCATGATATAATTTTACCTGTGTTTTTTAAATGATATATATGTATGTATGCATGTAAGTGTATGAAGTAATATTTCTTTACATATGTACAGATAATGTAATATATAAGCAGTGTACATACGCATATATATATATATATATTTCTTTGTATAACGTTTGCTAAGAAATATGCCAAAGAAACCTGTTTCTGTGGTTACTTCTGGAGAAAGATATGCAAGCACGGACTGTGAATAGTAGATCTTTATTGTTTGTCTTATACACTTTTTAAATGTTCTAAGTCAATTTTTTACCATGGTCATCTGATTAGGCATGGCATTTGTTGGACATACATATGGTATACACATATACATGCATTGCATATGCTACCTAATGAATGTAGCAATTTATATAATCATGTATTACCTGTTTTCAAAGTTATTTACATTCCTAATGCTAAAAGTAATGTATATTCATTATTAAAATATAATAATTCAGAAACATTTAAGAAAAGAAGTTATTTTATGGTTTAAGAATAAAAATATAGAAAATGAATGTAAATTGAACCAAGACAAGTTACTTGATGTATAGCATTTGAAAAATACTTTTCTTTATATTCTTCCACTGTCTATTCCCTCGGTTAAATTTATTTCCACTATAAATCACTCAAGGCCATAGCTTGGGACCAGATGTCATACCAGCTTACACTTAATGTGAGTAGCTTCTCTAATCACAGCTGGGAAAAATTGTACCTGTGAGTGAAGCCATAAGTTTAAGCCAGTCAATGTCCACAGACACTATGCAGTAGAAATTAGCAATGATTGCAAAATGTAATCCCAGCCCACTCACTCTCTCCTTCATAATTTCTCATTAACTGTGTCTTACCTCTGCTGTCAAGCTGCAGAAACTAAGGTATAGAAGGGGAAGAACTTTTTCAATAAGGCAATGCTTTCTTTGGAAGGACTAACCAAAAACCTAATTATAACTATAATGAGGTAAGAGTCCCTACTGCTTTCATCAAACTCATTCTTCTCAAGGAAAAAAGATGGTAATTTAATACTAATTATGCTAACAGCATTTGAATAGCTTTCAGAGAAGATGCCTATTTTCCAAAATGTAGGGGACTAATTTATACAGTACGACTTCACAACTTTTCCAGCTCAGAATTTTAGGCTTATCCCAATTTTCTTTGTTTTAGCCATGTCAGGATTCTAATGCATATCTTTCACGTGGATTCTACTCACAGGCTAGTGTCTAGGACCCAGTATCTAAGCATCAAGATCTCCAACATAATACAGTCCTGATCCTCTCAAGACAAGCCAAGTACTGTTGGGATGAGGCATTTTGTTCGTTATGAGGGCAACACCCCCCACACACATTACATTTAAATCCTCTCTGTTATTCTTTTGATTCAGCAGATAAAATGCAGAGATTCCCAAACATGCTATACAGATGAGTCCACAGGAAAGCTTCCTAAGCAAGTAGACCATTAGTTTCTGAGCTATCTTGATTCACAGCCGTATTTTTTTTTGTGTGTGTGTGGAACCAGGGATTGAACTCAGGCCCTTGCATGTACCAGGGAAGCACTTACTCCACTGAGCCATCTCCCCAGCTCCCCCTCACAGCCATATTTGAAACCCCCTTTTCCTGTTCACTGCTTCTATGTACTGCATTCAGGAGCATCAGCAGTGTAGCCTAGCTTCCAGTCTTTCCTGGTAAATGGGTCCCTATATTTTACATTTGTAATGGGTCTTCCTAGGCACAAGGTGTTTTATATCTTTTTCACTTCAAGTTTTTTTTTAACTATTCAACTTTATTTTAACTTTTTCACTTGTTTTTTATTAACTATTCAAATCAAATCATTAAGAACAACATAAAAACATCAGCCTGAGAATAGAAGCAGACTTTTGTTTTAGATCAAAATTATATTCTCCTAAGTGGGCCTCTGCTTTCAGAATTTTCCTTGATTAATTATGATCCTTGTTCAAATGGCCATCAATAGGGTCTAATTGTAATGACCACTGTTTTCCACTGAAAGACTTTATAGTCTAAACTAGAAAACAGATTTTGGGCCTAGAATCTTTACAGGTTGATAGGTTCAAGATTGTATGAAGTGCCTCTAATAGAGATCATTCAGAGAGATATATTGGTCACATTAGTGGATGTTTATATGTATGTTTCATAGGTTTCACAAACATCTGTTGTCCACTAAGAACTATTACCTAAAATATTATTATACGTACTGTTAGGAAAGAATAAGGCGTCCACATCGAAATGAGAACCATTACTTCAGAGACTTCACTTACAATGTTTGATTTATGGTTTGAGTTAAAACACTTAGGAAAAGTCCTGTTATCCTTGAATTTGGATGTTTTTCTCTGTAGTGCTATGGTTTGAACCGATGGTTTTGTGTATGACAAGCAAGTGCTCCTCCACTAAGCTATACTCACAGCCTACTCAAGTTATCATTTTTAAAGTATAAAGCAGATTTATAGAACACTAGTGTAATGTGGCTTAAAATAATTTAATGTAAAGGTCAGAGGTTTGGAAAACTCTTCATTAATCGTGATTGTTAATACTATTTCAATGATTTTATTATGCATAAACTTTGTATAATAATTTTACTAGTACCCACCTCATATCCTGATAGACTTTAAACCTAATATTATGAGATAGTTCATCAATCAAAACTATGAATTTTTATACCAATATAGGCATAGGGTTCATAGGTTCCAAAATGATTAAATATGCTGTGGTTTTGATTGCATGTTGGGTTAAGCATCCTTTTCTTAGTCACATGATGTTTAACACAATTGCCTTGGTTTGTTTTTAACTTTACTTGTCTTAGAAATTCTCACTTTGGTGTATAGTTACTTTGTTAAGGTTGAAAATACATCATTCATTAATACATTTTCATTTAGAACCAACCACTGTTTTCAAACAGTGTTATAGTCTGGTGAATAGGCAAAGCAATAAAATGAAGCTATAAGGAACTTGAATGAATGGGTTGGATTTAGAAAGTACCTGAGGCTATAGTGAGGTCTTGTTTATTAGGCAACTTTATGTTACTACAAAAAAACTTAAGAAGCTAGTTATGAGGTAAAGAGGTTTCTTAGCTTACACTTGTGGAGACTGAAAGGCATGGCATTGGCATCAGCTTAGTTCTTTGATAGCACACCATGCAAGATACCAACAGCAAATCAAGTAGTGGGAGCAAGCAAGTGATCATATCTCAACCTAGGAGCAGAGAAAAACTCAGGTCTTGCAATCCCCTTTGATGCACACCCCCAGTAAGCTAAAGGCCTCCTACTATGCCCCAGCACGTAAGGGTTCTAGCACTGCCAAGTACTCACTCCAATGTGTAGACCAAGCCTTCAGCCATAATGGACACTTGACGGGTGCACTCAAATCACAGCAACACCATGGCAGCTGTTTGGCCGGCAGATGTACTAGAGAGAGTATTTCTGGAGGGGCTATGTGGAGTCTAATTTTCAAGGACTATCTTGCTCTGGCATGGTAGGGAGCATTCAAACTTGAAGTGAAGATTAGAAAGGAGAAAAGACTAAAGTGGCTGTGAAGAGAGGATGTGTATCAAGATGAAATCATAAGCGCACAAGAAGGCATTAAAGAACTCTCACTTGAATGGACAGCCCTTATATTTTGACCCGTTTGAATACTTCAGTCTTGAGTTAAGTATGGTTTACCAGTTCTTGTGTAGACTAATATGGAATGAAGGATAACAAGACACGAGCTGTTAGGTCGGGACATCTTGGGTGTGAGAAAATAGAATGCAGAAGAATTAAAAAGAAGGGCGTTCTTGCTAACAGAAGACTAATTCTGCTTCACTAAGAAATAATTTTGTTTGGCTCCTGATAGTCACTTTGTTAGTCAGAAGTGTGCTTTGAATTATGTGTTTATGGTTAGGGTTATGTGTTTATGCTGTCTACTATGGTTATGGTTATGTGTTTATCCTGTCTACTACCAGTTCATGAGCATTTTTTCTGAGCTAATTTACAGTGTTTTTAGTGTTTTACATAGCTTGTTAATGCACTCAATCATTATGACAAACCTAGAACTTAAATATTTTTCCAATCAGGTTTACATTAGAAAATTAAAATGTCAGAGTGGTTAAGTGACATAACTGCTTAAGGTAAAGGAGATATTAAGTGATACAACTCTTTTGGAACATACATTTAACTAACTTAGAGGAATAGATTCCAGCCACTATATTTATGTTTAATATAGTTATTACAAATTTATATCTTGGACCAGGAAGATAGTGCAGCGGCATAGCACCAGCCTGGCAAGCACCATGTCCTGAGTGCATTTCCCAGTACCAAAAACAAACAAATAAACAAACAAACAATAAAAAGCTGATGTCTGCAACAGCAAATGAAGCCTCATAACTCAGAAATTTTTAGTTTTTTCTTCTGCTTTCATTAGTACATGTTTGCAATGGATGATGATTATGTTCATTGTAGGGAATTGATACGTGTATGTAACACATTTCAGTTAGTGTTCCCTTCCACCAGCCCTATCCTTTTATTTTTCCAGCCTCAAATTCATTTATTTATAAGAACTTATAAGGTAAATTATCATATACAAAAGATTGAAAACCAGATGAATAGCCCAAATAACAAACATATAAGACTACTGTAACAAGTCAAGTTTCACTTTTCAAAATATTGCCTGTACTGAATTACAGTATTTTTTCTTGTCTCTTATTTCCCATTATCTGTCTGTCTGTCTGTCTGTCTTTCTACCTAATTACATGTACATAATACACAGTGGTACCTCAGTTAATGAAAGCTTTTGTTTGCAAACAACTTGGTTTGCAAACAGAAGCGTTTGGCAAAATTTTCTTTCTGTTTGCAAACTACATCTGGTGACAAACAAAACCAGAGCCATCTTTTCCACACAAACATAATTGTGGCCATTTTTCCCATAAATCATAAACGAATTAAGTTTATGAACTGAGGGACCAGTGCATGTATTAAGATTTTCATGTAAGAGAAACTATATGATATTTAAGCTTCTGTCTCAATTACTTCATTTAACATGGTCACAAGGTATATCCATTTTCCTACAAATGACTCAAGTTTATTTTTCTTATAAACTAATACAACCACTGTGGAAGTCAGGATGGAGATTCTTCAAAAAATCAAAAGTAGAAATTCTGTTTAATTCAGCTGTTTTCTTTCTAGATAGCTTTCCAAAAGAATTAAAAACATAACATCAAAGTGATCTTTGCATATGCATGCTTACACTAGTACAATTCATAGTAGCTAAATCTTGGAAACAACCATCAATAAGTGAATAAATAAAATATCATATTCATAACAATGGTTTACTACAGAACTCACTATGTTCAGCCTAAATTGTGTATTTTCTGATAATACGAATGTGCATTTTAATAGAATAGATTGTTAACTGAAGCTGTCATGAATCATTGTTTAAACCATCATGGCAAGTAAGATATTAATCTGTCATTTGTGGTTACCAGTTAAATATTATATCTCTGTTCAAAATCTCTCTCTCTCTCTCTCTCTCTCTATATATATATATATATATATATATATATATATAAATATATATATATATATATATATATATACAGATATATTCAGAGTTATTTAAAGGTATTTTATGGTATGCTGGGGATTGCACAAAGAAAATATTTGGGGGAAATTTTATAGTATTTTTATGCTAGCTGGAGACATTGTTTTTCCTATATTAAAATGACAAGTTTCTAAAAATTCCTTGTTTCTTCACTGATTTTAGACCTCGCCTTCCATGAATAGACAAAGCCAGGGGGATTCTGTACAGTAATGTTCATCCATATGCCTGTGCCAACCAATTAATTGCTCATTAATGCATCAGTGTAGGTGTTAATTGGTTGAAAGACAGACATATTTAAAAAAGAGGTTATGAATATGTCCCAGTGGCCCTTCCTATTCTGGAATGTGGGGAAAACATAATTACAGTGAAGTCAACTTCAGATTTCTTGTCTCACATACATATATCTTCTTGCTTTGGTAATTTTTCATTCACGTTCTATTATGACTATTTTTTGCTCTTATATTACATTCTATGATAGGACTTCATTTTATTTTACAAAGGATTGTAAGTATTTCATGGCAGGGACAGTTTATGAAGAACCGTGTCTTTAAAGAAATTTCAGCGTTTTCATTACCCAGTAAAACAGTTAATATTCAGCAAATGTGCATAAAATTGTCATGTTTTGGGCCAGCCAAATAGCTCAACAGATTAAAGCGTCTGCTTAGGCAGACCCAGAGGCCAGGAGTTCGATTTCTGGGCCTGCCTTGCTGGCCCCGCCCCTGCAGGGGCATTGAGACAGCAATTGAAACTGGGGGTGGTGGTGCACACCTGTAATCCTAGCATTTGGGAGGCTGTAAACAGAAGGATCACTACAAGTCCAATCTATGCAGTGAGACCCTGGAGACCCTGTAGACCCTGTCCTGAAATAAAAAAAATTCTATAAAAAAGTATTTCTAAACATATATCATGAAACCATCACCCGCAGAAAGAATACTTGCATATTCAGATGCAGTGGCCAGTATCTTAATGCAGAAAATATATTTTAGATATTATTAACACATAGAACCAGCTTTAAAATATACTGACTTAGTGTTGTCTAAACATGATGATAATGAAACCTCACAAATACCCTGGAATTTTAAACGAAATAGCTGATTTCATTTAAAAATTTTACTGCATTTTTGCTGCCAGATATATCATCACAACTGTAGTTGCTCTTACAAAAACATCCTGGTATTCTTTCTGGATCCTGAGACAGAATACCCAGTACCCACTAATTAAGGGATGAGAGATTTTGTTTGTCTCCCTGTTTTTCAAGGTTTGTTTTCATAGTAAGTATGCTCTGAGGCTGCAAGGAATGGTGGAAGTATCTGGTGCAGGAAAGCTGCTCATGCATGGCACCTGGGAAGTAAGTAAAGGGAAGATTGTGGACAGAAGCTATGTTGCTAGACCATGCCCCCAGACAATGCCTCTTCAGAGCAGACACCAGGTCCAAATAGCAAGCCAGCTAGAGTCCTCAGAATCCATTCACCTCCCAAATGCATGAGGCTTTGGAGACTAAGATCTGAACCATAGCACTAGTTTTTATTATTTTTCACAAAGTAGATTACAAATTTTATTTCAAAAATCCCTTTAGGACTATCAGTACAATCCCATTGGAGTTGACAAAGAAAAATCTCTTTTTTAAAATTATGTAAATAGGACTCCTCAATGAACAGTACTCATCCTCCCAGTAACTTCTATTTTCCTTCCTCCAAATCAGTCTTTACATGTTTTGGAAGGTTAAAAATACTGCCAAGAATCAATGAAAGATTATGAGCTTGTCCCCCCTCCAAGGAAATACTATGTGTGCTTACACATTAAGGCCCCTTGAAATCTATTCATAGACCCCAATACAATATTAACTATAGCTGTTGGTTCATGTTAAGAAGGCAAGTCATTATATAATTAATAATATGTGTGCATGTGCACACATGTGTGTGCGCACACATGCACCTTACCAAGTGTCTGCAACCCTTTTTCCATCCAGATATTAGTGTGACGGAATTTCTTTTGTGGCCTATTATAACTGAACACACATTAGTAAAGGGAATTCGGGGAAATGGAATTCAACCTAGCTACATAGGTAAGTTACAAAACCAACATTATCTGATCCGTCAAATAAAATAAGCCATGGTGGCCTCTAGAGTAAAGGATCTGGGTAATCATTATGCTTTTTGAAAGTACTGGTACTTGGAAAATAAACAAAAAAGTGAGGTAGAAACCTAAGGATAGAACTACAAAAATCAGCTTGTTTATAATCTCAGTTTTTCTGAAGTTATGTCTCACATGTAGGTATGGATATTAGATAAACAAAGTGATTAGAACATAATGAGTTGACTTCATTTAACAATCTATCCGGTACCTCATGCCACGCTGCTCCAGCGCCCGGGAGGCCACCGAAACCGGGCATGGTGGTGCACACCTGTAATCACAGCGCTGTGGGGGCTGGAAACAGGAAGATCACTGTGAGTCCCAGCTGCACAGTGAGACCCTGTACCAAATATATAAAAATAAAATAAATAAAAACAAATAACCAAAAAGATTTAACAATCTACTACTTCCCATTGAAGACAATTGATCTTAATACTGAAAGGAAATGCTGATTCTGTGCTACTTTTTCAGGAAACATTTTTCTATAATAAATAGTTTCAGGCCAGGGATATAGCTTGGCAGCATGAGGGCTTGCCTGGCAATTACAGGGTCCTGAGTTTAATCCCTGGTACTGAAAAACAAAATAATTTCAATCTTGTTTTATTTTTATTTTTATTTATTTATTTTCGGGACTGGGGATTGAACTCAGGCCCAGGCACTAGCCAGGGAAGCACTTTTTCTACTGCATGATCTCCCTGGCCTCAGTTTCAATCACTACAGTGAAAATTAAAGGATATCGAGAAATTTTCTGAGAACAGTTGAACCAGTAGAAGTGATAGGAGTGCAAAGCTGGCTTTAAAAAAAGTAGAGCGCTTAAATACTGGTTTCAGCTCTTCTTTGGCTGCCCTAAAAATTCTAGTGTTGCTACAGTTTTTCTTTATTCTTCATCAAAACTCTAAATGGAAGGGGTTCAAAGGACCATGAACTGTGTTTGGAACAAGATGTTCATGGAAAGAAGAAACTAATCTAACAACAAACACAAGGTCAAAAAAAGCTGATTTTTTTTATTTGTATTGAGAAAGTCCATAGTTCTTAACCATGGATGAGCAAGATGTCTCTTCTAATATTTGCTTATAAGCTGATGATGCTGTATCCCATAGAGCGTCACTGATCTTTACTTTACAAAACTACCTTTTCTAAGCATACTTAGAGATACAAAGCTGTTCCTAAGTGAAGAAGAGTTCTTTCTCCAAATGCTTTACTATGACTGCAGATTATCGAAGAAAAGGGATTATCAGAGGGGTGTGATACATGCTCTGCTGTATTAATGGAGAATATATGGTGACATTTTCAAAATATAGGTTTATTTCTTCCTAAGTTATGAAAGTAAAAATTTTATATTGTGTAAATTTTACAAAATAAAAACATATAACACACATGCATGCATGCGAACACACACACATTACATAACTCTTGAAGACATAAGTGAAGGCAGGAACTTTCTGAACAGAACTCCAATGTCACAAGAAAGAATACTGAGAATCATCAGATGGGATCAAATCAAATTTAAAAGCTTCTGCACAGCAATGGAAACAATACAGTGGAGATAATCTATAGAATGGGAGAAAATGTATAGCATTTGGTCCAACTATTCCTCTTCTAGGTGTCCTTACAAAAGAGTTAAAGTGAACATGTTACAGGGATACATAAATACTCATGCTTATAGCAGCACATCTTAAAAATTGCCTACATGCTCATTAATATATGACTAGATAAAGAAAATGTAGTACTCATGCACAAAGCAGTACTACTTAGCTGAAGAATAAACTGGAGACATTTGTAGGTAAATGCATGCAACTTGACACCATAACATTAACTGTAATATATCAAATGCAGAAGCTTAAATACCAGTGATTTCTCTTTCATGAGAAATACAACATATAAATAAAAACAAAATAAAAAGTATATAATAAAAGTAAATCTTTTCAAATGGATAAGGGAACAAGAGATTCAAGGAGATAGGGGAGACAAGGGAGGGAAAGGGAATAAAGGAAAAGAAGAATTGAAGAATGAAATGGAAATGGAGCTTTTTAAAAATGAGAACACCATGAATGGGGAGGAGAAGAGAGGGACAAGAGATATGGGATTAAAAAAGGAATGAAGGGTTGGCAAGATAGCTCAGTGGACTAAACACCTGCTTTGGAAAGTGCAGGGACCAAGGTTCGATCTGCAGTCCCACATGCCATGCTGGCCCCGGCCCTGGGTGCACTGAGTCTTCCCACAAGTCTGGGCATGGTGGTGCACACTGGTAATCCCAGCTTTGGGGAGGATGAAAACAGGATCACTAGGACTCTAAGCTACATAGTGATATGCTGTATGAAATACTTAAAATGAAAAAAAATGAAGATGTGTTATGTGCATGGACCAACTGCTCATGATAAATATAATAATCATTATTAACTGCAGATAAGTACTAATGAAAACAATAAAGAAAATAAATATGTATATATAGAAAATAGTAAGAGGTAACTGGTCCAGCCAAATAGCTCAGAGGATTAAAGTGCCTGCAAGCAGGGGCAGGGTCAGAGGTTTGATCCCTGGGCCTGTTGTGCCGGCCCCGCCCCTGGGGCACACTGAGATGGCAATTGACACTGGGTGTGGTGGTGTGTGCCTGTAATCCCAGCTCTTAAGAGGCTGTAAACAGGCGGATCACTCAGAGTCTGATCTAGTAGTGAGATCCTGAACACCCTGTAGACCCTTCCCTAAAAAGTGCAATAAATAAGCAAATAAATAAAAATGAAAAATAAAAAGAAGTAACCAAGATGTGTAAATAGGTCTTAAAGCTTTATCCAGGTAATCTTAAGAAATGCTCTCTTTCTATAAATTGAAAAGTGAAGACACATGTTATTTGACAAAATACGTATAAAGGACTAAGAATGCAAGTTTTCATAATTACAATTTTAAAACGGCTAGATATTCTTCTCCTCACATGAATCTATTTTTTTGTGTTATTCATTTTATCTTTATTTTTGCTGTAACTGTGTTTTGCAATATGTTTCATACAATGAGGGCAGATTTATCAGGTTGATTACATCAGTGAGTAAATTCATGAACCCGAAATGGTATCTGAATCAGAGCACACATGCCATCAGCAACAGGTGGTGTTACCATTTTAGCATAGTGTATTACAACAGCACCAGGGGTTAGAATGCTATAAAGCCTCTTCCAGTTATGAATAAATGACTTTATTCATCCCTGCATCTTAGACTGTGTGGAAGTTGTAGCTTTTTTTCTGTAAAACTAGGTGAATGCCTACATTTTGTGCATATGGATCAAATATATTAAAGGATGTTATCCATGAAAGTCAGGTATTGATAGGAATAACAAGTTTATTAAGATGTCTACACATTAATGGCAACAATGTGAATGACTCCATAAATAGGGTGAAGAAAATATTCACTTTCGTCTTTATGCAA
>NW_004524617.1:5346360-5349862 GCF_000260255.1 Octodon degus | reverse complement strand
TATTCAAATTTAAAATTTTGAGCTATACCATATTCTTGTCTTTTCTATTCTTAAATTGTATTTCTTTGGTAGAGATTTCCATTCCTTGTTCTAAAAACTGATTTTTCCCCCTAACTTGAAGCTCTGTGATTTGTAGTAAAGCGCAATGAAGGATGGTTAAGATTCTTCTTGAAATTGTGCTGAAAAATTAAGGTGAAAATACTCTAAGTTATTTTTATTGTCTATGTTACTACTTTGTATAATTTGATCATAAAAGAATAAATATCATATAAACATGAAAAAAACAATCGTAATACTTTTGAGCATGGGAAGAAAAAGTCTTCTGCACACAAGGTTCTTTGATGAGAAAAGAGGGATAAAAGACAGAATAGAAAGGTTACTTGCAAGAGTTTTTAAAGACGCAAATAGCAGAATGGACTGAGATGAGAGATATAGTTTGCAAAAAGAAATAATGTGTCTTTCTCAAGAATGAAAAGAATTGAGAGAAATAGCTCTTGTCATAAACAAAAAATGAAAATAAAAGTGAGGTTTTTGAGGCCTGCAAGTATGAATGCTACCAACTTCTGAAACTTCCTGATTAACTTGGCACAGAAAATTTCTTCCCATTTCTGAACTTCAATTGTTCAAACTACTTCCATGACAGTTGAAACTGCTACCACCTCTCCGATTGAATGTAGAAAAAAATAGTCATGGTGTATTTTAGGCACGGGAGCTGTCAGAAGCATTTTACTAAGCCACACGGAGAAGAGACGAGCAGAGCAACCCACTGTCTAAAATATCACGAGTTACACTGAACACTCCTGGTATTGGTGAAAAATAAAAGCCTTTCAAGGCAGGAAAAGAAAAAGAAAGAACAATGCAAGGAGTTCACTGGGCATTCATGTACATTTCAAATCATGAGCACCATGCACCAGATACCATTATGTCCCATGCTGGACTTACTGTATAAGCATATAAAACTCCCTAAAGAATATTTCATTAGCCTTGAAAGCTAACCAAGCTAAGAATTATGAACTGCATTTTAAAAATATAAGCCGAGCAAACTTGGTGCATGTTAGTTATCCCTTAAACCACTGAGTGTCCAGATACTGAGTACAGTGTTTAAGGAAAATGCACAGTAAAACCAAAAGCAAACTGAATCACAGTTTTCATTTTATTTTATTTATTTGTTTACAGTCTTCATTTTAAACCAATCTAGCCACATTAAAAAATCATTTTTTGTTACACAGTGCTTTGTGTATTCTAAACTGGATACAGTGTAACTGTGCTATCCTTGATTAAAATGAAGTCTAACAAAATGTATAACTTTCCTCTAATCAAAGCTAATGTCCTTTAAGAAAAAGGAAATTCATCCTTATTTCATTCTTTCCTTCTCCTAAAGAGTGCTTATTTGTTCTATTCCTACACTTTGCACATAGTTACTCTGGGAAATTATTAGATGAGCAGTAGATAAATGTGATTCCAGTCTACATTGCTAAATACATCAAATTCATATTCATGATTGTATCTCATGAGACAGAATGAACAAAGTCAAGGTTCTGATAAATACAGGTTATAGAAGGTAACAGAGACCTGAATACAACACCTTCAGTCAGTTGGCAGAATATTTCTCTTATTAAATATCCCTGAAGAGATCAGTTCCAGCTAAGTGGGTGATTCTGTTCCATCAAGCCATTTGGGATTGTAACTTGCTACTCCACTATTTTCTCTTTATATATTGGACGTATCTACTTCCAAGTCTGAAGGAAAGGGGAACATGCAGCCCAAGACATGTAGCTTCATTATAAAGGAAATTTTCAGAAATTTGGAAATACACCCTTTCCTTCCACTCATTAGCCTAATCAAATTTACATGGCCATGGACTGGGCATGGTGATCCACACGTCTAATCACAGCTCTTGTGTGACTGAGGCCAGAGAATCACCATAAATTCAAGGCTACCTTGAGCTACAGATTGACTTCAGGGCCAGTCTGAACTGCATAGCAAGACCCTGACTCAAGAAATCAAAACAATAACAACAACAATGAAACAAAATTACACAGTCACATTGAGCTGCAATAAAAGCTAAGAAATGTAACCTAGAGCTGAATAACTATGTGCTGCAATAAAACATTAATGACTATACTACCACAAGGGTTTTAATTTTCTAGTGAAATATATCTCAATAAGAATCAGCCAGGTTTGTAGACACCAGTTTAAGCAAAAACAGAACAAGGAAGATGATAAAAAGGAAAGAAGGAAATGAAAAAAGGAAGGAAATGGAAAGAGGGAGGAGAGAAAGGGAAGAAAGAAAAGAGGAGAAAAAAAAAGATAAAGAAAAGGCAATGTGTGGACAGGATCTGTCCAAGAGCATGAAAACCTATAAAACTCATACATATAACAAGAATGGTTATTTATATTTGAATAAACTAGTGGGGATTTTCAGTATTGTTCATCATCTTATGTTTCCTCTTTTATTTTACATTTACTCTAGCTCCTTCTTTCACCCTCCTCATCTCTCTTTTGTTTTGCTTGTTTCAAGTGTTTATGAAATTGAAGCCTAAATAAGTATTTCTTGTTGACTGCAGATAAAGAAAAGCTTGCTCTTCTTTTTATATGACTTATTTAAATATATTTGGAGATGCCAGAAGGATTAAAATGTAACGAGAATTGAAGGAGTCAAGACTGGATTTACTATAGTGACTATGTAATTAAGAAAACAAAAATAAAGATGTATTATCAACAGATAACCATGATAATTACAGGACAACAATGGCTTTACAATAAAATCCTACAACTATGTGTAATAAAAAATGTCTAGTTTGTAGATAACATGAAAGAATTCTAGAAATAAGGAAAGTTGTAAGCAGTTTTCACATTTATCAGAAAATACAGCTATGTCACTTCTTTCATCCACTGTTTGATTGAGTGGCAAAAATTTTCCTAGTTCCTCTTTTTTTAATCATCAATCTACAAAAGTTTCCTAGTAGCACTTTTGAGAAATTTTTTTTCCTAGGTGTGAATGTGTATTAACTTGGTTAACTCCAAGGTATTTGTGTTTACTTAAATTGCCTTACAGTCTGTTGTCAGTCACGTGTGTTGCTTTGTTCTTGAAAGCCACAGAAATGTGTAATAGTAAGATGGCATAAACCGATTTTCATAAAGAACTCTGACACTGGAGCTGAATTATGGTTGGCAAATATAAAAGTGCATATATTGTTTTCCTCGCATGATATTTCTCTCTTGAAATTTGAGTGTATGATATTCGCTTACAGGAATAACATCCTCAACTGTGAGGTTGAGGATGTTATACTCCTCCCTCATTTATATTTCCTTCCCTTTAGTGGTCTTACATAAGTCTCTTATTTCAGAACCGTTTATGGTTTATACTGATAATTATTTCCAGATATAATTCCTAGTACTTACATAGATAAAATGCCTTGAGGAAGTTTGAAGGGAACTTCTATTTTCCTGCAGAGTGTGTGTGTGTGTGTGTGTGTGTGTGTGTGTTGTGTGTGTGTGT
>NW_004524617.1:5333725-5346260 GCF_000260255.1 Octodon degus | reverse complement strand
GCATGCATGCGAGAGAGAGAGAGAGAGAGAGAGAGAGAGAGAGAGAGAGAGAGAGATTTTGAATAAATCTTTCTGGAAAAGGAGTCATTCTTCATAACCAACAACAAAAGACAAAAATTTTTAACATTTTGCCATAATCCTAGACTAATCAGGTATATTAATCTATATAATCATGTATATTAAAATACATGATTAATAGTGCAAAAGAAATTAAGATGCCTCTGATACACAACATCTTATTTATGAAAAAACTTGTTCACTCTTTCCTAATTGTGACAAGTAAGATCTCTAGGTGATGATTCTTTTTTAATTAGGGGAGAAATTGTCATTT
Organism: Octodon degus; assembly: GCF_000260255.1. NCBI lineage: Eukaryota > Metazoa > Chordata > Mammalia > Rodentia > Octodontidae > Octodon > Octodon degus. The sequence goes on along the minus strand of NW_004524617.1, from coordinate 5,345,929 downwards.
AATTTTTAAAGTTATTCTTTACTTTAAATCTAAGACTGTCCTGTGGTGGAGAGTGACTCTCTGATCTCAAAAGTTTTAGAGATGGCTAAATGATGCCTAATTAAAAGAAGCATCCACTAAATAACAGATGTCCCTACTTAGCTGATTGGAATGCACGGGTTGAAGAGAAAACATATTCTTTTTCCCCTAAGACCTTCCCACAATATGACCTATTTGAAAGCCTGCAGGGTGACAAGCATTGTTCTCTTTTGAGATAGTAAATGATTTTATATGATCAATTTTAGTGCTTCCTTCTGAACCTAGTAAGATTGAGCTGACAGTGCACCTTTCTGCTGAAAAGGCTGCAGCAGCATTTAGTACAATTTACTATCGCTTTTACAGATAGCAACTTGAGACTGGCAGGAATACTATTATCTTCAGGGCTCCAGCCCTAGCTGACTAATGCACGCAGTGTTTGTTGGTCCCTAGACCGTGGCTAAAATTTGCTTGTTATTATTTGAAGGAAAAGAAAGAAAAAAATGTCAAAGAAAGAAAAAAATAGATATTAAATACACATGTGTGTGTCTTCTTGTCATTTGTGCAATTCTTGTATTTGTGGTTAAGTACATTGAACAATATTAGCACTATCAGTTGAGTATTGGAGATTGGCAATCCAGGTGATTTTTCAATATCTACATGGAAGCGGGTAAGGAAAATTGTGGTTCCTGGTTCTCTGAATCATATGTTAGGATAACATTATCAGAAACTGCATAGTGCAGTAAATTAAAAACCCAAAGTAAAGATGAATAGTTGCTCCTGATGTGAATTTGAATATCTTGGACTCAAACAGAACACAGATATTAACAATTGCTATTTTTGAGAAATGAAAGAAGGATAAACATACTTTCATAAGATCCTTCAGTAACCCAACAAATGTCAGGCCATATTATATGTGTATACATGTTGCTTATTTCAATGGCATTGATTAGCAAGAACTCTGTATAGCATTCCTGTTCATAACAAAAATCATAAAATATACAGCCATGACTGTCACAGAAATATAAAAATACACACAATTTAAAAGAAATGTTTGCTCATCTGATTTAAAGGGACCAAGTAGATATCTTGGCAAAAACAAAGAAAAAGTCAAAACAGCAGATTTATAGAGTTAAGGAATGTTGAGATGAATTATAAATGACTATAATATTGGTTTTTCTCTAGGCTGTAGAAGGAATATAGGGGGAAAAAAGTCAAATGACTTTCAGATAGGCAAGAATGTAGACATCCATCAGTTATCTATACTTCATAAATAGTCAAAAACAGTAAATGGGCAAGAATATGAATCATGAAGAGTGAGCCATACACCAGTGAGTGGTTTTCCACTAAATAATATTTTTTTCTTATATTCTCTTGAAAAGAGTCTATTTCTGTAGTTTGGATTGGATTCTCATGACACAAATTCGATATCAGTTGTAAATTCTATGCTGTAATCCTTGCTTTATGAAACCTCCATCTCCTCCTGCATATAGATGGTTCAAATATTTTTCAGTTTTAGCTTTTCCAAGTTTGAAATCCACTATGCACAAAGTTCAAGCTAAAAAAAGATTGTTACAGTTAAGTGTAAGCTCTTGCATGAAAATGACCTGGAGATACTTTTTAACAAAGCAAATCCTTGAGAAATTCCAAAATTGTGAAACAAAAATCTTGTGGGAAGTGAAACCAAGTTTTCTGACAATAAATTTGGGACTTACTTACCTCATGTTCTAAAAGGAACAACTAGACCCATATTCCTAAGGTAAATAACATTATAGAACATATGGCAGTATAAAATAAAACTGATACAAAAGTAGAATTCTACAAGTGAAGAAAGTTAATGGCAGGATTAAGGATTGTCATAAAAAGTAACATGAAGGAAAAGAATGAAAAAAATAGACATTAACTACATGTGTATGTGTCTTAGATATTTCTTTAGATTTATATCAAATTATGGTTATTTTTCAAGTTGAGTATCTGGAATATCAATATATTAATTCTCACAGGCACTGTGCTAAATATGATTATATTGTTTCCCTTCTTAACTTAACATACACCTAAATACACATTAGAAAACAAAAAAGAAAATAATAATAATTATGTTGTTTCATTTAATTTTTAAGGGGCCAGGGAGACAGCTCCGTAGAATAAGCCCTTGCCTGGCAAGCTCAAGGGCCGGAGTTCAATTTCCGGTTCCACCAAAAAACAAAAAAATTAATTTACTTTTTACTTTCTTGTGTTCCACAGACATTTTATAAGTTATATATTCAGATCTATCAACCTTGATGTTCTCAGTTATTTCTGGACTCTACTTCTAAAAACTTACATTTCCTTTATAGATATATGAAAGAATATACTTTTCCTCAATAGTATATTTGTTGAATAATAATATTTCGCTATTAATATGGTCCATATTCATTTTGTTATATTATTTAAAACTACATTTTCTGTAGATTGTAATTCCATTCCACAATTCTATTCTTATAATTAACTTTAGTAGTATTTCTAAAGCACTATAGATGATTTCAAAGAGCTACTTAACATCTCTAGCTGTAAGACAAACACAATGATGACACTAACATTATTTTTTAGTATATTTTATTCTTTGGGCCATCAACATGTGTCAATCCTGACATCACTATTTATGCATTTTAAAATAACTATTACTATGCATTCCTTAAATTTCTCTTTTTTTTTGTATTTAGGACAGGGTCTATAAGGTCTACAGGGTCTCACCGCATAAAACAGACTGGTAGTGATCCTCTTGTTTACAGCCTCCCAAGTGCTGGGATTATAGGCATATGCCACCACACCCACTCTCTTAAATTTCTAAAGGAATACACAATTACTTTTCTGAGTTCTACGTCTTACTTTAATTTTCTTACCAATAACATTATTTATATTATATAACTTTTGAGTAGATTTATTGGTTATTAGTTGCTAGTATAAATAGTGTCTCTTTAGTTTTCTTATCAGTTATTAGAAACCATATCTAATATTGATATTTATAACTTTTTTATTGAGACTGACAAAAGCACAGGTGAATGTTTGGGTATCTTAAAATATAATTTTAGGTCATATGAACTGTAGCTGAGTAAAAGTACATTAATTTTCTACAAATCATCTATTTCAAAATAAGTTTGTCAAACTTTCTCTATTCAGTAATTTTCTTTCTAACTTGCCTGTACCCATAGCTTTTGCCACAGGATCCTAATATGCTTAGATATATTGACCTTGAATTTCATGTTAGGCATTATTTTAAAATTTTAGAAACAAACTTTTAAATCATTTTAACATGAATACCCTTTAGACCTTCTTTTTTTTTGCATATTCTGGCTCTTTTGAAATTCTTTTTGTTTGTTTGTTTGGTTGGTTGGTTGGGTCTGTTTGTTTGTGACCTGATCTCCCTGTGTAATTCAGCCTGTTCTTGAACTTGCTATGGAGCCTAGGCTGGCCTCGAACTTGAGCCGATTTTTTTGACTAAATCTCCCAAGTGCTGGGATTACAGATATATGCTGCCATTTCTAGCATCCTTCCAGGTTATTTTCTTTCTTTCTTTCTTTCTTTCTTTCTTTCTTTCTTTCTTTCTTTCTTTCCTTCTTTCTTTCTTTCTTTTTTTTGAAATGTATATAGTACAGGGTTTATGGGGTCTCTACACAGATCGGACTTGTAGTGATCCTCCTGTTTTCAGCCTCCCAAGCACTGGGATTACAGGCACAGGCTGCCAAGCCCAGTCTCAGTCACTGTCTCAGCATGCCCCAGGGGCAGGGCCAGCACGACACACCCAGGATCGAAATCTTTTTAGTTTCTTAAGAATATTGTTTCTAGATATAAACTTCTCTCCTTTTTTGTGTTAGAAATTGAATTTAGGACCTTACATTAGCTAGGCAGGCACTGTGTTGCTAAACTGTCTCCCTGGCCCCAGGATATGAACTTCTATCAGAACACATAAAGAGAATAAATAATCTGTTTCTTAGACAAAAAAGTATTTGTTCTATAGGATGACAAATCATATTTACATGATTTTTCTGTTTAAAATAACTCAACCTATACAGATGTCCACATTTTGTAATAACAATAAAAAGAATAATCTACACATTTGACAAGTCTATATAAATAATAGTTCATATTAGAATAAGAAGTAGTCACCCAAAAGAATCCCCTGCTGTGCTCATTCATTTTTCAGCAGAATAATGGCCATATGGGGCCGGGGAGATGGTTCAGTAGAATAAGCGCTTCCTTGGCAAGCTCAAGGGCCTGAGTTCAATCCCCGGTTCTGGAAAAAAAAATAGTGGCCATAGTCAACCAGAGATGTTTATGATACCTAAGATGGGATAAATGTATGAACTAAGCCTTGGAGATAATGATTATAGGAACATCCTTTAGTTTAAAAGCTATCAAGGACAAAATAAAATGAATACAGGACAATTTATCACACAGTGTTCTTTTATCTTTTTCTTTATTTTCTTCTGTCTCTTTCAGACAGGGTTTCACTATATAGTTCTGCTATTGGAAATTGAACTCAGGACCTTGCACTTGCTAGGCAGGCATTGTACTGCTGAGTTATCTCCTCGAACTCACTGTGATTCTCCTGCCTCTGCCTCCTGAGTGCAGGGATTACAGGTGTGCACCACCACACTCAGTGACATACAGCTTCCTAATCCTTAAACTAATAGAATAATTAGCCAGTGACTAGTCTCTCATATTCCAATATGTGCCATGTATGAGGCAGAAGGATCACAGTGAGGATCAAGGCCATCCTGGCCAACAAGGTAAGTTCAAGGCCAGCCTCAACTGCATAGTGAAACCCTGTCTCAAGAAGACAAAGAACAAAGAGAAATTAGGTGTATATCTATCCTAACTATTTTGTATGTACTAATAACTTTTAGACAAGATATGATGTCTGTCTCTCGTACTCTGTATAACTACTATGAAGACAGAAATATGCAATGTATTAATTATCGTAACTGTCTTACTAACCTCTTTTGAAACTGTCTCATTGCTACTTCTTTCTCATTAATATTAATATATTTTCATTTTAAAGAGGGTGTTGGACAATGAAAAAAGAATGAAAAGCCTGGACTTAAGCTTGAAAGAAAACTTCTAGGGAAGAATTCCTTTTAAATGGTTATTTTTGTCATTGCTTCTAGACATGATTTCTAAATAGGAATGGAAAATTAAAAACAACAAACCAGTCTATTACGTACTGTTTGTCATGTCATACCAATTACTACCATACTTTATCTCAAGTAAATGTTTGCTGAAAAAAGGTAATAAATGAAAACAAGACATAAGAAAAAAATGTCATAGGACTGTCCTGTTACAATGCTGCATATGGTTATATTTCTAAATTTCTGTGTAAAATATGTAATTGTTATTCCTATTTTTATTTTTTTTCTTTCTTTTTTTCTTCACATTCTGTAGGGATTTAAAGTTTAACATATCAATACTTAATGGAAAATATCTGTTCCATGTTATGTCAAGAATCCCACTTGTCCATTAATTAAGAAACTTCTTCTCTGAATCATATCATAGTAGAATAATTTCTTGATGATTTTGTTATGCCCAATCTAACAGTTATTGACATAACATGCATTTCAGCTTAATCCCCATTATTTATATATTTCTATCGCTATCATAAATATAGATAATAATCAAAATAATAAATTATTATCCTGATTTACATCACTTCACAAATATACCTAAGATGGCTGATTTTACATTACCAACAAAACATTATTAAACACAGAGCAGAAAGTAGATGTATAGTAGTACATTATTAAATAGTATTCCCTGATATAGACACTGTAGTTGTAAATCTGGGAATCATTGGTAATAGTATAGCATAGAAAAATAAATAGCAAGCTTAAAGTATTGAGTATTTATTATTTGATTTGTTTAATGAAAGTCTTAAATTTTTTTTGTGGTTCTTGGGATGAAATGAAGACATCATGCATGCTAGGCAAAAACCCTATTCCTGAGCTAATTTCCTAGCCCATGATCTAATTTTATTAACTGTATTTAACAACGTACATACAGGATTTCTAAAACTGTATTACTCAGTTCTTGCAAGCTAGTCTAGACCACCTGCACATTGCTGAGGTAACTTCTGAATGAGGAAGTTATGTATTCACAATGTGAAAGCTCATTTACAAGGTAAATTTGGCCTATTGAGCTATTCCGGTATGAAGACTTTAATAAAACAAGCTTATAAGAAAGGGAAACAAAGCAAAGTGCAAGTTCAAACTATATTAAATGGATTGTTAATTTAAAATTATTTATTAAGTCCCTAATAGATGCAACCCATTTTATGGGCTCTTTATAATACAATTGTAAAGCTATAATTTCTTTCATTGGGGAAAAGACATAATTTATTTTTTTGCTGAGTTAGACTTGCAAGCAAACCAAATACTGAAAGGATTACTTATAATGAAATACAGGCATGTTTTAAGAGATATTGGGGGGAAAGGTCAGAGTGATTATTTCTTGAAAAAGCTGGGCAGTTTCTCTGCAAGGTATTATTTGAATCTGATCTTAATGGATGAGGTGTGTACTAGGTGCAGCTGAAGAGAATTCAAAAGAAGATAGTAATGTTACAAAGCATAACTATATCAAATGAATCATGAACTCTTAACATTCGGATTCTAAAAGCCTTTTATGAACAATCATATGCTATTTTGTTAGCCTAATTAATGTAAAACCAATTTGTATTTTCTTAATTTTTATTTGCCTTTATCAATTTTTATAACTATTTTCCTTTATTGTGTGTATTATGTCTTGCTTCATTCCACTCTGCCCCTTAATTTCTATCTACTCCTGGTACTAATTCAGCCCATGGGAAGGGAATGATAGTCCAGTCCTCCTCGCAAAGTACTACACAATCAGATTTCAGTGTCACTGCACTGTAAGATACACTTGACCAGTAATGGCAAACTTTTTGTAGACAAGTCTCAAACTAAAACCCAGAACCCCCATATTTATTGCACAGTGTGAACACTGTAGTTAAACGTGAGTGCTAAGGTTTCAGTTCAGAGAAAGAAACTCATACATTAACAATCTTTTCTGTTGAAAGAAAAACAAGTAGCACACATGCCAGGGGTTTATCACCACTGGATTAATTACTGTTCCCCAAACAAAAAGTGCTGGGTAGACCCATTTTTTTCCAACAAGATTTAGGACCTAGGGTAGAATCGCAGGTGTGAGTTTGACTATTTGACCTTTTCTAGTTATTGACTGTACAGGACTCCTGAAGACCTCACTATAAGCAGAGCTATGCACAGGAAGGGGAGAAATGCCTTTTGCTCAATTGCACAAATTGATAGAATTCAGAAAAACCTTTAAAAATATTTTCCCAGAACAGCATTACCTTGACTGAATAAGTCCTGCCTGTGTGAAGAAGCAGCCTGAAGTTCTCCAAAATCAATTTTTGTTTTTGCTTGTCTATTTGTCTGTCTTTCTCTTCTCAGTCATATATAGCTTTATATAAATAAGTTATATTTTCTATCTTACCAAGCTATTAGTCTTGCTTTGAGATGTTTCTATTATCACACAGACTAAAAAGAATAAACTTCTGTAGTCTTTACCAGTATTTTTTTATTTTTAAAGAGTACAAATTAAAATTAAAACATAAAAAATTACAAGTGATACAGAATTTCATTTAGCAAAGTAATATGAACTTCACACTATTTGTCATAATACATAGTGTTATCTTCCAACCAGTTATTCATCTTATCAGATATATGCACATAAAATTTGAAGAGAGAAAAAAGAAAAAAAAAGATAAGAAATTAAGAAGACAGTATGGCATTAATTGATATGACATTTGAAAACAGTACACATTTAAAGACCAAAATTACAGGTATTTTCAAGCATTGTTTTAATATGACATATTGCTGTGTATTCATCTCATATGCCCATTTCTGGATTAGGTCTTTAAATTTGGGGGCCCTAATGTTTTTAATTCTTTATAAATTCTACATAGAAGACCCTTGTCTGAGTGCTTAATTGTTATGAATTTTTCCAAATTTATGGGTTTTCTTTTCACTTTGTTGGCAATTTCTTTTGATGTGCAGAAACTTCTCAATAAGAGGAGGTCCTAGTTGTTAATTCTTTCAAATATTTCCCATGCAGTTTGATTTTCATTCATGAAATATTTGCCTACCCCTGTATCTTCAAGATTTCCACTACTTTCTCTTCCAGGAGCTTTAGTGTTTCTGTTTTAATGTTTAGATCTTTAATCCACTTTGACTTTAGCTTAGTGCGTGGTGATAGACCTGGGTCAAGTTTGAGTTTTCGCCATATAGAGAGCCAGTTTTTCTAGCACCATTTGTCAAAGAGGCTATCTTTCTTCCAGTGAACGTTTGTTCCCTTTGTCGAAGATAATCTCTTTAAAGTAGTTTTTTTTTAAAAAAGAAACTAAAAAAGGTGATAAATAAAATAAGAGACAAGAACAAAAAGTTAAGACTTCTTAAAAGCATGTGGTAATATTCAATCTTATAACCCATCTTGCATAACTATATCTGTTAATCTGAGAAACAGATTTGTTGATAAAAATAGATAATATATCAATCACTGTTAGTTATTCTTGTTTTGAAAAGCTGCAACATATGTATTGCTATATGTTACCCTATTTCTGTCTTTGCTTTTGTTTTTCTTGCTCTGGTTTTACTCTTTGAAATAAAAGAAAAATATAATTTAAATAAAAACAACTTTAAAGGCTGGAGAGACATCTCAGTGCAATAAGTACTTGCCTGGCAAACACTAGATCCTGATTTTGATCCCTGGGGCCACCAAAAACTACCTACCTACCTAAGTAAATAAATAAAAATAAAAACTACATTAAAATTTTATTATAAGAGCTATTTTAAGAAGGAATTAAGAAAAAAGTACAATCAATTGAAAAAAGGAGACAAAACAAATTAAATATTACCTGCTCTTTTTAATAGACCTGTGGAAAAACACAATACAGTTATCCAAACCATCCTGCTTACATACATAGATAGATCTATTTTCCCTCTCCCTCTCCTGCCCTTCCTCTCAACTCAGTAACTCTTTCATTTTCAATAAGTTCATTCCCTTTTCCCAGTAACTATTGTACCCTTCAGATATTATTTTTCTCTTTCATATTCTCTCACTAAGGAGACAATGCAATGTTTGCACATACTCAGAAATCAATCCCACAAAGGACATAAATGATTTACACAGTGAAAATTATGGTACTCTGAGAAAAGAAACTGAAGAGGATTTGCGAACACTGAAAAATATTCCATTCTCCTGGATATGAAGAAACATTTTGAAAATCGCCATATTCCAAAAATTGTTATATAAATTTGATGAAATCCCAACTAAAATACCATTAGTATAGCTCACCACGTTAGTGAAAACATTCTTTAAATTCATTTGGAACTGGAAGATCCCTTGAATATGAAAAAGCAATCCTGGGAAACAAAGGAAAGGCAAGAAGTATCCTAATCCTTGACCTGAAATTACACTACAAAGCTACTGTGATAAAATCAGCAAGGTACTGGCATAGAGACAGATCTGAGGATCAATGGAAAAGATTAGAAGATGCAGACACAACTGTAAAGACACTCAGCCACCTTATCTTTGATAACAGGGCAAACATGCTCACTGGAAGAAAGATAGCCACTTTAATGAATGCTACTGGAAAAAACTGGCTCGCCACATGCCTGAAGGTTAAACCTAGACCCATGCCTAACACCATGCACAAAACTACAGTCAAAATGGATAAAAATTTGAATTTTATGAGAGAAATACTAAATCTTCTGGAGGAAAATGTAGGTAGAGATTTAAAAGACATGGGGTAGAGAGAGAGTTCATGAACAAAAACCAAACTACGTGGGAAATACTTCAAAAAATCAACTACAGAGATCTCATCTCTTTGAGATGTTCTGCACTTCAAAGCAAATTTACAACAGAGTAAAATGAAACCCCTCAAACTGGGAAAAATTGTAGCCAACTGTCCCGCCAACAAAGGCCTTCTAACTAGAACATATAAAGAATTCTTTAAAACTCAGGCCACCCCAATTAAAATACCCAATATAAAATGGGCATCTGAGATGAATATATACTTCTCAGAGGAATAGACACAAATGGCAGTTAAATATATGAAAAAGTGTTCAACATCATTAGTCATTTCAGAAATGCGAATTAAAACAACACTGAGATTCCATTGCATCCAGAAAGAATGGCTATCATCAAGAAATCAGCAAATAACACATGGTGGAGGGGCTGTGGAGAAAAAGGAATGCTTCTCCACTGTTAGCGGGAATGTAGGCTAGTACAACCACTATGGAAATCCATGTGGAGATTCCTTAAAAGCTAGAATTGAGATCCCATTGAATTCAGCTATTCCAGAATCCAGAGAAAAAAGAGCATCAGTAAGAGCAACCTAGGAGAATTTTGTAGGAAACAAAATAACTTCAGAGTGAAGTATTCATGGGATGTAGGTAAAAAAGCAATTTTGGAGAGAGAATAGAACAATGATGAGTACAGACAGAAGCAGCTCTGTCTGTCTATGTAAACCATATTGAAGAGTTATGATTATCAAGAGTGATGGATAGCTGGAAAAGCTAGAATTGAGATCCCGTTGAATCCTGCTATTCGCCTGCTGGGTATTTTTCCAGAAGAATTGAACATCTCATTCCACTGAGATATTTATGCACCCATGTTTATAGCAGTGCAATTTGTCATAGTTAGGTCCTAGAAACAACCCAGATGCGAAGAAGATGTGGTATCTACACACAATGGAGTATTATTCAGTTATAAAACAGGATAAGGGCTGGCGAGATAGCTCAGTGGTCTAAAGTGCCAGCTTAAGCAATCTTAGGCAGGCACAGGGGACCATGATTTGATCTCCAGCCCCAAATGCTATGCCAGCCCCACCCTCAGGGCTGGATGAGCTTCTTCCCCCCAAAAAAAGAAAAAACAGGATAAATTTGAGTCTTTTTTTTGGCAAACAGATGTAACTAGAGAACATACCCTTAAGTCTCTACCATTTATGCTTCATTGCTTTAAGAAATTATGTGAAAAAATATAGTCTTAGCTGTGACTATTTCTTGTTAGCCCAGAATATTATAATATTCATTATGATTTTTATGCTTTCTGATCCTATCCACAATTTTAAAACATAGTACAATGATTTTCTTTAAATGCAGATATAGGTACATTAGTCCACTCTTTGAAATCTGTCCTCAGCTATCCATTGCTCTTGAATGACAATCATAACTCTTCCATATGGTTTACATAGACAGACAAAGCTGCTTCTCTCTGGTCTCATCACTGTACTATTATCTCCCCAAAATTCCCTTTTTACCCACATCCCATGAATACTTCACTCTGAAGTTATTTTCTTTCCTACAAAATTCTCCTAGGTTGCTCTTACTGAAGCTCTTTTTTTCTCTACATGGAATGTTTTCCTGTTTTCTTTCATCCTCTTTTATTCCTCCCATGAATTCTGTTCTCTGAACTACAATAAGCCCAACCCAATTCAGGATGGAGTTTTCCTAGTTTCTATTGTGGCACTGTAGATATATTTAGTACCGGAGCTCAGGATCAGGGGTTGACCAAAGGCCAGGTGAGCCATAGAGACCAAAAAAAGACACTGTTTCTCATATGGAATCAAGAGCTATTTTCTCTGTGTGGCAGCCAACAATGTGGGGCCATCAGAGATGACTAATATAGAATCAAAGTCTATGAGTAATCTTTTAGAAAATATGCACATATGAACTGCTAAAAAGATATTGTGCCATCTTAACTATTAAAAGAATGAGTTGTTTCATAAACTATATATAATGCACATTATTAAAAGTATGATTGATTTTTCCAATAAGAATATTTTGTTGTGGAACATATACTAAAGAGTTTGTATAATACACATACTTGCTCCTTAAAAGAGTACATGAAAGGTCATTCTGTTTTTCTCTGTGCTTATCTAGTAGAAGGGCTCTTGTGTACAATTTCAAGAAATATTTGCTAGCATTAATAATTCATCTCTGAAAGTTCCAAACCTTAGGGACCTCCTTTCTTGCACATTAAGGTCATAGAGTTGTCAGAACTGACTAGTAGTAGTCTCATAATTTATTGTTACATGTAATTGAAAAAAGTTGTAGGCTGGGCATATAGTTCGGTTTGAAAGTGTTTGTTTTGCATGCCAAAAAGCCCTGCATGGGG
>NW_004524617.1:5311547-5332975 GCF_000260255.1 Octodon degus | reverse complement strand
TATATATCCTCTTTATCATATACTTTCTTGTAATTTATAACCTCACTCTAACAATGACAAAACATCTGATAATCCCAGTTGAAAAAACATTCTATAAAACAAATGACTGATCTTTTCTGAAAACTTATAAATAACTCTCATTCCATTAAATAATCCTTACTGTAAAAAGAACACATTCTGTAAACTTGACAAAGGTAGGACAAAAATCTGAAAAAATTATTCTTTTAGAAATAGTTTTCCTTGAATTCCTAAAATTATCAGAAGTTTGCCTATCTGTTTGCATAAAATAGATCGTAGAGGGAGTTTTAGAGAATGTTTCCATCGTTTTTCCCCACAGGTGACTCAGCGAATCTGACTTGCAGAGCGTTCTTTGGCTACAGTGGAGATGTGAGTCCCTTAATTTACTGGATGAAAGGAGAGAAGTTCATTGAAGATCTGGATGAAAATCGAGTTTGGGAAAGTGATATCAGGTAAAATACTTTTTTCTTTTAATTTGTACAATCAAGTTAACATCTGTGAGTAAATAAAAACAGAGGGAAAAAATGTTTTGTTTGGCCTTTCTAGTACCACAATAGAATATTATAATATTTAATATGAAATAAATCATCAGGGCCGGCCACATAGCTCAGCAGATTAAAGTGTCTGCAAGCAGGCACAGGGGTTGAGAGTTCAATCCCCCAGCTTCCTCTGGTGGCCCGCAGCTGGGGCACACTGAGACAGCAATTGAGACTGGGCATGTTGATGCGCGCCTGTAATCCCAGCTCTTGAGAGGCTGTAAACGGGAGAATCACTATAAGTCTGATCTAGTAGTGAGACCCTGAACACCCTGTACGCCTTTCCCTAAAACACAAAAAAGAAAAAGAAATCATTAAGAGACTGGAATTGCAAAATATGAATGTCATTTGCAATGAGTTAAAAAAAATTGAAGAGTTTCTCACTAATGTATATATTGAATGTGAGAACAACATATAATAAAATATAGAAATCCACTCCATTTTTGAAAAACAGTACTTTTCAATTATAGAAACATTTTTTAATTGTTGAGATGAAAATTAGCATGTTACTTTGAGTACTCAAGCAAAGACAATCTCTATCAGTTCCTTTTATGATTTTTCATATTTAATCTACAAAGTAGGATATATAAAATGCTTGATGTACTGATAAAGGGCTTACAAAATATTTTCACCACCTTTCTTAGTACGGATTTTGAGTCTCCAAATATTTATATAGTGGAAATGATGCCAAGAGAACAAACATGTAAGATACTGTTTGAAGGCATAGTGATTAAGCTTCATTTCTCTCTCAGTGTACACACACACGCACACACACACACACACACACACATATATTATATTTATATATATATATATTCACTTACTTTTAAGCATCAAATTATTCAATACTGAAAAACACCACTGTATAATTATGTATTCTTAATCATAATATAAATAAGAAAAGGGCATTCATAATAATAGCTAAATTATAACAACAATGATAATTTTTAAACATTTCACTATCTAAAGTTCTTCTTGGAGAAATCTTTCTGTTTTTTGTTTGTTTGGAGGGAGATATTTTGAGAGAGGGTCTTTTTTTCTCTTTGAGACTGGATCTGGCTATGTAGTTCAGACTGATCTTTACCTCACTAGCCAGGCCTGGAACTTGTAGCAATCCTCCTGCCTCAGCATCCCAAGTGCTGAAATTACAGGTGTATGCCACCACACCTGGACAGAAAAATTAATATATAAATGAACATATATGAATAGATAAAGCACAATTTCCTCTTTTTAAACCTCAAAATCTTAAAACTGTCAAAGATAGAAGAAAATATTGTAATGCACAACAAAAATATATTAAAAAATCACAGTATTATTCCTAGTGATATCTTCTTTTTAATCAACAAATATACAAGAATATCTCATTTAGAGTGTTCCAGTTCAATTTTGAAAGGCCCAGATGTGTAGTTTTACAATGTGTAGCAAAGCTATTTCTCTCCCATGTTTTTTTATGTATTTGGTACAGGGTTTCACTATGCAGCTTGGACTCAAAGTGATTCTCCTGTTTTCAACCTCCCCTGTGCTAGGATTACAGGCGTGTGCCACCACACCAGATCTTGGTAGCCTTTTCATAGTGCCTGGGGGTGGGGTCAGCATATCATGTGGTGATGACTCTCCCATTTTTCATATTTAAAATTTTACTCATATATTTTACCCATATTCTTTGAATTCTTAAAATTAAAGTGACCATAAACCTCTGAACATTTTTTGTCCACTGAGGTATCATATGTGCTCACAGAAAGTTCCAAAAAGTGTTTTATCTTAATTCTATATTGAAAAGTATTCTGAAAAGCTATCAAACATGTAGGAGATAGAGGTAAGAATAGGGACTGGTAGGAGCATGGAAAGTGACTCCTAGTTTAAAGAAGTTTTTCTTTTGCTCTGAGTTTAAAAAAGTTTTCCATTTAGCAAGCTGAGAGATTGCTAAAATCTTTGACAGTGAGGTTAATAACCATTTACCATTAGTTTTAAATGTCAGAATTAAATGCTTATGATAACTTTTAGTCTGCAGGTGTACTACTTCATATTTCCTTAAAAATGGACAACTGGTTTGCATTATTAACAAAAGTCAGGCTGAAGGTTTCAAGTGAAATGTCAAAATAGCACAGAAATTTTCTTCTCTTTCTTTCTTTTTCAAAAGTTAACCTGATATATAATTAAGCCTCCAGGTTAAGACTTTAGAATTTATTTTATTCTACATCATATTTCTTCTTAAAAGAAAAGCAATCCATAAACTTTTCTCAAGGTCTCTCTCACCTCTCTGTTATGACAGTATGATTGTCCTGCTAAGAGAGATAATTAATTGCAACTTCATTAGCATCTCGAAAGATAAGCTTCTTCATTAGAAGTGAAGAAAAGGGCATGATATAATTTAATTAAGATAGCATCAATCCATAGTCAAATCTAAAGCAGATTGCGTAGTTATTTTCACATAAAATTTAGATTCATCTACATTTCTTTTTGTGTGTGTGTATGTGTATGTTTGTGTGGGTTTTTTGTTTCGTTTTGCTTTATGTTTTAGAATTCTTAAAGAACATCTTGGGGAAAAGGAAGTTTCTATCTCATTAATTGTGAACTCTGTGGAAGAAGGTGACTTGGGGAATTATTCCTGTTACGTTGAAAATGGAAATGGACGTCGACATGCCAGTGTTCTCCTTCATAAACGGGGTGAGTACAACGTTCCATGTTGAAGTGATGAAGTGAATAACTGAGTGTACAATGGTAGAGAAATTGGTGGAAATTAAAAGAAAACAAATTAAATTTTCTTTTACTACACAAATTTATCCGAACTGAAATAACTACATTAGCATTAGGGCCAGGGAGGCAACAGCATCAGCAATGGAGTTCAGGTTCTACAGTCAAACTTGAATGTCTTGCTTTGTAAATTCCATGACCTTGGGGAAGATATTTACATTTCAGAAGTGTCAGTTTTTTTAATGTACAGAATGGGAAAATTTATATCAACTGTTTAGTGTTAAAAGAATAAAACATGGCAATCAACATTTTTAACAGGTTCTGGAGATATGAGGTTTGAATCTCCTCAAGGTGGTTTCTACGTGCTTTCTGTCCTGAACAAAGATTTGGTCAAGACAAGCACAAAAGATAGCAAAATTTTTTATTTATTAGAAGTAGGAAAAGAAACAAGCTCTGTAGAGTGACTTTAGGACATGTAAAAGGAGGAAAATAGATATACTTTACAGGACAAGAGTAGGTTCATCATAGGGAGCACAGGAGCAAAGCTCAATGGGAATTTCTGTTTTGTGGCTGTCCTAACCAATACCTGCTTCAGTTATGAGAAGTCCAAATGCAGGGCTTTGGTAACTGTTCTGCATATGTGTCCTGGGATTTTGTAATTAACAGGTCCTGTGGACTTGCCCAGCCCATCTGCCATACCCTATTCTCCTGCTTCAATATGGAGGACTTGATATAGCACCTATATGTAAAACATACAAGTTATTTACTGCTTTTAGAAATCACATTACTAGAAATAACATAAATGTTCTGAAGTCAAAGTTGTGTTCATTATGGGAAATTATTCCTTTAATGTAGTACTAGACCTTATAAATTTCCCAGTGAAATATGTCTTCACATTTTTGTCAGTATTGAGTAATTTTACACATATATTTTCCCATGATTCATAATTTGCTATATATAAATGCATATTGAATTGTTTGAAATTACAGATAATTGTAAAATATGAGCTGTGCTTTTGAGTTACTGAAATTTTCCATGTGTATTAGAGAAGAAAAAATACTTTATTCTACATTATGCTAAATGAAAACTTACCAGTCTTTGAAATAAGTACACTTGATGTTCTCTTATTCAGCAAATTCACAGTGATTTTAATTTCAAAGCACATGTTTAATTCTAGACTCTTTGAGGTTTACAAAGAAAGAGGATGATGAACATTGATCTCTATACTTCACTGGGCTATACTGCCTTTGAATAATGTTACTGAAAAGTTTTAAAACAGCTGACTGTTGTCAAGGTAGCTGCAATACTAAAATAGTCTATTCTATGGATATATAAGTCAAAAGGGGAAGGGTAAACAGCATATAGCTATGTGATTATTTCTTGCACTATGTTAATATGTAGTTAATGAAAGAACTTGGCTGGAAGCAACCTTCTCATGGATGGAAGCAACTTAAATCTCATGGAATTTAACTGTTCATCCATCTATAAGTTCTTCCCAAGTAGTCCATCAGCTTATCCTAGATAATATTCCCTTTGTTTCTTTCTTTTTTCTTTTCCTTGTTGCTTTTTTTTTTGTATTTTAGAGAAGGGTCTACAGGATGTTCAAGATCCCACTACTGGATTAGACTTGTAGTGATCCACTTGTTTACAGCCTCCCAAGAGCTGGGATTACAGGCTCGTACCTCCACGCCCAGTCTCAATCACCATCTCAGTGCACCCCAGGGTTGGGACCAGCACAGCAGTCCCGGGCATTGAACCCCAGCCCCTGCACTCTGCCTATGCAGGCACTTTAATCTGTTGAACTATTTGGCCAACCCTAACATTCCCTTTCAAGGAAGCCCATTCTATACTTGGAAAATCAGTTAACATCCCTAATTCATTCTGTAGCTATGTATTTGACTAGTTCTATACTTTGAATCCACTTTTCCAAGCCAGTTATTTAAATTGCTGACGGTGACCATAATGCTGGTAGAATTCTATTTTACCGGATTCAACCTCTTATATTCATCTTCCATTTGTGAAATCTCTTCATTATAGTCCCTTTTTTGAACATAATCTAATTAACGAGTTTGAATTGTTCCTTAAGGATATAAATAATGGAGAAAAGTTATAGTGCACATAGAAATCTGTTGATTTGCATGACAAGTATTTCCCTTTTCAGGCAGGGTATGGATGACAATTAAGCAACAATCATAAGCAGAAAGAAAGGCAAATTAATTGTATCTAAAGGAAAAGTTATTAGAGCTCTAGCTATATAGCGAAAACTGTATAGACACCCCTCTCCAGGCTATTTTTCAGCATGTTTGGTTAAAATTATGTTGCTCAAAACTAAAAAAGCTTCCACTTCTTGAAAAATAGATGACTGAAGAATCAGGGAAGTTGTTTGAAGTTCCAGTAATGTCTAAATCCATAACCATGGAAAGGAAATTGTGCCCAATTTTTCAGTGGTCTTTACTACTTAACTCTTACATTGTTTTCAAATTTCTATGATGATCAACAGCATTTTATTCCTATTAAGACAAAAGCATTAAGAAACCAAAATTGAAGGTTATATAATCTGAAAACTCCCTCTTGAAGTCATTGTGTGTCTTTCATTTAAGGGACCTGGAACACATGAGTCTTATATTTACAAAGGCAGTAAGAAACACAATTTCTGGTTCTAGAGCAGCTCCTTATCATGTGAAATGATGCCACCCATCTTGCTGAAAAAGAAAGGTCATCCTATGACATAATTGTAACTTTACCATCCCTACAAGGTTGAGAATGTCAAGACGAATATATGAGCCCATAGGTTTGGCTTTATCATGGGGTCCCAGAGAAAGTCAAATTTTTGTCATGTTAGTGATATAGGAGAAATATAACTTGCAACCTGCTAAATGTTAGACATTCTGTGTTTGTGTCTGTTGAAACTGAAGAATGAATTTGAAAAGACAAAGGTTAAGAACAGGAAAGGTTCACTGGGGAGTAGGGGAGGCACAAAGGTTTCCCTAGTGGGTTGCCACAAGACCCTTTGTCATGGGAAATTTTGTAGCAAAGTTACAATGTAGATACACCATGGGTCAAACTATAGTCAACCTAGAGGATTACAAGTATAGCCATTTAGGTAATATTAGTCCAACAGGTAATAAGGGTATTATAGCAAAGTTTTAGGGCTCGCATCGTTAACCTCAGCTTAACTATCATCCCTAAAATAGAAACATTTTGGGAAGAGATGAATGTAGTTGTTCTAGTCCCACACCCAGGTGACCGATGCACATCTGGACTTCACCCACTGGATGATACTGATCACAGCATAATCTCAAATTTCCATTCCTCCTTTAGGGAAGTATGCAAGTCTGGCCATTATAACTTTATCTTGAGGACTTGCGTTCTTCAAATGCATCTCCAGACACTGTTTTGGTTGTCCATATCTTCAGTATTGTCCCTGTAGCACTACCTATTAATTTTTACTTAATTTTGCTGCCTATTATATTAGGGATTTTGTCAGCAACTGGAATATCATCCTATTAAAACATTTTTGCACATCAAAAAAAGAGTGCAAATCACTAACAGAGTTAAAAGGAAGCCCACACATTGAGGCAAAAAATCTAAGCCAACTGTACCTTAGACAAAGGACCTCTATCTAGAATAAATGGAGAATTTTAAAAAATTAGGACCACAAAATTGAAAGACCCAATTCAAAAAAGGGCATCTAGGATGAATGCATACTTCTCACAGAAAGAAATACAAATGTTCAGCAACATTGGTCATTTGAAAAATGTGCATTAAAACAATACTGAGATTCCACTGCACCCATGAAAGAATGGCTTTCTAAAGAAATCTACCAACAATAAATGCTGGTGAGGCCTTGGGGAAAAGGAAGCTTTCTCTTCTCTTGGTGGGAGTTTACACTGGTACAACCTCTATGGAAATCAGTGTGGAGATTCCCTAAAATACTTGGATTTGAAGATGCCGCTTGACTCAGTTATTCCCCTTCTGGATAGTTTCCCAAAAGAATTGAAAATATCATACCACAGGGATATATGTGCACCCATGTTTATAGCAGCATAAGTAGTCATAGTTTAATCTTGGAACAAAACCAAATGCACATAAACTGAGGAATTAATAAAAAAAGTTGTGGTATTTTTATGCAATGGGGTATTACTCACCTACAAAGAAAGATACACTTGAGGTATTTATAGGTAAATGGATGCAACTAAAGACCATGCTCATAAGTACAATAAATATATACACATGTGTAAACATAGTATTGTTTCCCTAGGGTAAGAATCTGAAAGAGTAAATAAAATCCAAAAGGTACAATATATACTGAGTTAGAGAAAGAAACTGCTGAAAAGGACAGAATAAGTTGGATGTGGGAGAGAAAGAAAGAAAGAAAGAAAGAAAGAAAGAAAGAAAGAAAGAAAGAAAGAGAAGAAAAGCTGTATGCATGTACACAGGACAGCTAGCATGTTTATTGAAGGGAAAAATTAATGCTTAAAAAATTATTTTGGGGCCCATGAGATAGCTCAGGGGACTAAGTGCCTGCTATGGCAAGCGCAGGGACTATAGTTCGATTCCCGGCACCACCCCCAGGATGCACTGAGCCAGTGACTGAGTCTAGGCATGGTGGTGCATGCCTGGATTTCCAGCACTGGGGAGGCTGAAACAGGAGGATCACTACGAGTCCGAGCTGCATAGTGAGACCCTGTACCAAATAAATAAAGAAATATTTTGACCAATATTATATGCTTATATATAGTAATTTGAACAAGCAATTTGAATACAGTGGGGACAGGGAGATGGCTCAGTAGAATAAGTGCTTGCCTGGCTAAGCACAAGGGCCTGAGTTCAATCCCCAGTTCTAGGGGAAAACAAACAGTTTGAATACAGTAATGTGCAATATATTTTAATCCTTTGTACTGAAAAAAAAAACCCAAGGTGCAACATAACAACTATTGTTCAATTCCTATCTTCTTTTTAGAAATTTTGTATGATTTGTAGTGTTCTTTATTATTTTTTATTCTCTTTACAATAAGAAAGGATTACTGAATTCTGTTATTAGGAGTTGAGTTACTATATTACTCAGAAAGCTAATGGTCAGTAAAACAAAAGGGTGTTTTTGTTATTAATCCTATGCTTTTGCCATTGATACATAATTTACTTAACTTATAGTCTTTCAAGGTGTTCTTTTTTGAAAACTTTTTGGAGAGATACATTCATATATTTATTGACATAGATCTTATGTGACAACAACTGTTATTTCTTGTGATACACAGACTTTTCAGGAACTTTGTCAAAGTTATCTAAGTATTTTTCTCTCCACTGTTATATTTTGTGAAGTATACCTGACATAGTAACATGATCCCAAAATGTGTGAATGTGTTCTATAGATTCTTTGAAATATGACTCCAATCTATCAAATAAATTTACATTTGTGTTAAGGTGGATCCTGTATTACACTTTTAACTTCATAAGAGAATCTTACATTTATAAAAGCCAGCTTAAGTTATTCTAGGAAATTTGAAAGGGGGAATACCATTTTTTTTGGCAGAATCAGGGATTGAACTCAGACCCTTGTGCTTGCCAGGGCAGTGCTTATTCTACTGAGCCATCCCCCAGCCCCTAGAATACCATTTTTTTGCCATAATTTTATTGATAAACAAATAGCAATGAGACAGTTTCAAATCAAATCATTAGGACAGTTTCAATAATTAGCACACTGCATACATTCTTCTTAGTGGTTAATTGCTGTACAAGATGTGGACTTGAGATCCTATTTACAAACACCATTAGAACAAATCATTCTATTCATTAACAGAATGTAACTATATATCTATCCTATCCACTTTGAATACACAGATACAAAATGGACATTCATCTGTATCCCCTTTTTTTCTAAGTTCGGTTATTTGAATATTATAGGTGTGTAAACTCAGCAAAATATTCTAAAAGAGTTCAGTAGCCCATAATAGTATCTGGTCTTCCGCTTAACTGGCAATGTCAGAAATTGTTGACCTGAGTCCCCCACAGCTCAACATAACAGCATGGCTTTATTTCTTATATTTCATTTTTATACTTTTCTTCAGGATGGTTAAGACCATGGTAAAGCAGGACCTATGCAACAAGAGTTGTAGCTTTTGGGTCTGATAAGATCAGTGAAATCCCCTCAGGACTTATCCTGAGATCCTGTACCTCAGATTGTAGAAAGTTTGTCAGTGTCAGCCATGTGGATGAGTCACGGCCATTGCTTGGCCAATGTGCTCTCTGTGAAAGCCTGAGAGAATGTTTTCTCTCCATGTGACTCTCCTTAGGCACACTCTACATCATCGATCACTTTCCTCTTTGGCCCCAAAATCTCCTTGATGAGAAAATTTGGGACACTTCCGAGTTACATGACGTTACAGTACAGGTTCTCATATGTCCTGAGTCTTAATTGACCTTGGAAGGCTAGGGCCAAAATGTTGGCTTTCCTTGCAGCCCTTCTTTTTCTCTAATTTTAGTCTGCAAACTCAGGTTGTTAACCATCCAGAAGACAAGCTTGTTGTTATTATCGAACAACTTAGGCTGTTAAGCTTAACCCCACTATCTGTCTGAATACCATTTTTGAGTATATCAAAATTTATCAATTCCTATGGAGAGAATTTGGACAGTTGAAATCACACTGACACTCACACACTCATTTGTATATCATTATATATGACATTAAATTATACATTGAGAGTATATTCAAAGTGGTTAGGATAGATATATAGTTACATTCTCTTAATGAATAGAGGGATTTGTTCTAATGGTATTTGTAAATAGGATCTCAAGTCCGCATCTTGTACAGCAATTAACCACTAGGAAGAATGTATGCAATGTGTTAATTATTGAAACTGTCCTACCAATTTGGTTTGAAACTGTCTCATTGCTCTTTGTTTATCAATAAAATTATGGAGAAAAAATAAATAAATTATACAGTGAGAGATATGAAGAATGATGGTGCAAAGCATATGAGGTTCTGTTACTAGATTTGGGGCTTCTGGAATCTTCTGGAGTTGTTTTCTAGGTTGCTTCCATTTTGAACAAAGAATCAGTCAAGATAAGCCCAGATGATAGCAGTTTTGTTAAGGATAGGAAAAGTATCAGGATCTGCAGAGTGAGTTTGGGCCAAGCAAAAGTAGGGAAAGAAATACATCTTACAGTGCGAGGACAGACCATCCATGAAAGAAAGAACACAGTGGCCAAAAATTCTATGACTATGATTTTCTATCATCTACTACTCAGACTGACATTAGGTCTATTCTTACCTTCAGAAAACCTGTTCAAGTTCCCACAGGAAGTCCACGTGCAGGGTTCTGAGAACTGTCTGTGCATATGTTTCAGGATCTGGTCACACCTCCTTTCCCAGCCACCTTCAGCCATGCCCTCCCTTCTTGTGTCAGTCCTAATGGTCTGTGACTTTCTACTCCCTTATTTCTCGCTGTAGTCAGCAGATTCTCTTCATTCTTCTTTGCCAGTTCCTGGATTGATTACAAGATTGAGAGTTAGAGCTCACTCAAAATGAACCAAAGGCTGAAACATTACTTATGTATCATCTGTTGTTCTTTCCATTGCCCGTAATGATTGAATGTTGTATTTCAGTCTAAATTTTTTACCCAGATGCCTTTGCCTGAGTTGTTAATCATGATTGCCTGTGTTGACATGCATGAAATGCTGACCTTCAGGTTTCTCCCAAATTCTAACCTTTTCTGTTACATCCACTTTTATGTTTTCAACTTATTTGATACTACCAGTATACCAGATGGATAAACAGCAGCATTATATTCTAGACTCAGGCCTACCCACGACTGCATCCATCAGGCAGTTATGCATTCCTTCTTCATTCTCTGTGTCTTTGATCAGTATTCACATTTAGAATGACCTCACAGCTTGGAAATGCTTACTATGTCCAGTAAAATAACATAATGATTAAGGCATGGAGCGGGTGTTACTGGACATAGGTCCAGTTACTGGCCACTTGAAAGCCATGTTTAGATGATAGTTGGTGTGAAGAAAAACAATTTTATGCCAAGCATAGTATTTTGGAAGATTGAAGGGATGTTTGACCAAAAGCTTCAATTTTAGAAGGATCAAGGGTGCAAAGGGAGTTTTGTAAGGAGCAAAAGTTAGAAGAGGAGGGCAAGAGATAGAAAGTCTGTAGGATTACTTCTTTGCAAGTTAAATCTTATTTCTTTGCAAATTAAACCTTAGGGCAATTTACATGTGTCAGTTGATACACAGAATTAGAGAACAAGGATCAACAAGATACATTCTGATGTTATCTAAAGGTCACCAGATGTTCTGGATTCTGTTGAATCTCAAGAAAGATTATTTAGCAGTTAAGATTTTAGTCTATAAGTTAAGACTTCTTTTTAGAATCTGAAATGCTGGTAAAAGAAAGGAAGAACAATCTTGCAAGATAAAAGAGAAAAGAACCTTGAAAAAAAAACTCACAAAAGACTGGCCACTAACATATGGAAAGCAAGGCTGGCTGTGTTTAACATCCAACTCTCCTTACTACTTATGCTGTCTTGGACATACTATTTCCCCTATGAGAGCTTCTAAATTTCTTCTATGAAAAGGGAATAATAAGAAGACTTATCACATTGATCAGCTGTCAGGATTAACAAAAATGATATCAGTACCTATTACAGCATCTTACACACCCTAAGCACCTAATAACTATTAACTTGCTATTAAGAAATTTCTGTGCACTATATTCTGTGATATTCTGAGCGAGGAAGTATGTGAAAATTGGATATTTAATTTAAAAATCTGTAAATTCTAATTTATGTTTTATTAGGAGAGTCTGATTGAGCTCCAGCAATTTTGTTCCAACACTTGTGAGTCTGACCTTCCAAAGTATTTACTTTGGTTTAGATGTGTTGTCCTAAAGGAATGCTTTGTTCAGTTGTTCATGTATTTAATGACGCTCATGAAGAACCTACCATATGACTGACATTGTACTGGACTCTCATAAAATTAAACAGGAAGTAAGGACCAATATATTTTTGAATGCTATCATCTACATTTTAAATTGCATTGTTATCAAATGCAATTAAATTGTGCTGAGTGAATGCTTAACTTTGAAATTGGCATATTAAGGATGTTCTTTAAGAATCAAACTCTGAATTGTTACATTTACTTTTATTAATTATAATCACATGGCAATTCATACATCATGAAGCAGTTCGGATCTGGCAAAATATCTGTTTGAAAGTCATAGCGCTAGTTAATAGTGGTAAAAATCAATATTTTCTGTATTCTTCTTCAACACATTTTGCTTCCTGTAGCATTTTTTCCCTCCAAAGAATACAATGGATAAGAATTATCCTTGCTCACTAAACTACCCAGTCTTCCAAATATCTTTAGTAATGTATTAAATGTACATTATTTAAAATAGATTGTTATAAGAATAGATGAATTTAGACTGTGGATTCCTTATCCCTTGTAATGAATTATCTCTGCAATATGTGTCTCATCTTTTTTTTGTTTAGTAAATTTAGTTACTGAGAAATTCAGTGAGATTCTAACACTCCATAAGCCATTTTTTGGGGCAGAACTGGGGATTGAACTCAGGCCCTAGAGATTGCCAGGCAAGCACTTATTCTACTGAGCTATCTCCTCTGTCCTTATAAGCCATTTTTTGACCCTAGTCATTGGATATGACCACTGATTTCAGAGTTTGTAGAGTCCTAACTTTGCTCAGATATCAAAATATACTACCTGTATATATGGAAGTATCTTGCAGAATGGCAATGGCCCCTTAGTAGTTGGATTAGTGTCCAAGAAAGAGCTATTTTCAATGAATCTTAGCTTATGCAAAACCAACATATTGAGGAACTTCAGTTTCTTCTCTATTATGTGGTCAATATACCTAAGGTGTCTAGTAATTGTGGCAATAGGGTCAACTAAATGTACAGTACTTACAATAATATAGAATTTATTTACAACAAGGTTTCCCATTCTTGTCGGTATTGATATTTTGGACTAGATAAATTCTTTGTTGTGGTGGAGCTATCTTGTGTATACAGATCATTTAGCTCATCTTTGGCCTAGCCCTGTAGATGCTCATAACAACTTCCCCAGTTGTGATAATGGGGAATGTCTTCAGACACTGCCGAATGTCCTTGGGATGGGGAGCTCTTAGTTGAGATTCACTCACTCCTTCATAGTATGGTAATCAGAAACTCCATTCTTTATGGGAAATGATTTTTGAATCTATGCTACTCAAAGAGGAGAAATTAAAAATATAAGTGCAGGTATTTTCACTGTGAAAATGCTCCATTGTTAGACAAAATATGATTGGAAGGTCAACAGAGCAAGAATATATACCAATATGATAGGAATTGCCAACTTAGGTTTTTGTTTTTGGGGTGTGTGTGTGTGTGTGTGTGTGTGTGTGTGTTTCTACTCTTATAAAGTCACTTAGAAGCTTCCATATCCAGGCTTTGCAAATTTTATTCTACACTGAAATTAGAAATTGTTAACAAGTGTTCTGGGTGCATTATCATAGGATAAAACTCAAGATTTAAATGTCAACCAAATTCCTTGTTCCTGTTGCCATTTGTGGTCTATAGCTCATAACTGACATACCAAGGCCTTTGCCTAGGTTATATTTTTTTTGGGCAGAACCGGCGATTGAACTCATGCCCTTGCGCTTGCCAGGGAAGCGCTTTTCCACTGAGCCCTCTCCCCGGCCCCTTGCCTAGGTAATGGATGCTTCTGATAAATTTGGTACCACAGAAGAAGTAAATATGATCTACCTCTCTTAATTTCACTGTTTTCATGACAAAAGAAAGAAAGCAGATTACAGTCAGTCAGTGGCACTATTTCCAACTAATTGCCACATCTTTTTACATGTCCAACACCTTTGAACCTATTTAAACTTAGTACATTGCCCTCACACTCTACTCTTAATGAGGTTACTTGCCTCATAGACTCAGTAAAATTGTACCTTATAGAATACATTTGCTACTTGAGAGATGTCTGAGAGGGTACTTCTTTGAGTACTAAAATAATTAAACTTCTAAATGAAGAGATACTTGTTTGTTGGACACAATTGGTATATACACATCCCATTTTTCAACAGGAAAATTCACATAGGAATCTCATGACAACATACATATGGAGTTATTTACAAATGCAAATATATATGCAAATAATAACTACCAAAGAGCAGTGAAATACATGTTAAACAGTAAATACTACTAATTTCCTGTTTTGAATGCTTACATTAAGCTAAATCTCAATTATATGCAATAAGGAAGTATGAACATAGTAATGAGCTCAGTTTTCACAGGCTACTGGCCAAAAATAAGTCTGGAAAATTGGGCACAATAAAAGGAAAAAATAAAAAGATAACATAACAACATAGAGATAATTGCCTTGTATGTGTTCAGAAGTTTAGTTCATATTAACAGGTACCTGTCTAGCATCTAACAAAGACCATAAAACATAAATACACCTAAAGGAAGAACAGAAAGAAACCTATTGTATTTGAAAATTACAAACAGAAACAAGCTGTTTAAGAAAAAATTTCAGTTTAAAGCATTCTTTAGGAAAGCCTACTGAAATCATGTGTAGTGCACATAGCAAAATTCAGCATGTGTAATGAAAGATTACAAGCAGAATAGCATCTTTCTGGCCACCATGCACCAACAAGCACTCACTCTCTTTTTCTCAGAACAACCTTCACCTGTTTATTGATAATTTTTCATATTACACTTGAAATTATACTTCACTCAAAAAAGCTCAAAAAAGATGCTTCACAGAATGCTATTGTGTGAAAAACAGCAGGGTATTCTCCTTCAAGAAATATGTATCGAGTGCCTGCATGGAAGTTAAGCACTGTATCCTTAATGGTTAAATCAGTACTTGTGGAGGGATGTCTACCACCTTTCTGGGACATTAAAGTAACGTTGTTGGGGAAATGGAGGTGGATATGCATTTGTATGGCTGCGAATTTCTGCATCTGGTTCAGAAGTGGCACAACTGGGTCATAAAATACAGGATAAAACTTTTAATAGGCAGCTCCTGTATGTCGAACTTCGACAACCAGGTCAGTAAAGTGAGAAATTAGCTATGACACATGAAAAAATGCTAAATACTCTCTCAGGTCATATAGTAGGAAAAATATGTTGATTGCCAATAGATTACCATGGTAACTTGTATTATATTTTAGTATTAAGGATTACATTTTCCATCTGTAAGAACTATGTTAGCTATTTGTCTCTATTTTAGGGCACATGTTATATTTTTAGTGTGTACTCTATGAAGAGTAGTTTATCTGAAGGTTAAGTTCTCTAAATGGAAAGTGGACATTCAAACATTGTTAAAATAGAATTTTTTAAATCAGAAGGAAAATCCAGTGTTATATTTAGGAAAGCACAAAAAGGTAGTTTATAAACCACCCAAAAATCAAAAATGAACTTTGATATGAATGAACATTGACTGAAAGGAAGAGAAATTGTGAACTGTGGTAGAAAAACTGGTCAGTTTGTTTCAGTGTATTATTTGGTTTTTCAGTTGTGTGTGACCTAGAACAAGTGTTTGTTCCGTTGCTCTCCCATTTTACAACTTGTAAAATAATACCCCTAAGATTCAGTGCAGGATAGTATATCATCTCTACGATCTAAGCACCTTCCAACAGCCCCATCTTTAACATATGAGTCATTTGAGGGACTTTCTAGACCTAACCCATAACAGTGGTGCTAACACCTCATGCTACACTTGGTTAGGATACTTGAAAATTTGCTTTTAATAATGAATTAGCTTTTATAAAAATGGTAATAACAGCTTTAGTTGATAAAGAGTAGAGCACTATTTTATCACCTCACCATATATATTGATTTTCAGTCCAGGAACATTGGTGGTGGTTTGTGAAAGCAATTCATAAAAATATATTGTTCTAAGTGAGGCTTAGTGTGCTAAAAGATGCTTAGATAAATACGCATGAAAATAATTTTTAGAAACTAAAATGATTACCAAAAAGACATTTAGCAGAATACCTATTTCAAACTACCTTGGAAAATTGTATTACAAACTATCCAGAGAAAAGGACAAAGTGTTAGCAGTTTTGTATGATTACTATTTACAGCCATTAGTTATTTGTTTACAATAAAGTTACATGTACCTTAAACCTAGTACCTTAAAAAGCAATACATAAAAAAATTCACTGAAATAATAAAATTGGTTAATCTGGATTTTTAAGATTCCTGTGATTTCTTAAGTTATTCTAATCATTCCTGTGCCTTTTTCAAATTCTGTACAATAAGAATGTTTTATGTAGTCAGAAAAAAGGTGAGAAGAATAAATCTGGGTTTTTTTTTTAATTTTTATTTATGAGAGAGAGAGAGAGAGTGAGTGTGTGTGGTGTGTGTGTGTGGCCAGCTCAGCCCACCAGGGGGCAGGGCTGGCTGGCATGTGGTGCTGGGAGATTGAACCGCGGTCCCTGATGCTTTGCTAAGCTTGTTCTAAGTAGGTGCTTTAGACCATTGAGCCATCTCTCCAGCCCAATAAATCTGGTTTTGCACATGTACTGAATATTGTTTTTAGTAAATTCTTAATTTGAAGAATTTTAGTATTGCTGAGAAGTTGCCAAGATGATGTACAGTTTGCTCATGTTTTCCAAATGTTAACATCGAATTTCCTTCGAATATTTTGGAAAATTTTACATGGAAATTATAATTACTCTCTTTGTTATGAAATAAAATTATTTATATGCTTTAAAGTTTACTGAAATCTATTTACTTGAATGTATGGTCTTGCTCCCCAATTTCATCTGTTAGCAAACAATATATTTTTATGTAATGTTTTCACAAAACACCACCAATGTTTTTGCACTGAAAATCAATATATATGGTGAGGTGAAAAATAGTGCTCTATCCTTTGTCAAACAAAGCTGTTATTACCATTTTTATAAGAGCTAATTGTCCTCATATATCCTAATCAAAGAGCATAATAAACAATAAGCCAAAAATCTTTTCTCAACTGATCATGAATTAAGAAATTCTTTCTTCTTCCTTAGGAATTAAGTAATGATGGTTTCTATTATGATGTTCCTAAAATATATAAATTGTATCACAGATTGCTAATGAAAGAAAATAAAATGCTTTTTATGTTTAGTATGTTTTAGCAAGTGTCTCTTTATAAAATGAGAAAGGAAGGCAAAATTTTTCTTGGCATGTTTATGTATTCAGAAAGAAGATAGTGATTGAAAACATCAGAGTAAGAAGAAATAAATTTTTATTTTACTTCTATTGAGAGAACCAGTATATGGTTTGGTTATTTTTCTTATTTAATAGTCTTTTACTCAGAAATAATCTAGAGTGTGAGTGAACGTTGTGTTAAGAGTGGAAACTATTACCCTTGGCTTTTTCTGACAACATTAATTGTCATACTTTCAATAGTTAGGAAAAACATTAAAACTTTAAATAGAAAAATTAAAATAGTAATAAAAATTCTGAAGTATATCAAAGCTTCCCTTAAGTTTGCTGAATTGTGAAGCATTTTTACATCTTACATTTTGTGTACACTATTTTTATAAATTTGTTTCCATCAACTGAACATACTATAAATTATTAAATTGCTTTTTAAAAATAGCTTAATGTTTCAGCTCCTATTGCTATCTGAGTGGTCCAGATGTTCTGGATTCTTTGGGCAAATGAACACATTCCCAGAGGAAGAATGAATTGTTCTGACTGTGACAATATATCCTCTGGTGGAGGATTTCTTTCAGGATAAACACTGCATCTCTTAATAAAAAGGAGTAAAATGCAGTGCCACCTTCACTCTGACAGTTTCCTCTCAAGAGATGTTTTGTATCATTCCATCTGTGCCTATCTATTTGTATTACATGTTATGAAGGAAATCCTAGTAGAGAGAAAGCAAATATTTTTTTCTTTTAAGATATTTTCTTTTAGACATCAGTGAAGTTTGAAACCTTGATATATAATAACCCTGTCTTCCAGACTGGTCATTGGAGGCTTTTTGTTGTTTATTGTAATAGTATCTGTCTTCTTTGTCTGGTTTTTTCCCATTGTACTTCGTATATAAGATTTAAGATGAAGTAGTCCCATCTGAGTCTTGTGTGGCTGTATTTGTAAATATATAATGATATGTCTATCCTTCTTGTTAAAAATTTTAGACAGAGATCTTTTAGACAAATGCTTTTATAATTCAGAGGAAAATAAAGATCTTCCGGGAGTAAATTCACATTGAATAATATGAAATATATATGCCAATTTTCTGTAAAGGAGAATTATTTTCCTTTTGTTTTGAGCTATTTTTGGAAGAGTGGCTTAACTGGTATATGAATTATTCAAGAAAAATTTCATTAATAAGGTACTTTCCATTTTCTTTGAAAAGGGAAAAATGTAAACAATATGTATTAATTAAGAAATTTAAACATGAACTTCCCTACCATCATCCATTATATCACATTTGGTTTCCAAGTAATTTAGACACAAGTACTTGCTATAAACATTTGCAGGTATTTTTGCACTCTGCCACTCAGTATCTGACCTTTACCCTTGAAATTCCTCAACCAAAATAGATGTGACACTTCAAATGAGTTGCTACGCTGGTTCATGATTATAACACTTAAAGAATTTATCTCATTTATATAAAAGGGAGAGAGCACAATGACACTATAATGTTCAAAAATATTAGCTTTGATTATTTAGTTATAAATTCCTGCTCCCTCACTTGAATCTACAAGTAGGTGTGATATCCTTTAGGACAATAAGCATATTTCATCCACTAAAACTCATAATCAATACATATACTATATATAAAACATTTATTAAAGAAAAATTAAGGAATTAATGAATAAATGCAAACAAAATTTGAGGGCAATGATTGCTGCTTTCTTGTGAAAAGTAGAATTCTTCTTTCTGGTTATCTTGCATCTATAAGATCCTGGATTGGACACCAGCATTTCCTCTTTAAAAAGTTGAAGAGCAATATCAAACATGTGAAATGGTATGTGACTGATCTTTAAATATCACTTGAATACAGATGTCATAGTTCTGCACATTTATTTAAGACTATATTATCATTGGATTTATGAATGAAATAAAATTTTAAATCTTTACTGTGAAGTTGGGCATTTTTTACATGAGTTTTTGTTACCAACTTGATGAACTAGATTTATTAGTTCTACTTAATCAATTGCTTGATCCTTACTATACATTTACTAGAAAAAAATGGTTCCCAAAGGTATGTGAGAGTGAAAACACATAAAATGCCACTTGTTAGAAAAATTGATTTGTTCTTCATCATAAGTGTTTCATTTACTCATGTGATAATTATTGAATAACTTCAACATGTCAGCTCACTTTCAAGGTGCTTTATATAAAGAATAAAAAATAATTTGAAAATAAACAACAACCAAGAACATCCATGATCTGATAGAACTAAAATACTAGCATATGATAAAAAGTCAGATATTGTTTTATAGTGACAAATGTTAGAGAAAATAAATAAAGACAAATCAGTACAAAGTGTAGCCATGGAATGTGACTTGGAATGAATGATCAGTGGACCAATCAAAATGGTTCTGCCTCATCAAAGACTTCCTGGTCTCCAAGTTTTCAATCCATTGTCCATCAGCTCCACTGCTTTTAGGCTTGAAGTGGTCCAGAGACATGGCAAAAAAGCATAGTGAAGTAAAGCTACTTAGCACATGGTAGCTGAGAAGGTAGCGGTAGCAGGGTTAGAAAATTCCCCAAAGCCATGCCCCATGTAAGTGGGACATGTCCCTTCATGTATGCCTCACCTCCTGTCTCTATCACCTCCCAATGATGCCATGAGATTATGATCCTATCAGTGGACTGATTAAGTAACAGAAGCCCCACCCACTGGCCAACAAGCTGTTAGTGCAGAAATTTTGGGAAAAATTTCAAGTGCAAACCATAACAGAAGGTAAAGCACTTTGGCCAGGAAATGTTACTGCAGGTGAAGACCTTAGCCTTTAAATGAGGGACGAGTAGGATTTTGATAAACAGCAAAGAATCATTCTTGGTTGCTACAGAATTATGGAAAACATGTCAAATTCAATTCACACTGGAGGAATAATGCTCACTGGAGTTGAGTTAGTTGCTTCAATAAAAGGAGGAAAGTCACTTAATTTCCAATATGAGGAGTTCTAACTTTTTTCAAATGGGTAATATAAATCAGCTAACAGTTTCTGAAGACAATTCTGAAATAAGGACATAGTATAAAATTAAATTAAAGGATTTTTACAGATAAGATTAAAATGGCAAAACAGATATAATTTTAAACTAAGAATAATAAATCAAAACATATATCCTTTAGTTACAATAACACAGTAGTGTGATCTTACCACATAATTAGCTAATTTTCCCTTCTTATTTTGTAATATGAAGTACAGATAGGCCTCATAAATTATAAGAATTTTATAATAATTGTTCATATGTCTCTTCAATCTATGTTCACTAATTAATAACTTTTTGTCACATTTATATCATCTCTCCTCTTATACATAAGTAGATTAAAGGAAGGAACTAGACTATGAATACAAACATACAACACATACTATTGTCAAACCACATGGCAGTAAACTGCAGACACCATTACTAAATTTCTTAGGCTGATTCTTCAAAATACATGAATATTTTATCATTTAACACAAGTGTATTTATGAAATTCAGGAAAATCACTATAATAAAATGCTACTGTGCAATGTATAGTCTATACTTAAACTTTAGAAATTATCCCATTAGATGCTATTTATATCAGATTTCCCTTCCAAGATTGTGTGTAGAATTTAACTTTCAACTTTCTTTAATCTGGGAAGGCTATTTTCCTTTCTTCATCTTTCAAAAAGTGGGCATCTGATATGAATACACACTTCTCAAATGAAGAAAAACAAATGACAGATAAATGCTCAACATCATTGGTAATTCCAGAAATGCAAATTAAAACAAACCTGATATTCCTTCTAACCCAGGAAAAAATGGCTATCATAAAGAAGTCCACCAGAGCCAGGGAGATAGCTCAGTAGAATAAGTGCTTGCCTGGCAGCCCAAGGGCCTGAGTTCAATCCCCCATTCTGAAAAAAAAAAGAAAAGAAAAGAGAAAGAAATAAATGAAAGAAATCCAACAATAGCAAATGATGGGGAGATTATGGGGAAAAAGCAACCTTTCTCCACT
>NW_004524617.1:5305561-5307107 GCF_000260255.1 Octodon degus | reverse complement strand
ATTGGGACCTGCTCTTACTGAGAAGTTTTTTCAAGTCAAAAGAAATTACCAACAAATTGAAAAGGCAACCCACAAATTTGGAAAAAATCATGACAAATGAGTACTCAAACAAAGGTGTGCTCTCTAGAATTTATAAAGAACTAAAAAACACTACAGCCCCAAAATTTAAAGACCCATTCCAGAAATGGGCATCTGAGTTGAATACACACTTCTCAGAAGAAGAAATTAAGAAGCGAATAAATATATGGAAAAATGCTCCACATCACTAGCCATCCGCGAAATGCAAATTAAAACATCATTGAGATATAATTTAACCGCAGAAAGAATGGCTATCATAAAGATATCACCCAACAAAAAATGTTGGAGAGTCTGTCGGGAAAAAGGTTCCCTTCTCCACTGCTGGTGGGAAAGTAGACGGGTGCAACTGTTTTGGAAATCAGTATGGAGACACCTTAGAATAGTTGGACTGGAAATCCCATTAAAACGAGCTATTCTTCTACTGGGAATTTTCCCAGAGGATCTGAAAACATCATATCATAGTGATCTATGCGTGCCTATGTTTATAGCAGCGCAATTTGTGATAGCCAAATCTTGGAAAAAACCAAGATGCCCATCACCTGAGGAATGGTTGAGAAAGATGTGGTATTTTTACACAATGGAGAATTATTCAGCTATTAAGAATGATAAACTCGAAGACTTTATATTGAAGTGGATGCCACTTGAACATATACTCATGAGTGAAATAAACCAGACACATATGTGTAAATATCATATAGTCTCTC
Source organism: Octodon degus (assembly GCF_000260255.1). Taxonomy (NCBI): domain Eukaryota; kingdom Metazoa; phylum Chordata; class Mammalia; order Rodentia; family Octodontidae; genus Octodon; species Octodon degus. Next base: position 5,306,325 of record NW_004524617.1, on the reverse strand, counting down.
TAGTATAAGAACTCAAAAGAAGAAATACAAATAGAAAGGTATAATACAAGTAAAAGGAAAGCATTATCTCAAGGACTAACCAAGAGAGGGAAAGGAGAAGAGCTAGGAAACATAAATAAGTCAAGCCATACAGTTATATGTCGAAGATTTGCAAGGCAATGGTCCTGAAAGTCTTCAGAAGATTTTTTAATCTAGCTGTTAATTGGAAAGATTCTCACCCTGATTAACTATATATACTGATACCTGTGAACTAAGCTACTGCACTGCAGATAGTAATTTGTAGTAGTAGTTTCATGCTTGTATTGCCGGTCATTCTGGTCTGCTGAATATGGGCTGCTTATCATGACATGCCAGTTGTAGGTATGATGTCTCTCAGGTAGGTGGTTGTTCAAGCAAAAGGGGTGGTGAATGAAAGCAAGAGACAGGAAAAGGAATATTGTGGGACTGTCCTTCTTCAAGGTTGTATATGGTTAGTTTTTTGACTTATGTGTAAACATAAGAAGTATATAATTCTTTATGCCTATTTTTAAAAATATATTCTAATTTTTAAATGTTTTTTATCATATCCTGTAGGGACTTAAAGTTCAGCATATCAATACTTGATGAAAAATACCTGTTCCATATTATGCCTAAGATGTTTGATATGCAGACAGATAGTGAGGTTAAGCTTAACAGCCTTAGTTGTATGGTAATAACAATAAGCTTGTCTTCTGGATGGTTAACAACCTAAGTTTGCTGACCAAAATTAGAGAAAAAGGAGGGCT
>NW_004524617.1:5299141-5300870 GCF_000260255.1 Octodon degus | reverse complement strand
GTACTGCTAATTTCTAATGGTTTATTGAAAGGAACAGCTAATGTCTAATTGTTTGATCTATGTTTAGTAGTGTGAACAGCTCTTTTGAAGATAACAATAGGAAGCATAGAAAATGTTGTTAATTTTCTGTCATCTTGCTTTTGAATTCTATTTTTATTGTTTGTAAAATGAAAACAATACATACAGTAATAATAAAATACTATGTAATCAAAAATTGACATTTTGAAGAATGCAATAAAAGTAAGTTTAATTTTTATAGTTATCTTTTATCTAGATTGGCCTGACAATTTCTAATTTTTTAAATGTTTTAGAATTTGGGATAGAATATGACAAAATTATGGTTTTGCCCTTTTAGTGCAACATTGCACATGGTGCATCATGTCAATTTCTCCAATTACTAGTGATTCTAACTTTGATCACTTTTGTAAAATGGTGTGTCCTCACTTAGCAATTGGTAAATAAACAAGGAGAAGATATATTGAGACTTTGAATAGACTGACTCACCAATCTTTCTTTAATAATTTTAACATTTGTCAATAATTAATTCCAGCTCCCCCACCCTGCCCACCCAGTAGAAATTACTGTAATGTTCCGGGAACCCCCAGACCTAGTCATAGCCCAGGTCCGGTGAGTGTGCGGGAGAGCTTCCAGCTAACCTGTGCTGGCGGGACCTATAAATGGTCCCAGCCCAGGTGCAGCATGGGTGAGACCCTCTTCCACTCCCTTGGGACGCCCCACCCACCAGTCCTCAGCACCTCCCCCACCCCACCCTCGGAGTAGGAATTTCTGCCGGGTCCCAGGAACCCTCAGACCCAGAACTAGTCCAGGTCTGGAGAGTGGTTGGGAGTGCTTCCTCTCCCCACTACTCCACCTTATCCCCTCCAGGCTCAGCTCAGGCCTGGCATACAGGCCTGGGGTGTAACCATGCAGCTGCAATCCCCACAGAGAAGGTAGAGGATAGAACCACCCAGCTAGTCCAGGAGCAGAACATCTTGCCAGAGTGGCACAACTGGTTCACCCTAAAGGGCAGCAACAGGAAGGAGCTGAGCACAGCAGCCTGACCCAAGCCAGGCACAGCTGGATAAATCCAAACATTGTAGATCTGCACCTGAACTTCAGTACGTGCTAAGGTTATAACTACAACGAAGATCTACAACAAAGGTCAGAAGACAGTGCTACACAGAATACGAGAAGGAACAAAATGCAACCTCAGAACCCAAGACCAACCATAGCAAGTGCAGAGGACACTAACACAGAACAAATTGGGAATCACACAACTGAAAGCAATGAATCAATGGCTTCTGAAATAGAAAAACAGCTGCAGAAAGGTATAGAAGAACTCATATTGGAAGTAAAAAAAGAAATCCCTGAATTAATAATATTTGCTGTAAAGAACCAAATGCAGAAACATATGGAGGAAACCCAATGCCCACCCAGAACAAGTGTGGAGGACACAAGCTCAGCTCTAATGCATGAATTAATAGCATCAATAGTAAATAAGCAACAGCAGAAAGATATAGAGGAACTCAGAGCAGAATTCTTTTCTGAAATAAAAAAATGAATTGTCAGAACTCATAGCATCTGAAGTAAAGAAGCAACTAAAGAAATATAGGGAGGAAACCCAAGCTGCAAAAAACAGTGCAGTAAAAGAATTTATAACTGCTTCTAACAAAGACATTGATAAAAAATAGAGGAGATTAGAAAAATGATGGATTCCTTGAATGAGCAA
>NW_004524617.1:5275322-5293674 GCF_000260255.1 Octodon degus | reverse complement strand
ACAAAGGTTCTACAATCTGAGATACAGGATCTCAGGATAAACTCTGAAGGGCTTTCACTGACCTTCTCAGACCAAAAAGGTACAACTCTTGTTGCACAGATCCTGCTTTACCTTGGTCTTAACCATCCAGTAGAAAAGTATGAAGACAAAATATAGGAAGTAAAGCCATGCTGTTATGTTGCGCTGTGGGGGACTCAGGTCAATAACTTCTGACATTGCCAGTTAAACAGAAGAGCCAATGCTAATATGGGCTACTGGACTCTTTTAGAATATTTTGCTGAGTTTACACACCTATAATATTCAAATAACGGAACTTAACAAAAAAAAGGAATACAGATGAATGTCCATTTTGTATTTGTGTATTCAAAGTGATTAGGTTAGATATATAGTTACATTCTCTTGAGGAATAGAATGATTTGTTCTGATGGTGTTTGTAGATAGCATATCATGTCCTCATCTTGTACAGCAATTAACCACTGGGAAGAATGTATGCAATGTGTTGATTATTGATACTGTCCTACCAGTTTGGTTTGAAACTGTCTCATTGCTATTTGTTGATCAATAAAATCATGGAAAAAATAAATAAATAAAAATTTCTGTACTATATATAGAGCAAGATTGGAAGGAAAGTTACATGTATGCCATTTAATTAGGGTAAATATGCTTATAAAACTTGTTGAACTTTGATTTTTGTTAAAATTCACAGGAAAGAAAGCTAATTTACTTCCTTTATGAGTCTACAATATTTTATAAAATTCTATAATTATGAAAATGACTACAAATGGAAGTGTGTATATTTTTTCATAAAAATGGTAAATAAACACTTTATATATGTTAATATCTTAAGAAACAATTAATTCCAGAATAAATTGTTCTGAGAGTTAAAGTATGATTTTTCACTCTTTCATTTCTTCTATATGTAGTAGTTGTTTTACTGTTTTTATAAAACTTTCCCTTTTTATTTATTCATACTGAATTTTAAATCATGGCTTCATACTTTAATTACTATCATTATTCACTAGTTCTTTTTTTAACACATAGCCATTGTGAATGTTCCTCACTTCAAGGGAAAATATAGCCTAGTACCCTTCATACATAGTTGGGAAAAGGAAAAGCCCATTCCACAGGTAGTTGTAGCAAACATGCGGAGAATAACATGTTTTCCTTCGAATATTTTTTATTTCTCTTTAGTTGCATTTTATTAGTCTATTCACATGTAACAATTAAGCACCAAGGTCTTTGGGACAGTAGCCTTACCATAGCCTAATGATGGGTTCTAGCCAATGAACACATTAGCATTTTTGATTGCCAAATAGCAGAGTTAATTCGGTGCTTTGCCTGAAAATCTCTTTTGAAAATGCCAAACCATAATACTTTGGAGGTAAATTTTTGTCCAAATGTCCAGTCACACAAATCAAGCTATTCATTTCAGGATCTATTTTTTATTATTATAATGTTACACGTAATTTGTTTTGTTCCAAAAATGACTATGGCAAGAACAAAAATGCTATCCTTACAGACTGGTTTATATCTTCCCCAAATACTTACTTGCTGTTGTGTGAACAGCGATTTGGTTTCTTAATGTGTTAACCCCCACAAAAAATGATAACTGCTTCTAAATTGCCCTGACTTATCTTAGAATTGAGTTGAATGTCTTTGTATGCTGAGCATAATTATCCTCCTGCCAAGAACAAATAAGTTATACTGCTCCAGAGAAATAAATATGCATATGAATTTATGTGGATGGATAAATTCTTATAAACTTTAGCTCTTCAAAACACAATGAGAACAGAAAATGTACTTGGTGAGGCTAATGAATAAACTGGGAGCATTATATTGTCTATCATGCATTTCTCTCACAAACTTGCATTTTACTTTTTGTAAATTAGAACTAAATACTAAAAAGTATTTATATAAAGAATAAGTAAGTTTTTGGATGAACCATAGATGATTAGATCATTTAAATTTTTAGATACACTGTAGACAAGATTTTATAGATATCCAAGAAGATGCCAAATAAAAACTGCAAGAGACTTAACAAATACACAAGAACTTTTACTTACTTTGTTAAAATATTTACTTCTTGAAAGATTCAAGCAGAAAAAAGTTTCAATCAATAAGAGCAAGTATGGGCCAAATAAAAACCCCAAAATGGATCCCAAAATATACTAGGTAATTGCAGCAAGATTAAGGTAAATCAAATGCATTTATTATTTGCAATGTAATCCAATATACTAAGAGATGGCATGCATTTTATTTTAATTAGGTGTTGCTTTTAAAGTGTTGCTGGTTCCAACTGTCTTGATAAGAAAAAAATTGTAGTCATTGCTCAAAATGCTTGTAGCAAATCTAGTTTTAAATTGAAGCAATTTATTCCGAAAGCAGTCTACTACTGCAGCAATAATCAATGTGCTTTCCCTTAGCCCATACTGGAGCTTTCCAAGGACTATTGTTAATTGCCTGTAACTAAATGACTGCTGGTGCCCTTAAATGTAACTCTTTGGCACTTGTTCATTTGTTGTGTTTAACCAAATGCCAGTTTCTCTTAGGTTTTGCCTAGTGAGTCTGCTGTACAATTTTCAATATACAGTTTCAGTCCCTAAAAAGGGAGTGTCTATCATTTTAACAAAATAACACAAAGGCTAAACAGATTTTAAAAGGTCTGCACTTTCTCTTTCCCTCCTCAGATGTTGAACTGTGCTGAAATGGAATCTTTTTATTTTTTAAATACTGCCACTCCAGGCAATTTGAACTAGAGTTGAAAAGCAGATCCCAATTCAAAGAGAAAATGACATTTACTGGGGCAACACCATTCGCATTCACATTGTAATGTAAAGATGAAGTATAGCAGTGAGCCCAAACTTTCAACTGTGACAGAATTTAACCCCCAATAACTTTGACCAGACTAAGTGGGAACATTAACAGGCGGTGTTCAGAGTATGAATATGTGCAACTTGGAGCAGAGTAATGTGCAGAACAGATCTAATACATGTGCATCATTTTTCTTGGGACATTTTACACAAAGTAATCTGACTAACTTAGACCAAATTGAAATATTTTAACTTACACACATGCAGTGTATAGGCAGACGTATTACATTCCCAAAGAAGTAACGTAGCAACTGATGAGTTGATGCTGGTGTGAAGCACTGTGGGAACAGACAGTCTAGTTCCTGACCTCCTTATAGTGATAGACTAGCAACATGTTTTGAAATACTGCATAAGTATATGTGGGAAAATTGGAGATACTCTCAGGAACTTGGACTGAAAAAATCCTTGTAAATTCTTTTTGGGGTTCCAGTTTTTAAGTATTCTTTCATTAATACATTACTACCTGCAGCTCAGAAGATTATTCTTGCTTGTTTTCTAAGTACCATGGCTTTTCATATGTTTCTATTTTCATGTACTTACTCAAGTGACACAAGACCTTTTCTGTCCTTGCTAAGTGACATCAATTTTGTTGTGGTTTTCTTATTTCAGATATTACTATCCATTCGCTAAACACATAGAATACTCAAGGCAATTTATCTAATTTTTTAAATAGCTGCTTGTTTCTTGCAATGGGAGTAAATTATATATGGACATTCACCTCTCTAAAATAAAAATGGACTTGCATATAATATTTAAATAAATTATTCATCTTCAATGTTTAGAAAGTTACAGACAAAATGTATAGAGACCAGCATAATGCGTACTATCTGAGGAAAATGGGAGTTCTACTTATTGTATTGTTAGAGTATAGCTTCAGACATAGGTTTTTAAATTGTCTCTAAGACTGATGAGATGTAGGTCCTTAAGTCATGCTGCAAGCCCAGACCTGCTTTCATACCTCCACATACTGAGTGTGTTTTGGGCACTGTAGAATAATCCTTCTTTGCCTGGGAAATTATAGGAAACAGAACTGCTGTTCCGGATCTAATCTTTCTTTAGATATTATCCTGATACAAGCACTGACTCAACACTTACAATGACTTTTTACCAAAAATTAAAAATATTAAGATATTTAAGTAGGGATCGTCTAACGTAAAATTCATAGTTAGGAAGTGTTCTGCTCAGTGAATTTTGACAAATGCACACATCTGTGCATCTATATCCACTGGATACAGAATATGTCCTTTATCCCTAAAAGTTCTTTCTTAGCTTTTCCCAATAATGTTCCCTTATATCCTCCCCAAAGCATTTAGTTTTTGAATTTGATCAACATGAACTGTATTGGTCTGTTCTTGGAATTAAGTAAAATCATACAGATTGAATTTAAAAGCAGCTGTACTCTAGAAAGGCTGTGTAGCTTACCAATGGAGCACATGCCTATGTGGCTGGCTACCTTTGTTTAATCTAATTTTGTGACATTTATGCATATTTATATATTATGTTTACTATTTCAGTTGTTGAATATGTTCTGTGCTTTGGATATACAGTACCTTATCATTTCCTGTTTGTGTACTTTTGAGAAGTGTCTGGTGGTGGCTACTACAAGTAAGATTAGTCTGAAGGGTTTTTGGTTTTTTTGTTTGTTTGCTTGTTTGTTTTTTGGTGGAACAGGGTGTCTGAAGTTTTTGATGTAAGTCTTCTTGCACATATCTGTTTATATATCTCTTGAGTAAATACCTATGAGTGGAATGGATATTTATAGGGTAGATTCATATTTAATTTTACTGGAAACTAAGCTCAATTTTCTAATGTAAAAGAAACATTGTGTGCACTCATACTTTTTGTTAGAGAGTGACAGTTTTGAGTGCTTTTTACTAATTCTATTTTTGCACAACAAATTTTACCCTGGTACCACAAACGAAAAGGAAAAAAAGAACTTTTAGACTTCTATGTCACTGGTTTTTAATATATTACATTAAAAACATGAGTTTAAAAGAAATCAAACTCTAGGTTTGATGAATAGGTTGACCACGGAGCACTTGCCTAGCATGTGTGTGGTCCTTGCTTCCATTCCTAGCACTACAAACCAAAGAATAAACCCTAGTCCAAATTCTTTTTTTTCTTCTTCTTTTTTTTTTTTTTTGGAACCGGAGGGTGAATTCAGACCCTTACGTAGTCCAAATTCTTTACTGATTTTTACATTGCCTGGAACAAAGTACTGACATGCACAATTTAAATAAGGCAAGGTTTATTTTGGCTCATGGTTTCAGAGATTTCGGTACATCATTAGGCTGGTCCAAGGCAGAAATATCATGGCAGAGGACCTGGTATAAGACAGCTGCTAAACCCATGCCAGCCAGAAGAGAGGGAAGGAGGATGGAGAGAGAGAGAAGAGGGGGATGGAAATAGAGAAAGAGAGAGACAGGGAAAGACAGATACAGAGAGAGAGAGAGAGAGAGAGAGAGAGAGAGAGAGAGAGAGAGATTGAGAGAGAAGAAAAAAAGAAGGAGGAGGAGGAGGGGAGGAGGAGGAGGAGGAAGAGGAAGAGCAGGAGGAGCAGAAGGAAGAGCAGGAGGAAGAGGAATAGCAATAACAACAAGAAGACCGAGAGGAGGAGCAAGAAGAGGATGAGAGTGAGAAGAGGAGGAAAAGGAGGAGAAGAAAAGAAGAACAAGGAAAGGGAGGAGGGGGAGCACAAAAAGGAGGGAAGGGAGGGATGAGAGGAGGAGTAAGAGGAAGGAGTGGGGTGCAAAAATATGTCTCTCTAGGTCATGCTCCCTGTGACATATTGCCTCCAACCTCACTCAGCCCACCTCATAACAGCACATTCATCTCTAAACTCATCTTAGCTGAATTAAAGCACTGATGAGTCCAATCCCCCAGTTATGGTCCGTGTCTACTTGGCTCTCTAAAGCCTCATACTGTCATAAGGTGGACTTCAGGCTTGTGTCTAACTCATAATACCCTGGGATTATGGATGTGAGTGCTGTTGGGATTATGAGTGTGAATACTTCCCCCAGCCTGAATGCAATTTAACAGAGACAGATTTTCTCTCTGTTGCTGCTATTCCTCCCATTTGCTCTCTGCCCTTTGCCGCCACCAGGAAAGGTTGCTCTCTGCCATGTGCCACTCTGCCTTGGAGCCAGCTGAGTATAGACTAAAGCCACTACTAACTGTTAGCTAAATAAACCTTTCCTTCCTTCATTTTGGGTGTCAGGTATTTTGTCCCAGCAAGGAGACAAGTGTAACTGAGACACCCCTTTTGTTTCACTCACCTTCTGAAAGCCTTATCTCAGAACCCATGAGGCTATTGGGTGGTATTCTATTGGGTGGTACTTTAGATCTAAACCTCAACATTTCCCTATTATTCAGTGTATTTTATATCATATCTTTCTGCTATATAACCACTCTATGGAACTAATTTTTAGTTTTATGTAAGCGACTGCGTGTGTGAAGTTAAAAATACTCCTACATTCTGAGAAAATAAGATGTAGTGTAGCCCTCAGTACTATCTTCTCACTCTGGTTCACATGATAGGGGAAAGACATGGAGAAAAGAATTTGTATTTCATTTTTGGTATTTTTGCATGAGTGTTTTGTGTGCTTTCTTACAAGGTTCAGTATGTAAATCTGCTGTAGTTATTTTTTCATTATGTTCCACTTTGTATTAATTTATTTAGTCTTTGGAATGTTTAACTTCTAAACATATTTCTTAACTTTATAAACTCCAGTCTTTTCAATAAAATATTTCTCTTTATTTGTATCTAGTGCTACTAAGTACAGATCAATACATCTGATTATATATTTGCTTTTATAAATTGTTGAATTAGGGATAAATAACTAGATCACGAGAAAAATAATTGAGAGTTTTTTCACTAATTGCTACAAGTGATATTACATGCAAGCACATGAGTATATAATATTCTTGAGAAAATATGGTCGCACACTTAAAAGATTATTTTTATGGATACTACACTTTTGACCTGAGTACATATTACTGAAAAATCATAGTTTATTTTAACGTTCTTAGTCTAAGCTGATATAGATTGCGCTGTGAAATTAGATAACCCACATGCTTAAATTTTGTCAATTGCAAAACTAAAACAATGTTATTTTCGTACTACAATTTCAAGACTATTTATATCCAATGGATGATAAATCAGTGCTTTTAAAAACAGTGGTCAACTTTAGGGGATATTAGTAATTCATCAGTAGTAACAGTGACATTATAATAATCAACGACAACATGTCTATGTAGGCTCTTAGTTAAGGAGAGTTTCCATATGGGTGCATGATGACTTATTTAAGTACAAGCAGGATCAAAATCAATATTTAAAAATAAATAACTCTTCTGTATACCAACAAGTACTTGCTGAAAAAGAAAACAGGAAAGAAATTCTATGGATAATTATTTTTTATTTTTTTGGCGGAACCGGGCATTGAACCGATAATAGCTTTAAAAAAATACATAGGGGGTCAAAGAGGTGAAACATAGCTATAGTAAAAGTTACACAATACTGAAGAGAGTAATTGAACAAGACATTAAAATGTAAAATGGTCTCATGTTTGTTTATCAGCAAAATTAATATTATTTAAATAACTTTATTACAAAAAATACAGATTCAATGCAATTCACATCAAAGGATATTTGTCACAAGATTAGAGTCATAAATTTCTTTTTCTTAGTTTTCCAAATTTATTTATTTATTTTTCTTTTTTAAAATTTTGTATTCATTTTAATGAGAAAACTAGCAATGAAACAGTTTCAAAATATGTTAGTAGAACAGTTATAATGGTTAATACATTGCATATTATTGTCTTCATAGTAGTTATTCAGAGGACAAGATGCAGACATGATATCTTGTCTAAACAATATTAGTACAAACATTTCTTCTCATTGAACTAAGAGAAAGTAACTGTATATCTATCCTACTTTGTATATACATATATATTTCTTTTCACTACAAAATGGTCCTTTATTTATATCTCCCTTTTTTGTTTTGTTTTGTCAGAGATGGGTGTTCCATTGCTGTTAGAGAAGCTTTATTTGGAGAAGGCTTTAAAGGACCTTTTCATACTTGATGCCAGTTCAAATATTATGGGTACTTGAATTCACCAAAATAACCCAATACAGTCCAATAGTTCATAATAGTAGTGAGTTATTAGCAGAACTGGCAATTGTCCGAAGTTGTTGACTTGAGCCTTTTACTGAGTTTAGCATATTAATATGGCATTTCCTTTTACACCTCGTAGTTACACTTCTGCTGGATGGTTAAGACAAAGTTAAAGCAAGACCTATATAACAAAACATGTAACTTTTGTATCTGACAAGTTCAGTCAAATCCCCTCAGGATTTACCCTGAAGCCATGTATAGCACATTGTAGATCTTTTGTCAGTGTCAGCCATCTGGATGAATCATGGCCATTGCTTGATCAATTTGCTTAGTGTCATAAATTTCTTATAGAAACACAAGACCCAGATTATCAAGGAAATCTTAAACAAAAGGAGTAAGGCTTATGATATTAAAATACCACATTTCAAATTATACTACAATGCTATAGTAGCAAAAATAACATGGCACCAGCACAAACATAGACACATAGATCAATGGAATAGACTAGGAGACAAAAAAATCCACATAACTATTTATAGCAATCTGAACAAAACTGTCTAAAACTTTGCAGAAAAGACACCCTCTTTAACAAATGGTGCAGAAGACAAATTAGATCTGTCTCTCTCTCTCTCTCTCTCTCTCTCTCTCTCTCTCTCTCTCTCTCTCTAACCTGTAAGAGAATTAGTTCATGGTGCATCAAACACCTAGGTTTAACACTTGAAAAGTTTAAACCAACTAAAGGAAAACATTTGAAACCACAGGGACATGGAGGCACTTCCCAAATATGCTTCCAATAGCACAGGAAATGATAACAAAAATCACTAAATGGGACTACATAAAATAAAAATGTTTTTGCGCAAAGAGAAAAAAAACTAGAAAGAAGAGATAGCTTACAGAATGGAAGAAAACTCTTGCAGCTACTTTTCAAACACATGTCTAACATCCAGAATATATAATGATATAAGGTCACCAAAATGGGGGGCTGGGAAGATGCTCAGTAGAATAAGTGTCTGCCTGATATGTGCAAAGTTTTGAATTCAATCACCAGTACCACAAAAAAATCACCAAAATCAAATAGTCCAATCACTACATGGAAAAGTGAATTAAAGACACTTCTCAAAAGAAGAAAAATATACAATTATTATATTAAAAATGGTTAACATCTTTACCCATTGTGGAAATGAAAATCAAAATTGCATTGATAATCTACCTCACTCCTGTTAGAATAGCTATCATAAAGTATATGAAAAATAAATACTGGGGGCTGAGGAGATAGCGCAGCAATCTAAGTGCCTGCCTTGCAAGTACAGGATTCCAAGTTTGATCCCCAGTACCTCATCCCATGCCAGCCCTGATACCGAGCGTGGTGATGCACACCTGTAATTCTGGTGCTGGGGAGGCTGAGACAGGAGGATCACTATGAGTCTCAACTGTTTAGCGAGACCTTGTGTGAAATTTTAAAAATAGTGACAAGGATGAGTGAATGGGGGGAGAAACTTCTACAGTGTTGGTGGGAATGTAAATTACTGTAACCAGTATGGAAATCAATATGACTGTTTCCTACTAAAATGAAGATAAAAGTGCCAGATATTTCAGCTATCCCACTCGTTGGTATTTCCTCAAAGGTAGCAACATCAGTATTCTATAGGAATATATGCTTACCCATATTTATTGTGACACGATTTTCAACAATAAAGCTATGGAACCAAGTTCAGCACTTATCAACAGATGAATGGATAAAAAAATTTGAGATTTGTCTATCATTGATCTATCTACTCTGGAGTGTTATTCAGCCACAAAGGAGAAACAAGTTATGTAATTTACCAGAAAATGGATGAAACTGGAAATCATCATGTTAAACAAAATACGACAGAAACAGAAAACCATATATTAGTTTTCCTTAATATGCGGAGTTTAAAACAGATGACATGAAAGTAGAAAGGAAATTGCTACTCTACAAGACAAAAGTAAAAGGGAAGGAGAGAAGTTGGCTTAAGGAAGAGTGAGGGAGACAAAGAAGCTGTTAAAATATATTCATGTATGAATATACTGCACTGAAAACCAATATTTTGTAAATTAATAAATACTAATTGATAAAAAAACCAGTAGCTTTAATTTTCTTATAATATTCCTAGTTTCAAACAAAAAATGCATATATTGTATTTGAGACTTTTTTTCATTCTTTCTATTTTTTATTTTAAGGAACTAAAAACCAATTAGGCCTCCATTATTTCTGATGGAACATAAACATTCCTTGGAAATGGAGAAGTTGCATACAGCCAGTGGCAAGAAAATCTCTCTTTTGAGTGGAACATAGTTACATGCCTGGGGAAGGGGAAGAAAATTAATATAAGGAAAAACATAATAGGTATAGGTAATTAACAGAAAAATATGAACATTTTAATATTAATGAATAACTAACATTTTATTGTGACCTCTATTAGAACACCTGCTCTTTGGCCCGGGCAAGCATCTAGACTCTAGGATCATGGTAGACCACTGTGACATCACCTCATTCAAAAGGATGTAGTACCGAAGTTAGTGTCCTGACACTTGCCTGCAGATAGGATTCATTATCTAGTTCTCTGAAATCTCTATGCAGCAGTCCACAGTGTGTTCCGGGAACTGTGCTATTTGCCCCCTCACTTCGCTTTGGCCCTAGCTCCCGCATGAGCAGCTCAGGTGGGAAGGATCACGATGTACGTCGGGTGAGTGCAGAGCTCTTCTCTCCTCCAAGCTTCCTATCTACATAAACCATTATTTGTTTTAATTAACTCTAAAAGCACAGCTCACAGGATCACCACAAGGTATTCGTGTCGACACAAGTTACTGAACATGAATAAAGCCAGTTCTATAGTTTTTCAGTCAGATATTTCTAATTCTATCAGTCCAAATGCAATCTACCAATAAAAGTTCATTTTTACCCTAAGCAATGTTACTTAGCAATATAGTTAATACACATCGCCTTATCCAGTTACTAAAGAAACAGAGCTGAAAGGTTTAGAAAAGTCAAATTCTCATGCAAAAATGACAAGGTAGTGGTAATGTATAACCCATATTTGGTTTCATCTGGAAAAATATGAAATATGTAATTAGTTGAATATATGAATTTTGGATCTGCATATTGTATAATTAATCCTCTATTGCTGTTTATTTTTTCTAGAGCTAATGTACACAGTTGAACTTGCTGGAGGGCTTGGTGCTATTCTTTTACTGCTTGTTTGTTTGGTGACCATCTATAAGTGCTACAAGATAGAAATCATGCTCTTCTACAGAAATCATTTTGGAGCTGAGGAGCTGGATGGAGGTAAGATACTTCCATTTTTCACCATTGTGCTTGAATAATATTTTTCATGTTATTGTTTTTTGTGCTGAAAGAAATGTTACCTGGATAACTACTTTCAACAACTCTTTCAATGTTTAATTTGTAAATTCATATTTTGTATACAAGTTTGCATATTTTGCTTTGAAGAAAATTCCAAATGTTGTAAAGCAACACCTACTCTTTTGAGAATTGTATTCCAACCAGCACTTACAGATTACAGTGATTGCAGTGCCATCAGAGTGTTCATTTTCTCTCACCTTGTAATCATTACTAAAAGGCCAGTTGTACTTTGCTATATGTGAGGAGTGACTCTTAATTTTGTTCCCTAGCCCAGTAGTTTGAAGTGAATCTCACTTTGTTCATGTTTAGACAGATCAGTTATAATAAACTGTAATAGATTCTTTAGCATTCATTCCAACAGTCATTTCAATCTTGTTTATTTGGCAATATTTAGATAGGCTAATTTTTATGCTAAGTGTGGACAGGCTAATATTTATTCTAAGTGTACATCAACACCTTAAAAAGTGTGCAAACACATTGCTTTCATAATAATATATTTTTTCTCAGATTTCATAAGTAAAATATTATTTTCATAGAACTTATTGGTATTCATTGCTTCTGGTCATCCAAGAATATGTGTATATTCTAAGAAGAATTTGGGGTTATTCTATTTCAACTCCATAAACTACCTACTGATGACCTGAGAGCTTAAGTTTTTTCTATCATGCTTCGTGGTCATTTAAAGAATGTAAGTTAAACTTGCAAACTGATAACGAGTAGTGGAAATGAAAGGTTTATGGCTGGTGTTTTAAAGCTTTCATTACTGTCAGTTTTGCACTAAATAGTGCACAAGGGAGTGAAACAATCAGCACACATTACCTCATTCCTGTGATTGTCAGGAATAAATCTGTAGGCAGAGCTGGAAGTTTCCAGGCTGAGGACGAGCAGTACTTCACTGACATCCCTATTCCACTAAGGTGAAGTCTGTACTACACCGAAACTGTTGTTTGTTTGCTTGTGTTTTCAAAGTGATGATTTCCTAATTGTTCCTAGTTTCTAACTTTTTTGTCTATCCATAAAATTATTGTCCTTCTATTCTATTACTTCAAAAAGATGTGAGAAAATTGTCAATGTCTGAGCTATCACTGGATGAGCACACCAAACAGAGTACTAGACATTCTAAAGTCATCCTTCCTAAGCCTTACAAAAATTCTCAGGTCAATATTATAATCTCCATTTTACTGGTAAAGCAATTGAGGTGAGCAGAGGTTAAATAATTTACTCCAGAAGATAATATAAGAATTACTACAAGTGGCCAAGGTGGAATTTGAAAATAGGTTTACTTCCAAATCCCTTATTTTAAACAAAGCTGAGACCCTGTAATTTTTCCCTTTTAATATTTTATTATGTTCAGTTTAATGATCTGCTTTTGGTTGAGCAATAACTATGATAGATGATATTTCAAAAAGCATATTACTTAAATGAGTTTTACTTTATCTCTTAACACTGTTTTGAATGTTTGTGTTCTGAATATTTTCACCCAAACCATCAATTTTCAATGTAAGTTATAATTTTATGAATGTAGAAAATAATGGAATATAATGAAAAAAATATGAAGCAAATGTAGCTGAACTGTCAATGATTTGGAATTTCTTTAGGGGATTCTATTAATTGTAAACACTTTAGTGAATTACTTGGATAAGCCTAATGGGTCTCATTGCTATTCTGAAGTTGCTGGGTCTGCAGCTTTTCCAAACTGTTTTAAATAAGAACATAAAGCAAACAAAAACTAACAAATAATACTCTAACAGATGAGAAGGTTTGCCCAGAAAGCTAATTTAGTTAATAAGTGCCACAGGATTTATTAGAACCCTGTCCCTAGAGCCATCTTGAATACAATCAGGGATTTAGCTATTAGGGCTTTCCGTGAGATGTTATTGTGAGTGCATTAGGTCCAAGAAAAATCAAGACAACAAACTAAATTATCATCTAGATAAGGTTAATGTATAAATAATCTCTCTAACTAGAAAAAGGCAGTCATCGTTCAAATGGTTTTATGAGCAGGAATTCTTACTACAAGTGGAATCACTTGTGTACCTGCTCTATATTAAAAGAGTCTCACTTTTGCAGAAATGCTGAGCAAGAGCCCATCCTTAAATCCCCAAGCATGCTGTGTTTTATCTGACTCCTAGAACTTCCAAAAACATTATTTCACCAAAACTGTATTACAGTAGTGACAACACAGTAGAAAGTTTAAAATTCACATCTTAGTAAAAGTGATTTGTATATAAATTTCAAATTCCATTCTCTAGTATTCTAAAAACATCAAACTTGCCTTTCAAGTTTCATTTCTACTGTTGGTGAAACATAATACTAACCTTGCTCCTCTAAGATAAGTTTTACTTCTAGTTTAGAATTTGGCCTTTTTGGATGGAGAGTTACTCCTGTTAAATTAAGTTATTAAATATCCCTTCTTCTTCCCCTTTCCTCCAAGAAATCTGCTTACTTTGAGCTCACTGAGAACTTTGTGGTATAAGGGAATAGCAGCTAGTGCATGTGTAGTCCTGTGCTCACTTTAGCTACTCCTGCCTGATCTCTGGGCTTAGCATTGGCCAAGATTTTTGCCAAGGCCTCAAATCACAACCTTTCCAGACTTGTCCACATTTTATATCTTGCTTATATTACTAGCACCATAAACTACTGCACACATACTAACCTTCCCATTAAAAAATATAATAATTCAGTTTTCTTTTTAACATTTAGGTCTCACATTGTGTGCAAGGTTGTTCTCAAAATTTAAAGTATCCCAAGATCTTCCATGGGAAGAAGGACACAAATCCCTGCTTTTCATAAATTTTGGTTCCAGCCATAGGAGCTTTGGTTTTCCCCTTTGACTCCCTCCCAGAAATTCAGAAACCCTCTAAAACTTAATTATATCTCATTAGAACCTTCCAGAAAAGCTATTTTGGTCAAACAATAGTTGACTCAGAGAAGTGGAATAGTTCTATGAGATCATCAAATTTTTATGGTCTCCCACAAGGATTTTCCCTTTTCTAAAGAAGAGGTAATTGGAGAAAGCTCACTCTTCCAATTCTTTCAGAAGAAAAGGTAACAAACATAAAGAAAAGGGAAATAAACTTTTGTAAATAGGGGCTGGAAATATAGCTCAGAGTTAGAGCATTTATCTGTCAAATGTGAGGATAGTTTCATTTCCTAGCAACACACACACACACACACACACACACACACACACACGCAGAAGTTTGTTCAGTATTTGGAGATAATGATCTAATACGGTGAGTGATAATAAAGATTCATTGAACAATTATTGAAAAGCAGGTGTTGTGTTCACTACTTTACTGATATTCTGAAAAACGTACAACTAGAAAGAATTTAAACCTAGATCTAAGTGATTACTAAGCCAAGAATTGAAGCCATTGCAATAGTCAAGGAGATGGAATATTTGTTAGCAGGCACATACTTACCCAGTTTATCTTAAGTTATTGAAGTCATTATCTGAGTATAACAGTTTCATATCAGAAGAATTGTGATAGAGAATTCTGAAATTTTTCCAACATGCAGCATGTTGATGCTTTTCTTTCTTGGTTTGTTCACATGTATGTTTGGCCCTTTTCTATATAAGTTTATATGATATTATTGTTCCTCGATTCAGACTTTACTCTTTCTATTCCAATGCCATAGCTTCCAAGTTTTTACATCCAGTTAATATTTCACCTTTAATTGCATTTTTGAGCACACCATTCTCAAAATTGAATGTGCTGTTTCCTGTTCTTTCATTGTAATAGGCTTTTTACTAGTTAGTTTTTGTTTATTTCTATCAAGATAATTTCATCCAAAATCAGCTTTTTTAATCACCTGGCCTCCATAGACTTTCTTCGTTATTGTCTACTTTATGGCTTAGCTGCTTCTTCTTCTTCTTCTTCTTCTTCTTCTTCTTCTTCTTCTTCTTCTTCTTCTTCTTCTTCTTCTTTTTCGGAACCTGGGATTGAACTCAGGCCCTTGTGCTTGCCAGGCAAGTGCTTATTCTATTGAACCATCTCCCTGGTCCCGTGGCTTAGTTTCTTGTATCATCTACTACCGCATTGGTCATACTTTTTCTTTATTTGCTATTTCCAATTAGCCATCAAGGCCAATCAATTATAATGTTTCAAATGTACTTTTTTCTTTATTTGGTATTTCTTGAAATTGTACCTTCTTGCTTTCCTTCTCTATCCTTCCACTTTATCATTCACATTATAGCAGAATTAACTTTCCACGTACAAAGTTACTCTGTCTTCTTAAATGCTCCCAACAATGAAAATGCTCCCATTGTGCCAATGTAAGTAAGCTTAGGCTTCTTAGTTGACAAAACATTTGCTGTCAAAGAGTGGCCCATCTTACTGCTCCACCATTGCTACAAACATGGGATCTGAACATGCACAATTCCAATCACAATGAGATGCTGAGCATTTGGACATCCATGCCTTCTCAAGACTAACTTAAAACAATGTAATTATGTATAAATCTCAAGGTCTTTGACTACAGTAAGTAACCAAAATGGGATTAAGAGAATGTTAGCTGCTACCAACCACGTTGATTTCATAATAAAATGAAAGCTTGGACAAATTCTGACACATGTAATTTATTCTTGTAAAGCAGAAATTGAAAATCTATTGTGTACATGTGTGTGCATGTGAGCACATGTATGAATATGTGTGTATATGTGCTTGGTACTAAAAAATATTTATTGAGAAATTTCACCTGAAAAAAATCTAAGACTATTCCATTGGTAGGACTGGAATATCAATATAATGGGTAAATATGCTAAAATATGCTCATCAGGACGAGGACTATTATGGAATTAATCCTGGAAGAGTGTCCCCAGGGTGGAACACCACTGGACCTGCTAGATATTTCAGGGATGGGTTATGCTCATAAATTATGTTGAATAATGTTTATCTTTAAGTCTTTTCACCATGCAGAGACCATGTTAAATATCATGCACTTAGAAAGAGCCACTAATTTGTGCAATGAATTCTGATTTCTGACGTCTCTTGTTCTAATTGTGAAGCATCTGTATTTGATCAGAAACATAATTTAAATGCTTATAGAAACTGCTTTTGCAGTATTGCCTTATTTTAATTAAATACCAGCTGACCCATTCTAATAAGGACAACCTACTGTCTCTAGAGCAAAAATTATAATAACATAGTATCATAATCTTTGTTAGAATAATTAAAAAGAAAGCATAAACATCAAAGCATCAGACTGTTCTGCTCCTCAATGCCTTTGTCTGGAGTGTTCTTTTCATTTGTATTTAAAAGCATGTAACCTTGTTTCACATTTGTTTTCCTCAGAATATGAAATATATTCTGTTTTGTACTTTGTTTAGTTCTCCCTCTGCCTGTGAGGTATTCCAGGCATGTTTACTCATAACGGTGGCATGACAATCTTAGAACATTATAATAACAATGCTTATTTTAAAAACAAAATGATCTTCTAGTTCAACATCAGGAGTTATTACAGATATTGAACAAAGTGATTTAGAGCAATCTTTTATAATCTCCATCCCACACTGACAATGAACATCCATTCCACTTTAGGTATATAAAACAAATTGGTACCTGTGCAATCTTAGATCATACAGTTTATTTCTCATTTCATTTCAATAACAAGGTCATTCCTTATTCATAGATTCAAGAACCACTGTCCTCACATCTGTCAGTGAAACACAGTTCCTCTGTAAGTCATTTAGAAGCTGCTTATGGTTTGGTTTTGTTTTTGGTGATGGTTATTAAAAATATTGCTTATGGGGCTGGGGAGATGGCTCAGTAGAATAGGTGCTTCTCTGGCAAGCATAAGGGTCTGAGTCCAATCCCTGGTTCTGCAAAAAAAAAAAAATGCTGCTTACAGCGCCAAGGATATAACTCAATGGCATAGCAACTGCCTGACAAGCACAAGACTGTGAGTTTGATTCTCCATACCAAAAAATACATACATACACACATACATACATTACTTAAACAGGAACAGCCTAGAATAAGCTTTTCAATTACAGAATGAGAGATGCATGATTGGTTTTGGTAAATGACTTGCTCAAAGTCGTAAACTTTTCAGCAGTGAGAATCAAGCCCTCTTATCTCTAACACCATGGTCCCTTCTATACTCTGCTACCTCTTACCATCTTAAGACTTAACATCTATGTTCTCTGCTTCCCTCTTAAACATGCAAGAGAAGCAAAGTGGAATATATGAACTCTTTGGTATCAGGCATTTTGCTATATGGTGGTGGCTCATCTATCATTTCACTAGACTACTTTGGAAAAGCATATTTTATTTCTTTTTTCATTTTACTTTATGATGGTGCCAAGGATTGAATCCAGGACCTTGCATATACTAGGAAACTGCTGTATCATTGAGCTATACCACCACTTCTGAGGTGCAATTTATAGATCAGGATATATAATGTCAAGTGAGTTATATAAAAAGTATGGAAATCATGATTGGAGCTCAGCTGCTTTTGCACTAGATCATGCTACAAACCTATTCTTAACTAATGTCATATATAATTGTTTGCAAATTTATGGATTAGCATGGTCTAGAAAGTTACCAAATGAGGGGGCTGAGGAAATAGCTCAGTAGAATAAGTGCTTGCCTGGCAAGCACAAGGTCCTGAGTTTAATCTCCCGTATGGAAAAAAAAAGTTACCAAATGACAACAGTGTAAACATAATCAATACTGTAAATTTCCATGCTTTATTGTGGAATACAATTTCCATTTGTGTGCGGTGACAAATGCCTTTAATCCCAGCTCTTCGGAGACTGAGGCAGGAGGCTTAGCTTAGGCTATATAGTGAGTTCAAGTTTAGTCAGAACTATGTAGTGAGATCCTGTCTCAAAAAATAAAAATAGAGGCTGGAGAGATGGCTCAGTGGTCTAAAGCACCTACTTAGAACAAGCTTGGCAGAGCATCAGGGACCGCGGTTCAATCCCCCAGCACCACATGCCAGCCAGCCCCGCCCCCTGGTGGGCTGAGCTGGCCACAC
>NW_004524617.1:5252233-5274552 GCF_000260255.1 Octodon degus | reverse complement strand
TATATAAGTTAAATATATGAAAGTTTATAAAGTCAAATTTGAGTTATAAGAAAAATGAGATATATTTTGGAAACTATTCAAATGTTATAAATGTTAATTTCTAACTATCACAGTTTTCCAAGAGAATATACATTGCTCAACCATACAGTATCATGTTTTTTTACAATTTTTAAAAATTAATTTTATTGAGAAATAGCAGTGAGACAGTTTCAAAACAGTTTAGTAGGACAGTTACAATAATTAATACATTGCATATTGTTGTTAGGCATACAATTTGTACATGATCAAAATATAAAAGCTTTGTATTTAAAAGTTTCAGCTTGGCTTTTCTTCAAAAGTAGGTAATAATTTTTCAAAAGTACTTAACATATTTTTATATATAGCACAAGAATAATTAATAGCATGTTTATATCACAAATCAACAGAGATAAAAGTTGTGGTTGCCTCCAAGATACTTTTTACTTGGCTTCGTATCTTAATTCCTTGCTTCCTATGAGTTCTGAAAAACTCTGAGCTCCAACTTGCTTCTGAGGAGTAACAGACACAAGGCACATGTTTGTTCATAGCCAGGGAGATGGCTCAGTACTATAATCTTTTAGGACAAAATTCACACTATATCCTTTGGTCCTCCAGGCATATTTTGGTAAATCGTTTGCTGAATGATGACCTCTGTCCCTAGTCAATTTCACTTATACAACTTATAAATATTTTAGAATTAGAAAAGAGAAATGGCCAGCTGCCAATAACATCTGACAACTATTCAATAGATTTTTTTAAAGGTTAAACACTACAAAGGCCTGGATGTCAATCTCAAGGCATTTCCTCTGTCACTAAGTCTCTTTCCCAGTCCAAATCCAATATAATCAGCATCTTCATATTGAAGCAGGAGTTGTCAACTTACATTTCCTGTCATTGAAAAAGCTATATTTTTCTAAGAAAAAAGGCTCTAAGAAATTTTTGGCTTCTCAAGCCTCTTAAAGAGATTGAAGCTAATACCTTCTCTCATGTTAAAGAGAAAAATGCACGTATAAGTCTATTGGAAGTCTTTTTAAAATTCTCAATACACAGTTTTATTTTCCCATCTCCTATTAAGAGTTTTTAATAATATTTTAGTTTTCTGGCATAAAATCTTGCTGTGTTGCCCAGGCTGGCCTTGAATTCCTGAGCTCACACGATCCTCTTGGTTCAACTTCCCCACAGTACCTGGGACTACAAATTCAGAGCACTGTGCTTGTCCTTAAAAATATTTCAAATTTGTGTTTTAAACTTCTTAACCCCCTTTTCTTTCCTCAAAATATTTATAATAATAGTAAAGTCAGTAGTTATTTGGGTCAATACCAGATCTGTTGTTTGAATTAAAGTAATAAAACAATTCATTAATTAGATTATCAACTTTTCTATTTTCTGAGTTTTCTCTCATTAATTTATTTATTTTGGTGAGGAATCTCAGGCAGAATCTATTGAAAGTGGTGGAAAGTGCAAATTAATGATTATATTGAATCTAGGAAGAATTACTGGAGAGTATCTACCTGGTGTTTTCCACAATATGGTAGAAAATGAAGTGAGGTAATGACACCTATTCCTGAAGTTCATTTAATGATAAGATAGTTCATCTATTAATGTAGAGAAAAGTCTGTTCCTCTCCATTTTATTTGAGACAGGATCTTGCTATGCTTCCCAGGCTGCCCTCAAAATCTTGTGTTCAAATAACACACGTGCCTCAAACTTCTAGTATTGGTAACACAGGCATTAGTCACCATGTCCAGCTATACCCTTTTATTGATAAAAATGTGGATTTTCAGCTATTGTTTGGAGCATATGTCATGTTAGTACTTGAACCATTTATAATGGACCTGAAGAGGAAACTTTCCATTTTTATGGTGTTCCAGTAAATTACCAGGCAGTGAGTGCAGGTGCTTCTTACTGGGACCTCTGCATGCCAGTATTCTGTTCTAGAACAGTGTTGTGCCTGGGCCGGCCACACCAGCTCCTGGGTGTTTGCTATAAATGCCAACTCTCAAGACATTTTCCAGGCCTACTGAGTGGGAAACTTTGGAGGTGAGCCCAAATAGTTTACACTTTTCACAAATCTTCCAAATGCTTGAGATTTGTGTTCCAAGCTGAAAACTATGTTCCTAGAGGCATTTGCATGGACCACAAAGTTTCTTTGATACATACCTACAGTTCAAGACTACTCTAAAGGAACCCTGATTACCTCTAACTGCACAACTTCTCATAGTCCCTTAAAGAGTTTGTGAAGGATGGGGTCCACAGCTTCAAAACCATCTACCCTGAGAAATGTGCCAGTTATCTAGAATATTGCCTAAGCTAATTATAGAATGTGAATCGTACAATGCTAAAATGAAAAATGGTTTATTCATTTTGTCAGCAGATATGTTTGACCATGTACTTAACTCTCTTCACTTATCTGAGACAAAGGCCTTGCTGCTGGTGAGAGAAAATGGGCTAGAAACACAATAATATAATAAACGGGAAGAGAGATCACTTCCAATGAGGGAAATGAGTCTCAACTTTAAGGAAAATGAAGAACAAATTTAACTTTAGTTATATTTAAAAATGGGCAACTAGATATTTTTGGACTACCACAAAATATGTGGTGAGATTTGCAAAGGTAAATATGGCTCTATTCTCCAAAAGGACAAGGAAATGGAAAATAAAGACCAGGTACAATATAATTGTAATAGTTGAGAAATGAGTAGGGCTTAATGAGTGACTTTATACCAATAAATAGCTTTGGGATTATCAGTAAATAAAAAGGATAATTGTAAAAAACATCTAAAGTTTGGACACTAAACAAGTGAGATTACAATATTAAAATGAAATAAAAAATTGAAGAACAGAGCCTTAGATAAAATGCATGCTATATTGTAAGCATATTAAGTGTGAAATGCATGCAAGAAAATCTAAATGGAGGCATACAGATTACAGTTAGGAGTGGAAAAACAGAATAGCATTGGACAACTCAATTAAGGAGACTTTTACACAGAAATGATTATTAATATTATTGAAATAACAGATATTTTTAGAGGGAAAGTGGACTGAAAGAAAATGATGTGTGTTACAAAAGACATCTTGCATAATGACAATATTTTTGAACTGCAAGTGAAATGCACGTAGAAAAGGAAGGGAAACCAGAAACAATGACTTGCAAGCAAGGACAGACTTTACAAATATGGGCAGACTCCATGTTAATAATTCTTCTGATTCTTCTATATTTTCTGTCAGTATTCTGGTATTCATCTTGATCTTATGTTAAAATACTTTAAGCCCATAGAAGATAAAATAAAAATGGTATTTACCTATTACTTAACACAAACTTAGGGGTGTTACAACACTTTGTAGTCCTTTGATGGCAAACTGTAAGAGAAGAACTTCACAAAAAAGAAAATATATACACAAAATAATACTGAAATCCACAGTCTGACTTGCAGAGTCCTCCCTTTGGCCTTTGATCTCTATGCTGCTCTTAATAACACGTTCATACCTTGCATATTTGCCTGTCTCTTAATAGACTGGAAGCCACTGTCCAAAACTGTAAATTAATTTTAATATGTTATAGAAAATATAGGGCCATCCAAATAGCTCAGAGGATTAAATCACCTGCAAACAGGCACAGGGACTGGGGGTTCAATCCCTGGGTCTGCCTTGCCGGCCCTTCCCTCAGGGCATGCTGATACTGGATGTGGTGGTGCATGCCTGTAATCCCAGCACTTGGAAAGCTGTAAGCAGTAGAATCACTATGAGTCTGATCTAGTAGTGAGACCCTGAACACCCTGTAGACCCTTCCCTAAAATATAAAAAAGTAAAACATTTAAAAAAATCCATGCATAGCTTCTGAATGATTAAATATTAAACTATATTTCATACTGCTTTATTATTTTAAAGAAATATTTTCTGTGATTTTTATTGTACTAATGGGTTCACAGTATTAAATTATATTATAAACTTTATGCTGACCTATGAAAAAGTTTTCCTATGGCCAATGTAATATTATTTCTGGTAAAAATAGGATTTTATGTCTACGAGTGCATCCTGTATTTAGGACAAAATAAATACTCAAATATTACACATCTTGGATGATTACTATCTGCTAAAATTTCTTTTCATAAAAACATTAAAAAAAAGATTGCTACAGATAGATGTTTTTTTCCAGGGTTTATATAATGGAGTCATTACCTTCCTAATTCTTTTAGTGTTAGAGGTATTAAAAAGTTTTCTCAGTTTTCCCTTAAATTTTATAACCATAAAATGACATTTAGATGGTTCAGGGTTATCAAAATGTTAAAATTAATGAGTGTACTTCAATCTCAGGAAGTGTTAGTGTTCCTAAAGTCAAAATGAGTATTCCAAACCACTTAAAGTAATAGATAAAAATGCCCCACCATCTTTGATGTTTTATACCCTCATAGATTCTATAGGTAATGCCAACTTCATTTTATTCTAAAATCCATGAGTGTTTCAGTTCACCTTGATCTAATAATTGAATAGTTCACTGATGATCACAATGGAAGAGAACTATGAATATTGACACTGCTAGACGAACTATGCTACCAGTATTTAGACTGGTACTGTACATTTTGATATCATGTTCTAAATATTAAATTGACAAACAAACAAGAGGTCAGGAGATACAGCACATGCTTATAGTTTTCAAATATGTGATGTCTTCTCATGTAAACAAGGTAAAGAGGAAAGAGACACATTAGATTTTAGCAGTTTCTTTCATTTACATTATACTTTATGATTTTTTTCTGTATTTTTAGGGAAGGGTCTACAGGGTGTTCCGGGTCTGACTACTAGATCAGACTTGTAGTGATACACCTGTTTCACAGCCTCCCAAGAGCTGGGATTACAGGCACCTGCCACCAGGCCCAGTCTCAATTGCCTTCTCAGCGCTCCTGGTGGCAGGGCAGGGCCAGAACAGCAGACCCAGGGATTGAACCCCATGCCCCTGCTCCTGACTGCAGGTGCTTTAATCCACTGAGCTATTTGGCCAACGCTTATTTTCTGATTCTTATCACCAAAGAGATCATCTTATAGAAATACTGAAGGCATTATTTCATATGTAAAATAAATGAAGGCCAGTGAAACAGTATATTTTCTACATGCATTCAGGTTTAATATTTTTAATTCCTAAAATTCAATAACATAGTCTCAGTGAAAAATTCATCATTCCAAGCTGACTTTACTGTTTTCCAAACAGAAAGTTAATGTGGTAGACCATATAAAAATATTCCTCAAACCGGGTTCAATAGAATATGCCTGTAGTTCCAGTACAGGGGAGGCTAAGGCAGTAAGTTCCCCTTGAGCCCTGGAGCTCCAGGTCATCCTGGCTAACATAGAGGGATCTATGTTAAGTCTAAAATAAAAAGTAAAGATGAGAACATAGTGTTCAAGAACACTAAAGTTTGTGACATGACTACCTATTAATAAATGTAAATGAGAAAACTGGGTATAGTGGCATGGACCTTACAGTTTTAAGTACTTGAGATGCTAATGCAGGAGGATTCCTTGAGCTCAGGAGTTTGAAGTCGGTCTGGTACAATTTTCTGTCTCATTTTCTACTAACAACAACAACTGCAAAGGAACCACAGGATTGGATGAATTTACTATCTAAAGTTAAGAGTAAGCTACTGTCCAAACATGTGACCTTGATAAACAATAACAATTCTTTGATCTGTATGTCTGAGAATAGAAGTCAGCATTCCATCACTTTGTGTTTTCTTTTTGAGTTGCTAAGGATGACACTAGGCCTTGAACATGCCAAGTACATTCTCTACTACTAAACTACTCAACCTGCATCATCATTCTCATCATGATTTCTTTCCTATTATTTGTGCCACAACAAAAATGAAATGTGACTGCTTTGCATATTACAGTTAATTCCTGTGTATTTGGGATTATTGATCATAAGATTTAAAGTAATGAAGTCCTCTATTTTGTCTCCTCTGAATGGGCTATTTGAAATGTATATGAAGTAAAATATGAATGTTTTAATATCTTATTGTTTTCTTTCTGAAGTGCTGAACTCAACTTTACACTATAATATTTTTAACAGACAATAAAGATTATGATGCCTACTTGTCATATACCAAAGTGGATCCTGACCAGTGGAATCAAGAGACTGGAGAAGAAGAACGTTTTGCCCTTGAAATTCTCCCTGATATGCTTGAAAAGCATTATGGATACAAGTTGTTTATACCAGATAGAGATTTAATCCCAACTGGAAGTAAGTCGATGTTTTAATTGGTCTATTGATGTGCATATTTGGGGGTGTCTGTTTCGTCTTCATGTTTTACATCAACTTTAGCTCTATACTTCTAAAACTGTGTTCCGAGATTGCTATTGATGTTTTTATGTGTTCATAAGACAATTGTCAATACCCCAGAGAACATAATTCTTTATTCCATAAAGCATCTCATTCTATGAAATTTGGCATTTAAAGAAGTCCAATGAGATATTTGTACTCAAAGTATCTGTAACGTTAGACAAAGCAGGTCCCAATGTCTGTTGATGATCTTTTCTTATTTTCACCTTTTCAAAGTATTTCTTTTTTTTTTCTTTTTTATCAATTTTATTGAGACACAAATAGCAATGAGACAGTTTCAAAACAGGTTAATAGGACAATTACAATAATTAATACATTGCATATTGTTGTCTTCATAGTAGTTCTTCATAGTACAGGATTCAGGCATGATATCCTGTTCAAACACTATTCGTACAAATCTTTCTTCTCATTGAATTAAGAGAAAATAGCTGTATATCTACCCTATTTTTAAATTAATTTTATTGAGAAACAAAAACAAAAGAGACAGTTTCAAAAATGATTAGTAGGATAGTTTCAATAATTAATACATTGCATATTATTGTCTTCATACCAATAGTTGTATATTTATTCTATTTTGTATATACAGATAAAAAATAGTCCTTCATTTGTGTCCCTTTTCTTTGTTCAGTTTTGTCAGAGATGGTTGTTCCACTTCCATTTAAGTATTGTAGGTGTGTAAATTAAGCAAAATAATCCAATATACTCCAGTAGTCCATAATAGTAGTGGGTTATCCATAAGACTGGAAATGTCAGAAATTGTTGACTTGAGCCTTTTATAGCTCAGCATATTAATATCTCTTTACTTTTTATACTTCATTTTTATACTTTTCTGCTGGATGGTTAACATCAAAATAAAGCAAGATCTATATAACAAGAAATGTATCTTTTTATCTGATAAGGTCAGTCAAATCTCTTCAGGATTTAGCCTGAAACCCTGTACCACAGTTTGTAGATCCTTTGTCAGTGTTAGCAATGTGGATAAGTCACAGCCATTGTTTGACCAATTTGCTCTCTGTGAAATCCTGAGAGAATGGTTTTTACTCCACGTGACTCTCCTTGAGCATACTCTATATTGTCGATCACTTTCCTCTGTGGCTTCATAATCTCCTTGATCAGAAAATTTGGGACACAACTGAGTTACATGATGTTACAGTACAAGTTCTCCTATGTCCTGAGTCCTCACTGACCTTGAAAGGCTAGGGCTAAAATGTTGGCTGTCCTTGCAGCCCTTCTTTTTCTCTAATTTCTGGTCTGCAAACTTAAGTTGTTAACCCTCCAGAAGAGAAGCTTAATGATATTATTACCCTATAACATAGGCAGTCGTGCTTATCAAAGTATTTCTTAACAAAAGGCATTTGTCATTTAATATGTGCAAGGATCTCCAGAAGCATTCACCCATTCTGATGCACTCTCTTTCTTTTGTAGCATACATTGAAGATGTGGCGCGATGTGTAGATCAAAGCAAGCGGCTGATTATTGTCATGACTCCAAATTATGTGGTTAGAAGAGGCTGGAGTATCTTTGAACTGGAAACCAGGCTTCGAAACATGCTTGTGACCGGAGAAATTAAAGTGATATTAATCGAATGCAGTGAACTAAGAGGCATTATGAACTACCAGGAGGTGGAGGCCCTCAAGCACACCATCAAGCTCCTGACAGTTATTAAATGGCATGGACCAAAATGCAACAAGTTGAACTCTAAGTTCTGGAAACGTTTGCAGTATGAAATGCCTTTTAAGAGGATAGAACCTATTACGCACGAGCAGGCTTTAGACGTCAGTGAGCAGGGGCCTTTCGGGGAGCTGCAGACTGTCTCAGCCATTTCCATGGCTGCGGCCACCTCCACCGCTCTAGCCACTGCCCATCCAGATCTCCGTTCTACCTTTCACAACACGTACCATTCACAGATGCGTCAGAAACACTACTACCGAAGCTATGAGTATGACGTACCTCCTACTGGCACCCTGCCTCTTACCTCCATAGGAAATCAGCATACCTACTGTAACATCCCTATGACACTCATCAACGGGCAGCGGCCACAGACAAAATCAAGCAGAGAGCAGAATCCAGACGAGGCCCACACAAACAGTGCCATCCTTCCGTTGTTGCCAAGGGAGACCAGTATATCCAGTGTGATATGGTGACAGAAAAGCAAGGGACATCCCTCCTGGGAAGTTTGAGTAGAATCTGCAGTCCAGTGCCTGGAACTAAATCCTCGACTGCTGCTGTTAAAAACATGCATTACAATCTCTAGAACACGAGGAAAAACAGGGTCTTGTACATATGTTTTTTGGAATTTCTTTGTAGCATCAGTGTTTTCCTGTTTTACCATGTCTCTTACCATTACATTTTTTTGACTTTGTTTTATATGTCATTGGAATTTGTAAACTTACATTTTTTTTAAAGAGACTTGATGTGTAGATAGGAAACCCTTTTTTTGCTTCATTAGTTTAGTTTTAGAATGAGTTTTTATTTCCTTTTTAAAAAATGTTATTTCGCTTTTAACATTTCCTTGGGGTGCTTGGACAAACCTATCCGATGGGACAAGGAGCACCGGATCTTCTCTCGGGTTCTGCCTATGACCTGCTGGGCCACATCGGCCTTCAGAAAGCAGTGCAATGACCGCCAGCATTGCCACGTGAGAAACAAGAACATGAGAGAGAAAGAAAGAGAGAGAAAGAAGAATACTTGTTCATAGGAGGGCCCTGCCAGTCAGAGCCCTGAATCTCTTCCTTGTCCTGCCTCATCCCCCACCTCTCCCCTTCTAATGGCAGCATGATGTGTAAACTCTGCAGAGGGGTGGGGGTGGGTCTAACTGTCTTAACATTTAATTCACTGCTCTTCAGAATACACTCTAGACCCAAAGGTGTGCTAGTCACTGGAGAGTGACCACAAAAGAGTGCTAAGAAACGAAGATCAAGGGCAAGAAAATGGGGTAGAGTGTTATTTCCGTTTTTCAAATGAGTTGATGTACCCTTATATATATATAAATATAAATATAAATATATATAAAACAACAAAACAAAACAAAACAAAACAAAACAAAACAAAAAAAGACAAAAAAAGAGAAAAACCCAAAAAAATGAAGCCCTATATTTGATCACTTCCTGGAAAGGCATGAATGTGTTTGTGGCTGTTTTTGTTTAATATTCTACTTCCTCTTTTCCCTCTATGATTTTCTGCAAATGAGATTATGTGCAAATGCCAGGCAAGTTAACTCAAAAGCGTGAATCAAGGCAAGTCAAATGAAATTTACATGGAAGGCTTCCGAAGCAAAGGGAAGAACAGGATGTGTCATCAAATATGTTTTGTCACTTTGTATTATATGAGATGTTATTTTCTAAAGAGTCAGAGAAAATCTGTGAAGCTTATTGTGGAGTCCTCTTGTATTAAATGTTAATTCGCTTGTATTTAATTTTTAAGGCTACATTCAGAATTAGGTGTTTTGTTTAGTCTGTGCACATAAGCAACACGTATTACTATCAAGGTGTTTAAATAAGAACTCAGGAGGTCAAACATCTGAATACAGAGATCAGTATTTTCAAAATAAATATTATTTACACAAGATAGTTTTTAAAGTAGATCAGAAAACATTTAAAATAGTTCGTTTTACTGTACAAAGAATCAATTTTTGTTAACTATATGATTCTATCTTTCAGAAACAGAAAGCTGATGCTCCCAGGAAATTCATCATTTACCATTTAGCTTTATGTTTCAAAACAATGACATAAGCAGCTAACTCATATTCATGTTAAGAATGATACAAAATCAGTAACAAAGGAACCTGCAGAGGGCAAAATTGTTAAAAGGAAATATTACCTGTGTAGCTTTTAGTTAAAAAATAATGTGATAAAAACACTGATAACAGAACTTCTTCATTACTTTAATGATTCATTGTAGAAACTTTCATCACAGTTATCCCCTGTGGGTTTGTGTAGTGGCTATTGAATGCTTGCTTTATACCTACTACCATATAATGAGAAAACAATTCTATGGTTTTGGTCCAGGGCTAAGGTGTGAGTTGGCCACAAGAAGAAAAAGTATACACTTCAATAGAGTTAATTGAGGGGGATAAGACAACTATACTATCTGGGAGATGAGCAGAAACATTTTGTTACAATGCAAAAGTTTCAGTATCTGTGTGACAAGGTATAGAAGCCTTAGGATGTTCATTAATTTTTATTTGCTTTAAAATGTTCACTTCCCTGACAACTTGCCTGGGTCTTTCTCTACAATCTGTCTTTATTTCCGTGCTTCCCTGAGATCTGTGTCCTATTTTCACAAACCAGACGTAAAGCTGCAAGGATGTGTGAAACTCTATGGTCAGCTTTGCACATTAGATTATTTTTAGAATTGGAGAAGGCCATTGTTTACATTGTACTATGGACACCTGTCAGGAACTGGTGACAGTGAACCTCGTTGGACTGGATACCAAACTCCCCTAGTACTCAGAAAAGTGTAAATGTACCAATGGCCTGGTCTATTTCTTTGGGGTTTATGTTCTTGTTTTTCATATCTTAAGTGCACAATGGAAGTGTGGAATAAATGTAGAGGAAGTAATCAGACCACAGTCATATTTTAGGCATTCATAGGTGTTAATTTAGCTGCATTGGGAGTACATTTTTTTGTTCTATTTTTAGTGTAGATTTAAGCACTTTGAATAGCATGATTCAGGGATTGATGGGTAATATTTGATATTCTCACACTTTAAGAAACTTTTTTTCCTCTAATGCTTTGTCATATTTTAAAAATGAAATAAACGAAAAAGAAGTTACTATGGCTTTAGGAACATTTCTCCCAAGTATTCCTCTATCAGCTCCATATGAGAACAAACAAAGGAAACTGTCATGTGTTCACGTGCTCTATGTTTAACAAAAGTTCTATTAGAACTCACAATAAAATGAGAAAAAACGCATTTCCCTTAGTGTTTAGGTTTCATCTTTCTTGTTTTGTTTTCTGGTGGGGTTCTGGGGATAACAATATTCTAGCTTGTAAAAACACAGTTGAAAATGTGAATATGTTAGCCAAGCCAAGGGAGAGAATGGACTTCCAGACTTGGACATGTGTGATGTTTCGTATTGCCTGTTTTTCATCAATCACCGCTTGGGCTCTGAATGATACATTATAGATTCAAAAGTGCAACCAGTTTTTTAGCATAATTTCAGCTTGCTGCTTCTGAGCATCCTACACTTTATTCTGGTGCTCAAATATCTGTTTATTTAATATGGATTAAAATTTAATTGCTTAGGTCTTCTCTGAGCAGAAAAGGCATTTGTATCTATATACCCAGCTGACTTAAGTTTAGATCAATTCTAAACTTAGGAAATAATCCAAAACATGAGTTAGAGACCTGAACCTTCTGTATTTTTAAGCTAAGCACCTGATTGTTGAAAAAGTCATTTTGTGATTATTTTTTCATAGTATATGTATTTGGGCTCTATTGACTTAATAGTAAAAATATAGATGTTGGTTTCTTCCACATTTTGTTATTCTTAAGCATTTTATAACAAGAAAAAATATAAACTGAGAGACAACCCCTAAACTCTAGGTAAGTTTTGTTTATCCTAGAATAGTCTTTAACTGTTTGGATACCATGTATGTAAATTATGATCACCATTTCTAGGAAAGCACTCATTCGTACATTTGTGAAGTATTTTCTGATTCTGGAATGATGCACTAGTTCTCCTTTTCGATGGAGTATTTTTAAACACTTGGTAAATTTGTTTCATTTAAACTTAGTTTTAGTTGATATCATTCATCCCAGAAGAAAGGTTATTGAAATACAAGGATAGCAACAACATCTTCCAAATGATGTATCAGATGGGAATAAAATATCCAGAGATGGAAAAAGAAAATCCTTTACTGTTTCTGATATGAACTTGATTGGCCATTAATCCCATTTTATATAGTTAATTAATAGAGGTAAAGAATTCTTAAATAAGGTAGAAATCCTATGTACAAATCAATATCCAGTATAATGGAAAAATTGTCCTATAATTCATACAGTTGTGACAAAGAAATGAAAATGTAACTGGGTTCTGGAAAAGGAAATTATCAGTGGAAGCAGAGGCTACTCCTCACCTTATCATGAATCCTTCCCATTGATTGTTCTGAACAAAGTAAGTAATCAATAGTCAAATCTATGAACAGGATTAAGGAAAAAAAGTCCTTCAAATTCTACTCTAAATTATGTGAAAACCTGCCTTTCTGGCTGTGAATCACAGGAAAGTCATTATCCAAAAGGCTACTGGTGCTTGGATTTAAAAGATATTACTATAAATTGATGTTCAAATAATCCATATATCTCACTGGTAGTGTTATAACTCATATGTTACCTTCATTCTTAAAACTTTTTTGGGAGGGGGTGATTATTATTATTGTACTATAAGAAATTTCACTCTCAAAGTGGCCTGCCTCTGTGGAGGTCCTATTGGATACTGAAGAAAAATTTCATATGAGAACAAATCACTTATGCTTTGATAAATGAAAATTGTTGATTATTATTGCATACTTTACTCATTTTTAACCCAATCCAAAAATAATATAGAAGGGAAGGCAAAATCAAGCAATGTGGTGATAATGTCAGACTGCATTAAACTTCTGTATGGTTTATGTTTATTTATGTTTCCTACCACAAAACTAAGAAATAACACAGTATAGGAATAAGCAACCACTTAATGTGATTATCTAAAACTGACCTGTTTTTTTCTTAGGCAAAGGTTTATAATCAATTATATATTTGAATTTCAGCAGTTAAGTTTTTCAGTTTCATAAAGTATGATAAGGCTTTGGGACAATGCAGAGAATTTTGAGAATGAGCTAAAGTGAGGTTGTGATTATTTAAAGTTTTAGCTATTACTTGTGATTGCTAGCAAAGTGGAAGTTTATGCTACATTAAGAAATTGAGATCCTATCGCAAGGAGCTGTGAAAGTGCACTAAATTTGAATAAAGACAAGCATGAGGATGATGAGAGTTAACCATAATCCAAATTTTATGTGCCTTATAAACGAAGCTCGTAATATCCATAGAAATTTCCCAAACTAAAAAGAAGGAACTCAACTCCAATCTTCCATGAGGCTCATTTCTCAATTCCAGGCTGAAAACACAAAACACTTCTCCATTACACACGTGCACGCGCGCGCGCACACACACACACACACGCACGCATATGTGTATATATATATAATATATATATAATGTGTGTATAAACTCGTTCTCCTTAATAGTAAATTTTCCTTCAAATAGCCTCTGAGTCCACTGACAAACTCATGTTTTTTAATTCTTAAAGTAAAATCCTACTTTTCCCTACCATTTACTGCCTCTATTGATGTATCACCTAGGGACCATAATTCTGAAGATTATTCTCTTTCTCACAGAAGAAGTCATCCTAAAATCATTACAGAATGTTACTTCCACTACTGAAAGAGCAGAATCTGAAAAACTGCACATGAACTTCAGAGTACTACATGTAATATTCGACGTTGTGTAAATTTCCATCTTCATATTCCATATAACATTAAGTTTCAAAGGGCATGCTGTGTCATTAAAAAAGATTTAATGTGAAATGACATTACATAGTGCATGAATATGTGGCAAAGTAATTTGGATCTATCTTTACTAGTCAATGAGCAATTAAATTTGGGGTGATCAAATGTGTTTTAGGTTAATTCTCAACTGGGAAGAAGACAACTTAATATTAGGATACATGGGCAGTTGTATGTATTCCTTGCAGTATATGCCCCTGTGAACTAGATTCCTTAGTGTATTTTTTCCACCAAAGTAGTGGAGGTATGTTCATATAATCTACTATTGAATTACAAAATCTTTTACATTTTCAGATTTTTGAAAGAACCCCAACAGGAAAGTGGATTTCGTCACTTTCCTCTGCTGGTGTTCAAATCGTATTTTAAACTCAAGACACTATCAGATCTGTTCAACAGTCAGTAAAAAAGTGCATTTTACATAGTGTTTCCCTTTAGTTTTGCTTACCCTCTTTGATTTTGTACAATCTAGAATGTATGTAACTCATGCGTAGGTGATGGAGGCACTCCTTTTTTCTTATAATACTTACAATTATATATTGGGTTTTGCTTTGACTAGCGATAGGAAAATAGACAAATACAAGTGTAAAAATGAGAAATTTTAAACTCGAATTATAATTTGTGTTTTATAGTTGTTTCATAAGTCTGTTGCTCTCTATGAGTATGCTCTCTATATATCCTGTAAAAATAAATTTATATGTTACATAGAAATTCAAGAAATTAAATTATTTATTAAGCTACAAATGTTTCTTCTGATTTCTACCTGATTATAGATGAAAATAAATTAAATAATGTGTTGTTGGAATATATGTAAGTATGTTTGTTAATTTGATTATTCTTGTAATATTTTTCCTTCCCTCTCTGTTTGTCTATATAAGCTTATATTTCTAGGCCTAATTCCTATTGTGGTTGTGAAGAAAGAGACTTAACAAATGCCTATAAATGCCTATGCCTAACTGGCTGTGAGAGAAAAGAAAGAAAGAAAGAAAGAAAGAAAGAAAGAAAGAAAGAAAGAAAGAAAGAAAGAATAAAGAAAGACTGATCTTTGAAAAATGTCCATTATAACCCTCTTTTTTGCTTACTGCTGGATTATGGAGAGGCTTGGATCACGGTTTTAAGGACTCAGAAGTCATTACCATGCTAATTATCTTTTTAATGTTAAATTTAACATAGTTTCATCATAAAATATTTAAGAGAGAAATGAAAGGAATGATCAGTGAATCCTCCTTTATTATTTCCATTTTATATTTCTTATTCTCTAGACATTTTATTCCTTTCTTTTTAAGTTAATCCTCACATAATGACCTTAAAAATAATCCCCTCAGGTTAATTTTAAAGTGACCAAGATACTTAATCATCTTGTTTCTCTACTGTTTGCATGTACTTGTAGTACTCAGTGATTCCTAAAGTGAAAAGTTTGGGGCCTTAGTTTTCATTATAAATTCAAGGTAAACAACCTTCTTGTTTATGTATTTTAGGAGAGGAAATAGTGGTAAATCTTTCCATCACAAGCATAGCAAGAGAGTAACCATAAGCCTCATAGAATGAATTAGTTATGTAAGGAGAATTCATATCTTAAGAGGGCAGCCTTTAGAGAAAAAGCCTTATCAAAGACAAAACAAAGATATATTATTCTGAAAATTTAAAGTAATAACTTCAAAAATGCTATAAGGCTGTATTAAGTGAGATTTCAAATTTATTAATGTATTTGAAAATTCATGAAGTTGTTTATACCTCTGTAGGGGTTTTTAATGGGCAAAAGTAACTTTTATTAAGAAAGCTAAATAGGATTACAAGTCAATGTGTAATTTCTATACCACATTTTGCACTGTGCATTATGGACTATGACACACTGTTTAGAGTATTAGGAAAAACCTAAGAATGTTTAGCATAATTTGTGCACTTCAGACATACAATAAGTTCTTGGGAATTTTCAGTTATATTCATTATTGACAAATTGTTGAAGACTGATATTAATGAAACATCTAGTTCTTGAAAATTACTAATTAATATCAAATTTACATTTAATCATGAAATAGAAACACATTATGAGGCAAATATTCAGATAATTCTAATATTGTATTGATCTAATCTCTTCTGTGGGATTTTTAGCAGTTATATAAGTCTTGTAAGAGTTATTCAAGCTAATGCCTTGATTGGTCTTGTATGAATTTTCTTCAATCAATGCTTCCTGTCCAAAATAAGGTAACAGAAGTTACTCAGAATTCGGATTTGTGTGTAGGAGGGTAAGGTAAGGTTTTATTAGGAGAATAAAAACTGTTACAATTTGACCAATAGATTAGACAATTACATGCCTGAATAGAAATTGGGATATCTTAATTGGCTTTTTATTCTACATTGAGGGAGATTTTTCCTGAAAGTGTTTTACATATGATTTAGGATTTATCAGGCCTTTAGAAAATTTTAAAATGAGAAGTAGAGCATCAAACTCAAGAATGTATGGGTACTGTTTATTGCTTTGTTTAATGGTAGAAAGATATGTATTTACATGTTTTAAATTAAAGCATAGGTTCAATGCAATCTAAGAGAACAGTGATGACAATGGAAAACTACTTACAAATGATTGGCTTATGCAGAAACAGCTAAGTGAATTAATTTTTTTACACGTTGGAAAAATAATGGACGAATGAACGAGCACTTTAAAAGGTAAAGAGTTTCCAAAACAGAGAGGAAAGACATGTCAAAAACCTACATAAACAATAAGGAGAGCTACAAGATTATGAAAAATCAATAACTGGGTTAAACAGTAAAATTTCTAATTTTATTATTCTTAGAAATAAAGAACTGTAAATAATTATGAGTTGGAAGGAAAACCTAACTGTTGAATGCAAATCATTTTTAGGTTGTATGAGGCTGAACAGAGAACCTTTTATTAGCATAATTTTCCAGTATAAAATAAGAAATTATTAGTAAATATTATAATATAAGTTAGAAATAATGGCTTTCGCAAGTTCTATATAACATAAAAATTTTGTCAAGTGTGAAATAATTCTTTCACAGTCATCCTCTATTAGTAACAGCATGAAGTCTTGGGTGTTCCTAGATGTCCCTGAGAAAACTCAAAAAGGCTCCAACATGCCAGAGATTCAGATAGAACTAATTGTTCTTGAACTTGTCTCTAATATTACTGTTTTCTTTTCTCTCTTTTATCTTTCTTTCTCTGTCGAGACAGAATCTCACTATATAGTTCAAGCTGGACTTGAGTTCACTATGTAGCCCACACTGGCCTGTGATCGGTTTGCCTTAGCCTCCCCAATGCTAGGGTTACAGGTGTATACCATCACACCAGGCTTGTTCGTGTTTTCATAATGAAATTTACAGGTGATTCTAGAGGACAACAAAAATTGAGAACTATGGGAGCAAAACAAATGGGTTGAAAAATTTATTCTTGTTGAACATGAAAATTTAATTTGTTGGTGTGTGTCAGGGGTAGATGTGTGCTTACCATGTATAATACCTTAGGTCAATTCCCAGGCCCAAAAACATGCTAAAAAATGGGACCTAAGATTGAACCCCAATATGATTGAAATGGTGCCCAACATTTATTAGCATAAACAATATGTTTCCCAAGTAATTCTAATGTGAAGGCCTGCCAACTATTTTTTTGAGATACACAGGTTAAAATGTACTGGTTTGTCATTCCAACTACTGGTGCTCTTTGGAATGGAAAAGTAAACATTATAGTTAAAGAATGTCACCATAAGCTGAGACTTCTTTAAAATAATTCCTCCCTCATTGCTATACCTCTGCTCACTATAAAAATCAATGATTAAAAGAAAACATGAAGGACTGAGAATTATACAATTGATAATAACTCAAGAAGAGAAAAAATGAATTAGTCAAGAAAGAAGAGTCACCCAGCATTGCCATGGAATATGTAGCTTCAAAAAAGTGTGCTCTGTAGCAGAAAAGCAAACTAATTAGCAGTTAAGTGTTAATTAAAAACATACCTTTCTTCTAAATGATGGCTGTTTTGGTGTCAATTCTGTTTTTATTTGTAAAGAAATAAAAATAAAGTTAAATAACGTTACCAAAGACATTAGTTATTAAACTAAATATGCAAATATCAAATTAGTTAAAATAGTTAATTAACAATTATTCCATTCAAATGAACAATTCATTTCACCAAAACACTAATAAAGAGTTTTCCACATGGTCCTTAGCATGAAAACAATTCATGGTATTTTTAGAGCACATATTACGGGCTTATTCTCCAAAACAAACTTCGGAAGATTTGTTGATCTTGTAATTTGAAGAACTACTATAAAATTTGTAACTGCATAAAGTATAAATCTGTATTCCTGCACTGTCAATAATTTTATTTACAGTTTCATGCAGTAAGAGGAGCAGCTAAATACATCACTTTCCATTATTTCAGAAAAATGACAACCTGCATAATGACCAACTACTGGCTATCTTCATTTCACCTCTCAGCCACTTATTCTGACTATGTAGTTCCAGTCACACAGTTACCTTCCTAGGCTAATTTTATTTATTTAGTTATTTATTTATTTTGGCAGAACCGGGGATTGAACTCAAGCCTTTACTCTTGCCAGGCAAGCGCTTATTCTACTGAACCATCTCGCCAGCCCTTACTGGGCTAATTTTGATCTCCATAACCCTTATTTTGTTAGAAATGACTACCATTTCTGAGATTTCTAACTTCTGTTTCTTAAAAAGAATGCATTATCTGATGGAAGGTTCTCAAGAACCAATCATTTCACTGATACTCAGTTCATAGTCCAAGGACATAGCACTTGTTAGGAGAAATATTATAAATTCTTTATGGAGATCTCACTTGTAAGTCTAGTGATTCTTACCATTTAGGATTTATAAAAAGAGCACTTCTAAAATAATATGCCACAGCAAATTCTATTGGGTTTAATTTAGGTTTTGATATTTACATCTAAACTGAATAAAAAATAATACATTAATTTAGCTTCAGAATGTATAATGGAGAATAGGAGTACAAAGTCATTAACTGTCACAATGAGAAGCATTTAGTATGTTAAATTAGTGCACATGTACACACCCAAGTATAATGAGCATACAGTCTGAAATTAAAAATATACATTATCAATGCATTTCAGTGGGTTTAACACATGTGCTACATTAAACAAATAGCTATGAATTCCCAAGGTAATACACTTCACCAGGAAATTATTCAGTGAACCATTCTTGCATAGGCTAAAAATACCCACGTTCCTCTTCGAGTAAATTTCCTTTAAGGACATGCATTTTATCTTAAAAGAGAAAGTCAGCTCATTCTTACTTTTCCTATAAAAATTCTATAACTGTTTCCATTTCCTACTCTTTCCATTACATGGTAGCCCTCAATTATTTATTTATAAAGAACGAGAGGGACATTGCACTCAGCAACTATCACGACAAAAGCCTATGAAAGCACCAAAGTTATTGCCACGGGGTTCCTATCTTTTCGTCTGTTTTATATTTCCATGACTGAAATAACTTATTCTTCAGATTAAATTTAAATTATCTCCTCAGCAAATAACATATCCTCAGCAAACCCTAACTTTAGAAATACAGTTACTGATAAAACCTTTTCTTTAGTTTTCTCTTTACAGACTCCATGCCATCACTGAAGTGAAATAGAAACACAATAGAATTAAGTACATTTACAACTGACCACCTTACAAGTACTGCACCTTAAGTATTCTGCACCAGGAGGTGGCCTTGTATGCATAGTCATCTTCAAACAGGAATCTGAATAACTTGCTGTTTATCATCATGTTAACACTGGACATGGAGGGAGACCTCACAGGAAGGGGATAAGAGATTTCTGCTGGTGTAGGATTGGAGAATTGTTGCTATTGCTAAAGATAACTATGACTAACAGATAAGACTACACAGCTGACTGTAGCAAGCATAACATGCTTAGCATTTATACTGTTATTTTTAAGAGGAAAGGAAATCAATCATTAAATATGAATGCTGCATATGTTAGCAAATAGAGATAGTGATTTTGTAATTTTGATTGCACTTGCCTTAATTTTTTTCCAAAAAGAAATTATAAATAAATATATACATATATAAACAAATATAAATGAGGGAGTTGAAGAACATTGTTCAGAAATAGGCAAGTTCTGCACTGATTATACTTTTTTACATAATTTAATGCATAATGGCAGAGCATATTTGACATTCGTCTGAAGAGTATATGAGCACATGACAACAGCAGTTTGTATAAGCACAAGGTATTCTATGTTTAGATTAAAGATTAACAATGAAAAGTTTTGGTGTGACTGCTTTAAATATCAAAAACTTGGATGTTTAAAGATACATTTATTACTTGCATAAGAATATTTTTGTATCATATTGAGAAAGGTTTAAAAATGGACTTACTTTATGGAGTGCAACTTTAAGAGAAAATAAACAGGGTTTATGTCCAGTTTGTAAAATGTTTCCTTTCAAAATTACTCTTTCATTGGTTAAATGCAAGGATATGATGACGTGAAATACTTTTTTGTGTGTGAATTGAATAATACCACCACCAATAACACAAGACAAAATAAAGCGATGTGACTAAGTTTCGTATGCAAACTTCTTTGAATCAATGCCAATATATACTGACATGAAAAGGATCAACTTTTGTGAGTACAATTCATTATCAAATAATTATTACAGTAGTTCATCATTTTACACATGAACATAATTCCCAGTCATTACAAAGAAATGTCCTTTTTTTTTCCCTGCAGAACCAGGGATTGAACTCACGCCCTTGCACTTGCTCTTACTCTACTGAACCATCTCCCCAGCCCCTACAAAGAAAATAATAAGAAGTTTTTTATTGTATATTTTCATATAAAATTACATTAATTTTCTCATATAAAGAACAAGACAAGTTAAAAACACTGAATGTACTTTATTAAGTATTTATGGCATCAAAACTAATATGTGAAGACAATTCTTAGCTTATAAACAGTTCTATGTATACCTAATACTCAATGTAGATACTAGGGTAGAAATATAACAAAATCTATACAAACAAATTTATTAAAAGATTAATTTCATTACACATGTATTTAACTCATATCTAGATAGATAGATAGATAGATAGATAGATAGATAGATAGATAGAAAGAAAGAAAGAAAGAAAGAAAGAAAGAAAGAAAGAAAAAAACACATATAACAGTTTAGATACCAGATTTGAAATCTACAAATGCAAATGTGGTTTGGTTTGGGGACTAAATCATATCTACAATGCTTGAAATATCTCTCAGAGATTAACGTAATATGTTAGATCATTTAAGAAAATAGTGGCAGATAAGATGTAGGGCTTTTCAGATATGTTTTGCTAAGTATAAAAACTGACTTTAAGTAGGTTCTACAAAATCCTAATTAAGAATAAATATACAAAATGTAAAATATCATTCTTTACTAGGGACAAAACTTGTAACAAGAGAATTAGAAAAAGAAATACAAATTCTAAATCTGAGAATTGTGCTGTAGCACAAAATGGGAATGCGAAAGTAATGAATTAACAGAGTTTTTTAAAGTTTGTAAAGCACTTCTTGCAAGAAGCCAAAGGCATTAAAATAATAAACTACTGACTGGTATATCACAGATGTTTCTATACCCGTGGTAAGTATTACTGCTTCTTAATGATACAAAGTTATTCTATATTTTGAACATCTGTGTAATGGTTTACAGTTATTACTCTATCAGGTCATGCCCAAAGGAAATGTCAAAATCAAAACTGTGTGGTTTTGAGCAACTTCATTGCTCAAAAAGTATTACACACATTCATTTGCAAAATCAAAAGACCATTTGGATCAATCACATTAGCAATAAACATTTAACCTATAAGAGTAAACTCTTATATGTTGCTCTGTAACTTATTGTCACTATCCTATATAACATCACTGAATCAAACATTGTTGTATTTTGACTATTTTCCTTATAATATCTCTAAGAATTTGTGTAAACTAACAAGAGTCATCCTTATTGGATCTCTCTAGTCAATGCCCTTAAAAAACAAAGGAATAAAAACATTAACCAAAGTGGGGCTGGGAGACAGTTCAGTGGTCTAAGTCCCAGCATGGGAAGTGCAAGGACCAAGGTTCTATCTCCAGTACCACATGCCATGCCACCCAGAATCTGGGGGTGCCCTGCTGACCACCGAAACTGGGTATGGTGGCACAAGCCTGTAATCCCATGACTGGGGAGGGTGATACAGGTAGATCACCACAAGTCTGAGTTGTGTAGTGAGACTCTGTACCATAAAAATAAATAAAGTTTAATAATAAATTAAAAAAATTAATCACACATATACAGACAGGAATTTTTTTGCTTAATCTTCTCATCTTCTCTGCTCTGCTGTTGGAGAGATGTCACATAGATGCAGTCCCAAGTTTGTATTATAGTTAGTAGAATTAAGTCCTTCAAT
>NW_004524617.1:5237683-5252133 GCF_000260255.1 Octodon degus | reverse complement strand
ATATATACACAGTAGTGAGTCAAACCAGGGAAGAACTATGGATGTAGCACTCAAGTGATCTTTCATTGCAAAAACTATTCTATTTTGTCCAACAATAACAAAAAAAAA
This sequence comes from Octodon degus, assembly GCF_000260255.1. NCBI lineage: Eukaryota > Metazoa > Chordata > Mammalia > Rodentia > Octodontidae > Octodon > Octodon degus. The sequence goes on along the minus strand of NW_004524617.1, from coordinate 5,252,025 downwards.
AAAGGCAAAGCAGAGGAGATTACAATCCTTGACTTCAAATTATACTACAGAGCTACCGTGATTAAAAACAAACTAGTACTGGGAAAAAAGCAGACATAAGGATCAATAGAATAAATTATAAGATGCAGACACAACTACAAACACACTGAGCCATTTGCCCTTTGACAAAGGAGCCAAACATGTCCACTGGAAGAATGATATCCTGTTTAATAAATGCTTCTGGAGAAACATGCTTTCCACATGCCAAAAAGTAAAGCTACACCCATCTCTCACCATGTACTAAATTAAAATCAAATCTGTTGGAAGAGAGAATAAGTAGAAAATTTTAAGGCATAGGTATTGATAAAGACTTCATGAATCAAACCCTCACTGGGACATATATAGAATCTATAACTTGGATCTCATTCCACTAAAACACATTTTCACTGCAAAAGAAATAACCAATATAGTGAAAAGACAATCCACATAGTGAGAAAAATATTTCCCAGCTGTTCCCCAGACAAAGGACTAATATTTAAAATATATAAATAACTCAAAAAAATCAAGTCCTCCCAAATCTGAAGATTCAATCTAAAAGTGGACATCTAAGATGAATATACACATGTCAATTATTTTAAGAATTTCAAGTAGCAAAAACAATCTGAAAAAAAAATGTTCAAAATCACTGACCAAATTATGCAAATTAAAACAATGATGAGATTCCATACCACTCCTGTAAGAATGGCTTTTATCAAGAAATCAAACAATGAAAATTTCTGGGCATTATAAAAAGATCAACCAATAACAAATTCTGGTGGGTAAAAGGAACCCTTACCCACTGTTTTGAATGTAGATTGGTGTAACTATTGTGGAAATTACTGCAGAAATTCCTCCAAACAAGGCCTAAAGGTTACCTTCAACTCAGCTATTCCTCTTAGTATCTGCCCAAAGTATCATACCACAGTGATATATACACTTATAGAAGGACAGTTTGTAATAGCTAAATCTGGGAAAACAGCCCAAATATCCATCAGCCAATGAATGGATAAAGATGTGCTTTTTTAAAAATATAATTAAGTACTACTCTACCATAGAGAAGAGCAAGCTTAAAATATTTCTGGCTAAATGGATGCAATTTGAAGCCGTACTCTTGGGTGAAATAAATTAGAAATACATGTTTAAATGCTACATTGTTTTTCTGGTGTGAGAACCTGAAAGTGTAAATACTCAAATATATAATAGATATTGTGAAATAGGAAAAAATAGGTCAAATGGAGACGGAAACTATGGGGGGGACGAAGGAAAAAGAAAAATGAATGAAAAAAGATGGTAATCCTTTGAAGCTAAAGGTCTGAGAGTCTGATCTTGAGACTTCTGCACCTATATACAAATGATCATCCTCTCTGCCCAGGCTATGTCAAACAAGATTGAGGACACATTCTTCAAAACAAATACCAATGATTAACAGTAATGGAAAAGATCAGCATGTTCTTCCCTTGTTGGAAAATCAAGTCATAATTAGTAGTATGCTACATCTTTTGAGGACCTCTCTTTAAGAGTATGCTTGCTATAGGTTTTCATCTAGTAACAAATCCTCCATATGGACAACAAAAATGGGATCAAATGCAGACAAGTATTTAAGAAAACTTGAGCATAGTAAATGGGCTCTTTTTTCACAGAATTCCACATCTGTGCAAGTAATAAGAGTTCTTTCCTTGCTCGCTTTGTTCACATACCTATTCATCCCAGGCATCTTCTAGCAGCCAATGACATACTGGAGAATCAAAGCAAAAATTTCAGACAGCAATACATGAAATGAAAATATAAACTTGTGTTAGTTGCACTTTATGACTGCCAATAAGATACATTAAGACCTTTAGTAAGATGTAGTTAAGAGCATGTATCTTCACATCTAAGTATCTTATCACATTGCCTATAAGGAAAACCAAAACATATACTCACCATATGGACTTAATGTATTACAGTCAGAGCTATTCAAAGTGTGTGTGAATCCAGGGGGTAAGGGCAGCAAATTTGAGCATGCAGTATCTGTCTCTGAATGGGTAGTCTCTCACCTCTCTTTTCTAAGATGTGCAAGGAAAGAGCTGGAAAAGAAAAACTTGTGCAAAGAAACTTAAAGGAACAATGCTACATTGCATTGCTTCTCTATTCCTCTGTAGTAGACTACTCCCAAAGTGAGGCTCTTATAACTCTCATTTTCTTATTTCTTGTGCGAATTGACTAAGTTCAGGTCAGGTCAGCTGGGCCGTTCTGATCATCTCACTTAGTTCAGTGTCCTGCTCCCTACTTGTACTCACCACAAGCTCTTCCAAGCTCATTATTAGACTTCTTAACATGGCAGCTTGAGTTTGCAAAAAAAAAATGCAGCAGTGAAGTCAGCCAGGCCTTCTTATTGTTCATAATGATTTTCACCACATTTCATTCGTTAAAGCAAATAAGGTCCAATTCATTGTGTGAGGAGATCACACAAGTGCATGTATTTTGAAAGGTATGGTTCATGGAGGCCACCCTTCAATCCTGGCTACCGCAAAAGTGGTAAGAAAGGATTGTACAGCTAAATCCTCATTTAGAGTTTACAACATGGTCACACCTCACAATGTCAATTATTTAAACACACACACACACAGACACACACTCGTGCCAAATATTTTCTCTTCCTCCTTCCTTCTTGTCAACAAATATTCTTCTTATTTTTGTGAATAATTACATGCTTTGCTTACAGGAGAACAGGAAGCTGGCTTTTTAGAGCAAGATCATACTGAAGCTGTTTTACTGATAATGAACTAATGTTAAACCGCCATCAGAAAAATACCTTTAAGATCACTCCACGTTCTCCACAATAAAAATTCAAAGGCACATAGAGTTAAATTATTTCTTCCTTGATACTCTCAAAAGTGAATTTAAATCAGAGATCATGATTTTTTTCTAGACAAGAGGTCATGCCAACCATTAGAAATACAAGTAAAGTGGAAAAGTTGAAGCTATGTTAGATTTTCATTAGCATATCTTTGATCAAATGGACATTTTACTCCTTCCCTCTACTATTTTTTCAAATGCAAATATGTGCTTAAACATTAGCTACTGAGCTGCAACTGGGAGAGCATCCACAGAATGTTTAAAAATGCAAATCAGTTCCTCAGAGAGGAAAAGATGAACTTTCTCTACTTGGCTTTTTTGTACAAAGCAGTAAGCAATGGAATGTACAATTAAGTATAGTCTCTGTGAACTCCTCCATCAAGAAGTATGTATTATCAACTAAAATATAAGTGCCTGTGCTCCAAAAGTCTTAGCAAAATGCCATGTGAGCCCCAGAGAGGTTGCAAATGGAACACAATTGCAGTTAAATTGAGACACGATTAAGGCAAGTGGCCCAAATCTGTGTTCACTCAGATAAGTTTTGTTTGAAATTCAGCTCAGTTATTTCATTCTGTAAATGGGTTTTGAAGTAAATATGGATTACGAATATGAAATGATGAAGGTAGAGGCTTGAGAGAATAAAATACTCATCTTGATTTATGTAGAATAAACTACCCTGTTCAAGAATCAATAACGTTTTCTAAAATGTTATATCTTTTAGAACCATTAAAACATGCAAATAAATCTACTGACACCAATTAAATAATGCACTGAGAGTTGCTGAAGTCGTGAAGAAGTAAGCGATAGGTATGCTTATTAACTATGTACAGGTGAAAGGGCAGTGAACTCTTAGAGGGAAAAGACAATGTCAATGGTAAGCCACTTGGACCCTTCATAATAGTCTTTTAAATAGCAGATAGTCTACTGAACAATCTATTGAAATTGTTCCCCAGTCTATCCAGAATATCACACTACTAGAAGTAGGCATTTAGATTTGGCATCCCCTCCCAGGGAACCACGTTCCTTTCTCCTTCTTCCCTTCTACTTCCTTTTAATTGTACTTCTTTTTCTGTTCTTCTTTCTTCTCCTTTCTCTCCACATTGCTTTTTTTAATAGCATGATATAAAGAAAGCAATACAAGCCTGGAAGTTAGGTTAACATAGTTTTCAATTCTGGCTTCTTGTTACACACCTCTATTGGGTTAGTTTTAACCCATTGAGTTTCAGTTTTGTTATCCATAAGAGACAACAATACCTACTTTACAAAGTTTGTAAATATTAACTTCATACATACATACTGATATGACATATAAGGCATCTGGTTGGGTTATATAATTCTTGTTGCTGCAAAAATTTTAAAAACCTGTGGTGGCCCAATTCACTTGAGTTTTGCTGCTGCAAGTGTGGCAGGCTTCACACAATTATCGGTGTGGTGATTGCTTTTTCCATTTGTAGCTTTACCATCTGTTAGCTCTCAGCATAGCTATGGAGAGGCAGGATGCCACCTTACCAACTAATAAAGAGCCCTTAAGAATGGGATGTGTCACATCTACTCATCACCCATTGTCGCAATCAGTATTTACCAGAGAAAGATTTAATATGGGACAGAGAAATTTACAATATTAACTACATGCCTACCGAGTCAAATGTAGAAGCGTGCAAGGTATCTGTCCACATGCTACCAATTCAAGGTATCCAGCTGAAGGCCTGGAGCCCAGGCCAATATCCTGGGGCAAGTCTGTATCCGGATGCTGAGGAATCAGTGATGGAAGACTGAAGGCTCTGAGCTGGAAAGCCCAAGTGCTGGAAGCTAGAGAGTCTGCAGCAGCAGGCTGAAAGGCCATTGTTGGAAGCTGAAGAGTCTGCTCTGAAAGCCAAGAGACAGTACCCAAGGTGAAGGCAAAGGCCAAAGCTCTTCCAAAGAGAACAGCTGACAATCCTCAGAAGACAGCAGCCAGAATGAAGCTCTTCTGAGGAAGACCAGCTGAAATCCTTCCATTCCATTCTTTTATAGCATTCCAACAGCATTTACTTAAGTGCATCTTGCACGCCCAGGACCATGTTGATGCAACTCACCTGGGTGTTCCCTACTCCAGTTAACAATTAATCAAATTGCCAAGCACAAAGGCACACACCTGTAATCCCAGCACTTGGGAGGCTGAGGCAGGAGGCTCACTCTGAGTTAGAGGCCAGCCTGGGCAATATAAGTGAGTTCAAGGTCAGCCTGTATTACATAGAGAGACCCTGCCTCAGAAACAACAACAGCAACAACAATAACATCCAACCGGTCAATTAACCACACTCATTAAGTCAAAATGAGTTATTTGATAAAACCTAAAGACATAAGGTATAAACTGTGGCTAGACAGCTTATCTCAGCAACAATTCAACATTACAGAAGTCCCAGTTTATGATGGATAGTTGTCAGTCTGCATCAGCCTCTGTAATCTCCACATATTTTGCTGCACACCATTTTCTCCCCGCATAAAAAGTATCCATCTCGCTTCATAGGTGGTAACCTGTGTTCATGTCCAGTGTTGACACTCAGTTAATTCCAAGATTGAAGTTTAATGATCATCTTCAGAATCAGGGAAATAACTCAGTAGCATAAGTGCCTGCCTGGCAAGTGAAAGGTCCTGAGTTTGAGCCTCAGTACCAGCAACAACAATAACGCTAAAAATCAAGGCATAAATAATGAAACAAATTCATTAGTTACGGGCATGGCTTCTCACTGTTCAGATATTTATAGAATAATATAAATATATTATATCGCATCTTTACCTCAAAAATACAATAGTGGAGCAAAGACAGGAAAAGAACTATCTTTAAAAAATTACACTTTGGGGCCAGGGAGATAGCTTAGTAGAATAAGTGCTTCCCTGGCAAGCACAAGGACCTGAGTTCAATCTCTGGTTCTGAAAAAAAAAATACACTTGGAAAAGAGAAGAATGCGAAATACAGATTACTGATTTATAAAAATTATGAAATGTTAGCAAAAAAAAAAACCCTTGAAGATCCCCACCCTTCACCTTAGAATTAAGTGAAGTCCTTGAATTAACATTTATTCTTTCTTGATGAGGAATTCTAGTAACCACCACTCCTTAATTCCAATGGCTACACATTTGAGGGTAGGGGACTCTCATCCCTTTTCCTCAATAGACTGTATAAAATAACTAACAATAACCTTCTGGGGAACAATGCTATTTTACTGCTATTCTCATAAATTGAGGTGTTCACAAGCAACCAAAGATTTAGACCTCTATATGAGTTGATCATCTCTTTGGTAGTGCATTGCCTCCAGCAACTTCATTGGTTTTGGATTGATTAGTAGTTAATCTAATTTGCTTGCTATTCTATTCAATGTTCTTTCTCAGACAGAATCATCTGCTCTTATCTTTTCTTTTATTTATCTATCCCCTTGCCATTCTCTCAGTTTGATCATAATTACCTTGATATCATCTCAAAGAAAAGGATTGGATGGGAAAAACTATAATCTAATTTTTTGCTGAAAGGTTGAATATTTTTGCTTTGATGAGAAATCTAAATGTGCATTCATTGCTCAAAATTTCTTGAGTTTTATCATTACTACTTTAGCTCCATAAACTATTTGCTTTCCAAGCCCTCTAGAGAATCAAATTTTTGGAGTTTTTACGTGTTTTTATTTGTTTTTTCATGACAGATCTTTCATAAGGTCTCAATGTTTTTTTTTCTTTGTGTGTGTGTGTGTGTGTGTGTATGTGTACATTACTTATTAAACACATTAAGTACTAGTCAGCACAAACACTATATTATTTCACAACTTGCCTTAGGGGCACCAGCTGAGTAGGAACCCAGACTTCCCTCTCGGCTATTACAAGAAACACCAAATGTTTCTCAGTGGCATTATACAAAGATCCAGCTTTCTAAACTCTGATATCAGTTGCTGCCTGCCACTGTGTGCTAAGTAGACACATTTTTAGCTGGTCATGACATCTGACTTCAAGGAATCAGTTTGTGTATATTTAGCTCTGAACCATGCTACACTGCTAGGTGATGTAACAATTGACTCTCAAAGTTCAGTCATTCTCATTCTTTAAGTCAACAGCCTCCCTCTCTCCCTCTACCCCGCTCCCTCCATCCCTCTCTGTCTCTGTCTCTATCTCTCTGTCTCTGTCTCTGTCTTTGTCTGTCTGTCTCTGTCTCTGTCTCTGTTTCTCTCTCTCTCTCTCTCTCTCTCTCTCTCTCTCTCTCTCTCTCCCACTCCCTCCCTCTCTCTCTGTTTCTGTTTCTCTCTCTGTGTCTCTCTCTCTTTCACTCTCACCCTCCCTCCTTTCTACTCTACTTACCATTTGCTCAATTCTCTCTTTTTAATGTTTCTGATTAGCCAATAAACATCCAAAAAGTAAAGATTCCTTCCATTTTGCAGTCCCACCACCACCACCTCAGGACTCAGAGTCTTTCTGCATTCAGCTGGGAAATAGAGAAAAGGAATAAATAGAAGATCCTCCTATGGTTAAAAGATTTAACCTAGAAGTGATATTCACTCCTCCTTTTCAAATTCTATTGGTATTCTATCCTCAAATTACTATATATGGTTGATTGAATTTTTATGGGTGTAGATTCTTTTTTTTTTAAATTATTTATTTATTACATTTTTATTTAGTGTGTGTATGTGTGTGGCCAGCTCAGCCCACCAGGGGGCGGGCTGGCTGGCATGTGGTGCTGGGGGATCGAACCGCGGTCCCTGTGCTTTGCCAAGCTTGTTCCAAGTAGGTGCTTTAGACCACTGAGCCATCTCTCCAGCCCTGGGTGTAGATTCTGAAGAAGAGAGAAACACAAAATATGTTATTTGGGAGTGTTCTTGGAATCAACATATGTAGAAAGGAAGAGAATAAAAGTAGTGTTGGAAAGAGGAAAATATTGAGTTGTGTTGCTATTTCCTAAAAGACCTCAGTGGAAACTTTCAGGGAGCTAGGAAGATAGAGTGCTCATTTAGGACTGTCCATGTTGACTAAACAAGTATGCTAATCACTTGCATTTTTGTATAAACCAATCACTGGATGCTGGTTGCCTCTGGAAAGGGGGCATAAGATTGGGTGAGGTAAATTGCTCCAGAAGAAGGCAAAATTCTGAAAATGATACAGTGGAAAACTACTGTCTGATGGTACTTCCAGAAACTAGACAAGTCAGCACTTCAGTCATGAGGCAGTATTCTGAACATTGTGTCGCAGCTAAACGCACAATTGATCCTACTGAAACACTAAATTTCAGAAAGAGAAAGGGAAATATCAATGGCTGGAGCAGCTTCCTGACATTAAAAGCTTCACATCATGGAGAAAAGAACATTGATATTTGGTGGCAAATCACTTACAGAGATCAAAATGTATTTTTTTTTTCCATGACTGGCAAGATAGCTCAGAGGATTAATCACCTGCTTAGGCAAGTACAGGGCCCGGGCTTCCATCCCCCGGCATCACATGCTGAGCCAGCCCCGGACTCGTCCCCTGGATGCACTGAGTTGGCCACAGAGACCAGCATGGTAATGCGCATCTGTAATTCCAGCACTGGGGAGACTGAGAAAAGGGGCTCGCTGAATATGGACTGCGTCGTGAGACCCTATACCAAATATATTTTAAAAATGTATTTTTTTCTCAGATCAGATGGTATCTCTAAAGAGTGATTTCATTTTTATAATAAGCTATATAATGTGCCTTAAGCAAATGTTAATAACATTATTTAGGATTAGATTTATTTATTTTATTCATACATTTACATTATTTGCACAATTGCATAGACTTCTTAATTCACAAATTTTGCAAAGTTTCTTCAAAATACTTGTACAATCAAAATATATCCATCTTAGGGCCAGCCAAATAGCTCAGCAGATTAAAGCACTTACAAGCAGGCACAGGGGCTGGGGATTCGATCCCTGGGCCTGATGTGCCAGCTTCACTCCTGGGGCATGCTGAGAGGATGATTGAGATGGCGTGGGGGCGCCCACCTGTAATCCCAGTACTTGGGAAGCTGTAAATAAGAGAATTACTATGAGTCCAATCTAATAGTGAGACCCTGAATATCCTGTAGACCCTTCCCTAAAATACAAAAAGAAAGAAAAAAATATATATACCCATGTAGGTAACCATAATAGAATTTTGAGTCATTATAATTTTTTTAGAAAAGTAATACAGGTTCAACTTTCAAATACTTAACTATAGTTTTTTATATATAAAATATCACAAAAACTCACCATCATAGAATTGTATAATATAGTAATAAAAATAAATTTGGATTAATTTTATGACTTAAATTATTGATGAACCACCAAAATTGAAATCTCCCTAAAAGTGGCAACATTTTTGAAACCAATCAAACAAAGTTACAATAGTTCCTCACAAAAATGCGTTTCTTAAATTCAAGACAATAGCTGCATGCATAAATTTAATTCAGAGGAACCTGGAATACTCCAATTTATGTTGACCAAGCAGAGATGATTTTTTAAATGTAATATGTTTTGACATCACTAAGGCCTTCTAAAACATCAGTAAGGTCTACCAGGGAGTCAATGTTTTATAAATACTGTAATAAGTAGCCATTTAGCCTTCAGTCTATATTTGATTCAGTCTTTAATGTTTTTATTGGAAATAATCCTTGTCACCCCAAGCACAGAAAATGTGAGGGACTCCAATGACACATCCAGAGATACTTTAGAAATTACCTCTTTATCATTTGAGAGAAAGTCAGTGCTTCAAAGACCTAGCCATTGTACTATAGTTTGATCCTCAGACAAGATAAATGTATTGATGGTCTTACCAAAAGAATACTAGAATTTGATGGATTTATTCTTTCACTGGCTGAGGATGCCTTAAGGGCAGGTCTGATAAGGCAGGAGGATCTTGGGATCGAACCACAGTATCCTGAGCCTGACGGCTTTGCTTAAGTAGGCACTTACACAACTGAGCTAATTAGAGCAGGAACCCTGGAATTTTATTACTGGAAATTCAATTTCTTAATCTAAAAGGTCGTGTTAATATACAACTACTTTCTCTTAGTTCATTGAGAAGAAAGGTTTGTACTAATATAGTTTAGACAAGCCATGTCTGCATCTTGTCCTCTGGATAACTACTATGAAGACAACAATATGCAATGTATTAATTATTGCAGCTATCCTACTCACCTGTTTTGAAACTATTTCATTGCTATTTTCTTTTTTCTCAATAAAATGAATAAAAAAGTAAAAAAAAATACAGTAAATACCTTGTGTGAAGCAAGTGTTACACTTACCAGACATTGTATTAAAGCCCAGATTCAAACAAAGTATTACACTGTCTTAAGAAAGAACTTATTACATGAAGGAGATCAATCTAAATGCCAGGTATGTTGTGGAAAGTAATCAACGTATCAATAAGCTCATGGATGAAGAGGATGTATTAACTATTACTTGCCTCAAAACAAATTACCGTAGAATTGAGAGACTTAATGCAAATTTACTTATGCTACTCTTTCTGTGGAATCTGGGCAGGGCTTAGCTGGTACCTGTCTCAAGGTCTGTCACAGAATTGTATTAATGTATTGATCGGGTTTACAGTTTCCACAGAAGACTGAACTAAAAATAAAGTTGTGCTTCTGAATTCACTCTTGTGTGATTACTGGCCAGTTGAGGTTCCTTCTGGGATAGAAATTAGTATCCCAGTTCTTCACTGCTACTGAACAAAGGATTCCTTCAGTTTATTGTCACATGGTACAATTCAACATGGCAGCTCTTTTTCAGTAGATAACTATGAGATAACTATGATGGGAAGAGATACATAATTTTCCAGGACCAATGGAGTCACAGACCTCTGTAACCCAATCAGGGAAGTGGCATTCTGTCACTGTTGTTGTAATCTATTAATTGCAAGCAGATCTCTCAGCCCAAATCCAAGAGTGTTTGCTCAAGAGTATAAATACCAGGAGTTAGGAATCAATGAGGAATATCTTAGAAAGCTGCATGCCTGCATGTGGGCACAGGCCTGGTGAGTGTGGGGGAGAACTTTCAGCTACCTTGCGCCCTCCGGATCTCTCCGGTCCAAAACCAGGCACTCAGCGTGAGTGACCCTCTTAGGTGCCCATGGGACTCCCCCAACACTCCACAGCACCCCCCACATGCCTGCCTAGTGAGGGAGAACTTCTGCCACGTTCTCGGGACACCAGATTCAGACTTGCCCAGGCCCAGTGAGTGTGTGGGAGAGCTTCCTCTCCATCGTACTTCCTCTAGTCCCCTTCAGACTCAGCTCAGGCTTGGCATACAGGCCTGGGGTGAAACTCTGCAACTGAAGTCCCTGCAGAGAGAGTAGGGGACAGAACCACCCAGCTAGTCCAGGAGCAGAACATCTCGCCACAGAGGCACAACAGGTTCACTACCAAGGGAGACAGCAGGAAGGAGCCGAGCACAGCAACCAGACCCAAGCCAGGCACAGCTGGATAAATTCAAACTTTGTAGATCTGCACCTGAAAATCAGTAGGTGCTAAGGTTATAACTGCACCAAAGCTCTACAACATAGGTCAGAAGACAGTGCTATACAAAACGACAATGAGAAGGAGCAAAATGCAATCTCAGACCCCAAGCCCACCCATAACAAGTGCACAGGACACTAATACAGAACAAATTGGGAATCACACAGCTGAAATCAATGAATCAAGAGCTTCTGAAATAAGAAAATGAACTGCAGAAAGATATAGAGGAACTCAGATCAGAAATAAAATAAAAAGAAATCTCTGAATTAATAGCATCGGAAGTAATGAATCAAATGCAGAATCATATGGAGGAAAACCCAATGCCCACCTAGAACAAGTGCAGAGGACACTAGCTCAGCTGAAATGTATGAATCAATAATATCAAAAGCAAATAAGCAACAGCAAAAAGGTATAGGGGAACTCAGAGCAGAATTCTTTTCTGAAATAAAGAAATCTCTGAACTCATAGCATCTGAAGTAAAGAATCAAGTACAGAAACATATGGAGGAAAACCAATCTGAAAAATACTCTGCAGTAAAAGAATTAATAACAGAATTAATAACTGCTACTAAAGAAGACATTGATAAAAAAAGGAGAGGAGATTAGAAAAATGATGGATTAACTGAATGAGCAATACAGGAAAGAAATAGATTGCATGAAGCAGAATCAAAGCGATATAGAGGAACTTAAAATCTCAATCACAAGCTTGCAAAAATGTTTGAGTGAAAGTGAAGACAGTTTCAGATCATGAAGACACTGGTGCAGATACTGAAAAGCTAAGGAAAGATCTCTTAAAAACAACTAAGAAAAAATAATTCATCACCTGCAAGATGATGCAAAGATGAACAATGTGAGACTAATAGGCATCAATGAGAAAGAAGGAGTCAATACAAATGACATTAAAAAATATTGGCAAAAGTAATAGCAGAAAACTTCCCAAATATGAGGAAACAATCTGACATCCAGATAACCGAAACATACAGATTGCCAAGTAACCTCAACCCCATTAAAAACACAAGGAAACATACACTAGTCAAGATCCTAGAAATCCAGCACAAGAAAAATATTCTGAAAGCCACTGGAGAAATGAAGCACATCACGTTCAAAGGAAAAACCCATCAGAATTATGGCTGACTTCTCTTCACAAACTATGAAGGCAAGAAGAGCATGGAGCAAAGTACTTCAAGTCCTCTATGAAAACAAATTCAAGCCCAGACTACTATACCCTGAAAAACTCTCTTTCAAGTTGATGGAGAAGTGAAATACTTCCAAGAGAAAAAAAAAAAAAAAACTAAGGAATTTCATGATGACAAAGCTAATCCTACACAGGCACTTGAAAGATGTTCTAGAGAGGGATCAAAATGATCAGAACTCCACGAACAAGAATAGAAGCAACCAAATAGATAGGACAAACAATTAAACACAGGAGGGAAAAGACTAAACAACAGCTGGTAAATAACATCTCAGTCGAAAGTCAATACATCTCAATTACAACCATCAATGTAAATGGATTAAATTTACCAATTAAGAGAAATAGACTGGCACAGTGGATTAAGAAACAAAATCCAAAAATATGCTGTATACAAGAAACACATTTAACTCATAAAGAAATTCATAGGCTGAAAGTCAAATGATGGAAAACAATACTACATGCCCCAGCACCTCAGAAAAAAACAGGGGTAGCAATCCTGTTCTCAGACAGTCTCAACTTCAAACCAAATATGATCAAGTGAAATAAACAAGGACACTATATACTGGTTAGGGGAAAGATACAAGAGGAAAAGGTAACACTCAAAAATATGTATGCACCCAACACGGGAGGACACAACTGTATAAAACAAATGTTAATGGACAATGAACATGAAACATCTAATATCAAATATCACAATTCTAACAAGAGACCTTACCAAACCCTTATCCCAAAAACATAGGTCAACCAGACAAAAAAATCAATAAAGAAGTAACAGAACTGAGCCAGAGCTTGAAACAAATGGGCCTAGTGGATATATACAGAACGTTCCACCCAAACACAGCTGAATACACATTTTTCTCAGCTGCACATGGGTCATTTTCTAAAATAAACCACATACTGATCCATAGGTCATGCTTAAATATATGCAAGAAAACAAATTATCCCATGCATATTATCTGACAACACTGCATTGAAACTGGAAATAAATAACAAAACAAACCAGAAAAATCCTCTAAATACATGGAAATTAAACCACACTATACTCAGCAACCAATGGGTCACAGATGAAATTAAACAATAAATTCAACAATATCTGAAATTCAATAAAAATTCAAGCACAATTTATCCGAATTTATGGGATACAATGAAAGCAGTTCTCAGAGGGATATTCACAGCTGTGAACTCACACATTAGGAAAACAGAATGGGAAAAAATGAAAACTTTAATGCTGCACAGCCAACAACTAGAAAAGGAAGAGCAAACCAAACCCAGAGCCAAAGACAGAAAGAAATCATAAAGATTATGGAGAAAATTAATTAAGTTCAGATGAAGAAAACAGTTGAAAGAATTAACAAATCAAAAATCTGGTTCTTTGAAAGATTTAATAAAATCGATAATCCCCAAGCTAACCTCATCAAGAAGAGGAAATAAATTTCAAGCACAAGCAATAAGGAATGAAAAGGGTGTAATTACCACAGACACAGTGGAAATTCAGAAGATTATCAATAGCTACTTTGAGAATCTTTACTCTCACAGATTAGAAGACACAGACAAAATGGACAGACTGCTAGAAATGTATACACTACCAAACCTTAATCAACAAGATATAACCTCTCTCAATATCCCAATAACAGCCAACAAAATATGAGATGTAATAAAAATCCTACCAACAAAGAAAAGTCCAAGTCCTGATAGATTTACAGCTGAATTCTACAAGAAATTTACAGAAGATATAGTCCCTATACTCCTCAAACACTTCAATGAAATTGAAAAGGAGGCAATCCTCCCAAAATCATTCCTGGAGGCAAGTATAGTGATACCAAAA
>NW_004524617.1:5235053-5237583 GCF_000260255.1 Octodon degus | reverse complement strand
AGCAAATAATCAAAAAGGTCATACACCATGACCAGGTAGGATTCATCCCAGGGATGCAAGGATGGTTCAATATTCGATAATCTATAAATGTAATACACTATATCAATAGAGCGAAAACTATAAACCACATGATCATCTCAATTGATGCAGAAAGAGCTTTAGGCAAAGTCCAACATGCATTCATGTTCAAAGTCCTACAAAAAATTGGAATAGATGGCCTCTACTTCAATCAGATAAAAGACATTTATGAAAACACAATGGCTAACATAATTCTAAATGGGGAAAACTCAACTCTTTTATTCTTAGATCTGGTACAGGACAAGGATGTCCTCTCTCACCACTCCTACTCAATATAGTTCTGGAATCATTACACAGAGTCATTAGATAAGAGAAAGAAATAAAAGGAACAAGATAGGTAAAGAATAAGTTAAAGTATCACTATTTGCAGATGAAATGATACTTTACTTAGAAGACAAAAAGTTCCAAAAAGAAGCCACTAGAATTAATACACAAGTTCAGTAGCACAGCAGGATAGAAAGACAATATTCAAAATTCAATAGCATTCCTCTACACAGATGACAAACACACTGACAGGGAATTTCTAGAAACAATATCTTTTACAACAGCAGTGAGGAAAATGAACTACCTTGGAATTAATCTAACAAAAGAAGTCAAGATCTTTTCAAGGAAATTTACAGAACTCTGAAAAAAGGGATTGTAGAGGATTTCAGGTAATGGAAAGATATTCCAAGCTCCAGGATAAGAAGAAGCAACATTGTGAACATGACCATAATTCCAAAATTGCTGTACAGATTAAATGCAATCCCTAACAAACTACCACTGACATGCCTCCCAAACGAAGAGAAATTGTTCCTCAAATTTATTTGGAACCAGAAAAGATATAGAATAGCAAAGGCAATCCTGGACAGCAAAGAGAAGGCAGGAGGCATTGCAATTCATCACTTGAAATTATACTGCAAGCCTACTGTGATAAAATCAGCATGGTACTGGCAATGAAATAGACCTGAGGATCAGTGGAATAGATCAGAAGTCTCAAAAGCCTCTACAAACACACTCAGCCAACTTATCTTTGACAAAGGGGTCAAACATAGTCACTGGAAGAAACATAGCCTCTTTAACAAATGGTGCTGGAAAAACTGGCTCTCTACAGGCCAAAAACTAAACCATGACACAGGTCTATCACCATGCACTAAGCTAAAATCAAAATGGATAAAAGATTTAAACATTAAACAGAAACACTAAATCTTCTGGAAGAGAAAGTAGCAGGAAGTGTAGAAGACATAGGAGTAAGCAAAGAGTTCGTGAACAAAAATCAAATTGCATGGGAAACACTTGAAAGAATTGACAACTGGGACCTCCTCATATTGAGAAGTTTTTGCACTTCAAAAGAAATTACCAAAAAAAGTGAAAAGACAACCCACAATTGTTCAAAAAAATTTAAACAAATATGCATTCAGACAAAGGTCTGCTCTCTGGAATTTATAAAGAACTAAAAAACACTAGGGCCCCAAAATTTAAAGACCCAGTCCAGAAATGGGCATCTGAGATGAGCACACACTTCTCAGAGGATGAAATTAAAGAAGCAAATAAATATATGAAAAAATGCTCCACATCACGAGCCATCCATGAAATGCAAATTAAAACAACATTGAGATATAGTTACACTGCAGAAAGAAAGGCTATCAGAACAAAATCAACAAAGAACAAATGTTGGATAGGCTGTGGGGAAAAAGGAACCCTTCTCCACTACTGATGGGAATGTAGACTGGTGCAACCATTATGGAAATCAGTGTGGAGACTCCTTAGAAAACTTGGACTGGAAATCCCATTCAAACCAGCTATTACCCTAATGGGAATTTTCCCAGATGATCAGAGAACATCTTACCATAGTGATATATGTGTATCTTTTTTATAGCAGCACAATTTGTGATAGCCAAATCTTGGAAACAACCAAGATGCCCACCACCTGAGGAACAGATGAAAAAGATGTGGCATTTTTATACAATTGTGTATTACTCAGCAATAAAAAATGATAAGCTTGAGCCAAACCCACATGTGTAAATATTGTATAGTTTCCCCAGTGTAAGAACTCAAAAGAAGAAATACAAATAGAAAGGTATAACACAACTAAGAGGAAAGCAAGAACTTGAGGACTAGACAATGAAGAGAGAGCTAGGAGAAGAGCTAGTAAACATGACAGACGCAAGCCATATTATATATACAAAATAGGTAACACAATTATCCTGAGAATCTTCAGAAGATTTTCAAATCTACCAGTTAATTGGAAGAATTCTCACTCTGATAACTATATATGCTGACATCTGTGAACTAAGCACCTGCACTGATGATGTCAATTTGTAATAGTAGGTTCATGCTTGGAGTGCCTGTCATTCTGGTCTTCTGAATACGTGCTGTTTGTCATGACATGCCAGTTGCTGCCATGCTGTCTCTTGGGTAGATGATTGTTTAAAAAGGAAAGAGGTGGTGAATGAAGCCAGGTGACAGGAAA
>NW_004524617.1:5222800-5234953 GCF_000260255.1 Octodon degus | reverse complement strand
TACTTCATGAAAAATACCTTTTCATGTTATACCTAAGATCTTTCGTATTCAGACAGATAGTGAGGTTAAGCTTAGCAGCCTAGTTTGTATGGTAATGACAATAAGGTTCTCTTCTGGATGGTTAACAACCTAAGTTTGCAGACCAAAATTAGAGGAAAAGGAGGGACACAAGGAAAGTCAACATTTTGGCCTTAGCCTTCCAAGGTCAAGTAAGACTCAGGACATATGAGAAATTGTACTGTAATATAATGTATCTCATTTGTGTCCCAGATTTTCTGATGAAGGAGATTACGGGGCCACAGAGGAAAGTGATCAATGATTTAAAGTGTGCCTAAGGAGAGTCACATGGAGAGATTACATTCTCTCAGGCTTTCACAGAGAGCAAACTGGCCAAGCAATGGCCGTAATTCATCCCCATGGCTGAAACTGAAATAAGGTCTACAAACTGAGGTACAGGGTCTCAGGATAAATCCTGAGGGGATTTGACTGACCTTATCAGATACAAAAGCTACAGTTCTTGTTACATAGGTCTTGCTTTATCTTGGTCTTAAGCATCCAGCAGAGAAGTATAAAAACAAAGTGTAAGGAGTTAAGCCATATTGTTATGTTGAGCTGTAGGGGACTCAGGTCAACAACTTCAGACCTTGCCAGTCAAGCAGAAGACCCAATAATATTATGGACTACTGGACTATTTTGGAACATTTTGCTGAGTTCACACACCTAAAATATTTAAATGACGAAAAAAAAAAAGGAAATACAGATGAATGACCATGTTGTATCTGTGTATTCAAAATTGTTAGGATAGATATATAGCTACATTCTCTTAATTCAATGAATGGAGGAATTTGTTCTAATAGTGTTTATAAATAGAATATCATGTCTGCATCTTGTACAGCAAATAACCACTAGGAAGACAGTATGCAATGTGTTAATTATTGAAACTGTCCTCCCAGTTTGATTTGAAACTGTCTCATTGCTATTTGTTTCTCAGTAAAATTATGGGAAAAAATTCAACATTAATAAAAATGCTGTATGCATTAAAGTAGCGGGAAAGCCAAATAAGAACAATGGATGTTCAGGAGCAAACTCTCCTGAACAACTATATCTTGATTTAGTCCAAGGGAGGTTTTTAGTGTTATGATTCTAACACCATAATGTTGAATTCAATAAAAAGCAAGCAGAGAGAAAGCTATAGCTTGTAGGAACTTTAGTTTCATCATTGACAAAGAATGATCATGCTTAAAGGCCTGCCCATAAAGATTATTTGAAAACAATTTTAGAAGTAACATTCTCTCTGTTTATCAATGCCTTGACATATTTCTAAAATCACATATATAGTTAAAATTCTCAAAGATTGTGCATATATTTTGATTAATCTTTCATGCCTATATCTAATAGTGTGAGCAATGACATTGAAGGTAATAATATATAATATATTAGCTATTGTTAATCTATTATCTTGTTTTGAAACTCTATCATTGTTTTACTATATTATTTCTCTTTAAAATAAAAACTTCAGGGGTTTGGGGTGATAACTCAGTAGAATAAGTTCTTGCCTGGCAAGCACAAGGGCCTGTGTTCAATCCCTGGTGCCACCAAAAAATAAGTAAATAAATGAAATAAAATAAAATAATTTCAAAAATAAACAAAACAGCATATTATTCAGGATATATTAGGTACTCAGGTAAATATTAGACCACCTTTTTTCTAAACTTGTACTACTAAGTAGCAAGTATTTTTGAGCCATGGATTTGATTGGGGTCTTAACACTCCTTTATTTAGAGATTAATCACTGCAAAATAATCATTTTACAGCAATTAACCTCTAAATAAAGGATACACGAAGACAGAGCATATTCACTCCTTGGAGCTTAATGCAGATTGGGAATGCACTCCATCAATGTTCAGTAGACAAGAAACTGGTAATTGTATTTATGGGGATGAGACCTGCCTCGTCATGTACAACATTGTTGCTAACATTTAAGAGGAAAAATCTGCATACCCTAAATGCAGGCAATTTGTCATTGTCTTTGTTCGCTGCAACTTAGTGACATTTCTTTATCTCATTTCCTACTTAACTTCATGCAAAACACATAGTTAAATGCTCTATACTGTTACCCTGTACTATTTTCTCTGTTCATTAGCAAATACTTCTGGGTTTTTATGGTTAGCATATTGGGAATTAAGTATCATAAAAATGTATAATCCCTGACTTTAAAGATCTTAGGATCTCTGATCACTAAGAGTATAAATACAGTGAAAGTGATCAACTTAAACTTGTTTCATCAAAAAAGGTAATTATATGCGCCATTTGACACATGAATTAGAAACCACAATTTGACATATGCTTAGGCAATTACAAGTAGTATATCAAGGTATAATTTTCAAAATACTAAAAACATAATGCTCATACAAATACAGAATATGCATGTGGCAAAGATTTAACAATAATGAGAGACACGGTAGAGTGGTAAAAGTGGTACAAAGTAAATTTATTTTATTTTATTTTATTTTTATTTATTTATTTTCTTTTTGTATTTTAGGGAAGGGTCTACAGGATATTCAGGGTCTCACTACTAGATCAGACTCATAGTGATCCTCCTGTTTACAGTTTCCCAAGTGCTAGGATTACAGGCAAGCACCACCGTGCTCAGTCTCAGTCACCATCTCAGCACACTTCAGGGGCACGGCCGGCAAGGCAGTCCCAAGGACCAAACCCCCTGGCCCCTGCACCTGATTGCAGGCACTTTAATCCATTGAGTTATTTGAACGGTCCTTTTTTGTTACAAAGTAAATTTTAAAACACAGATTCATATAATCAATCAGTGTGTTACATGAGTATCGGAATGGACTTGCTAACAGGTGAAAAATTAATGTCCTACAAGGCAACAAAACTGTGTCATTTGGGGTTGCATTTTCTTCCAAATAGAAATTTATATTTTAGCATGTAACTTAAGAGCTAGGTTGCTGACCAGTAATTTCAGGTCATAAATCAAGCTAAGGTTTTATTCTCTAGGGAATTAAATAATTCTTGAATGGCCTATCAGGCTATACTTCACTGTGATGTCAAAATAACACATAGCCATTCTTTCTGTAGGTTACTCTTATCTCTAAATTTCAGACCTTTTTCAAATAAAGATAAATGACAGAAACATGGTCATAAAGTGCATTTCAGAAAATGGCATGTAGTTGAGGAGTTGGCAGAGTTTCTCTGTAAAGGGGCAGATGGTAAGTATTTTTGAATTTGAGGGCCATATAATTTAGGTTATAGCAAGTCATCTTTGCCATTAAAGTACAAAAGCAGCAATAGACAATAGGTAAGCAAATTAAAATAACTACACTCCCATAAAACTTTTAATGAACAGTAAAATTTGAATTCCCCATCATTTTATATGTGGTGAAATATTATTCCTTTGATATAATTTTAATCATTTGGCAATGTAGAACAACTTGTAGACCACATGGAAACACTTGGCTTGGCAAATTGAGTTTGCCTAGAGAGTCATAGCTTGCCGATGCTAACATAGACTCAATGCAGGATCAAGTCATTATTTTGGATCATTGGTAAATACGACAGAAAAACACAGGAGCCCAGGAATAGAAGACAATAATTAACTCCTCTACTCAGACATGAAGTAAGAAAGGTAAAATATCACTTATTCTTCCAATGCAGTTTATAAAATGACAACACAATAATTTCATAAGATTAAAATGGAAGATAACAAGACATGATGGCACTCACCTGTAATCGCAGCACTCAGGAGGCTGAGGCAGAGGGATTCCTTAAATTTGAGTTCAGGCTTGGCCATAAAGTAAATTCAAGGTCAGCCTCAACTACACAGTGAGAGCCTTTCCCCCCCAAAAAAAAAACACAACAAAAAGGATTAATATGTAAATATTTATAATTGGTATCAGAAAAATGATTAATGTTGAATGCTTATTGATGACATCAGAAGAGAAAGAAATAGAAAGAGTAGGTTACAATTTTTCATTAATTAGGTTTTAAGATCTGACCATGTAGTCTGGGGTCCAGTGAAATTATCTTTTGGTCATTTTCTCAACAGATCCAATGTAGGGGGCAAGTTAGAGGAATATTCAAGTTTTAGATATGTGACAGTTGCAGCAATTTAGCAGATTATTGGGAATGCTTCATTGAATTTTGAAAAATAGTATTAACCCTGTGTGAAATGTTTTGAGCAGTTTCCTTAGGGCAGGGAGAGTAAAGGGACATAGAGTCAGTTTGATTGCCCAAGGAAAAATGCATGTAGTAGGCTCATCAAACTTAGGACAGAAACCAGTGTATTTGATGGTGTGGTAGGCTGGGAAGAGAGGATTGCTGCATAGTGTGCAAGAAAAGAAAAACTAACCTATTCAAAGGAAAAACCACAAAATTTGAAAAATTGAACTATTTTAGAGTTATAGTACTATATATGTATAGTTCATGAACACTGATTTTATTTTAGCTTTGATTTTATTATATTTTTTTTAAAATGGAGATTAGAGTGTAGAAAATGAATTTAAAAAGTGTCAGGATATCAACTAACAGCTAATAGAGGCTTTAGAAAGAACCTCAAACCTAACTCTAGGGCCTCAAAAAGAGTAATGTACACTGAAAAGAAAGAGGGCCAGTGTTAAAATTTTGACTAGTTCTCCCACTAATGATATAAACTTTTTAGTGGCATGCAACAATTTAGGCCTTTAAATCTCTTTACATATCTTGTGGACTCTAATAATTCTTTACATGTTGACAATTCAATGATTTTATCCCCCCTTTTTTTATAAAAACAGTCCTGTGTAACAAAACAGCAGAGGGAAAAATTGTATCTCTAGTTTTGGGTCAAAAACTCTTTCAAAGGAGTTATTCGACTGTTGTAATAAATACTTTTCAAGGCATTTTTGAAATGTTCCACTGTGTTTCATTATAGTTTAACCTAATCACAATCACACCTCTATCCAAGCATGTACTTAACAACTAATGGAAAGACTAATTTTTTGTAAGATGCTGAAATCTTATTCATTCAGGATGAAATTAATTGGACTTATGTAAGTCAGAATCTTTGATTTTCATTAGCTACTCCTTGACATGCAAATGTAATAAAAAGGACCGTTATGAAATAAAGTTTGACACTATGGGTCAAAATTGATCTAAATGGAATTACTGCAACTTTACCAGGTTTGATAAGCCTATCACTATTCAAAGCCTGTTATTGTCATCTATTCCACCCTGTGATAAAACAGTACTGATTTTTAGAGGAAAGGAATATTCCACAGCTGTGACTTATTTCTACTGACAGAATATACTTACACACATAATTTAGCACTTGCCAGAGAAGAGAGAGAAATATCCTATATGTGCACAAGTATTATGACAAGCTTTTGATAATCACTGGACAAATGTGGGATCAGTGTTTTATAAGGAAATAAATTATAATAAATTAAATTTAAAGCATGGCCGGAGAGATAGCTCACCGGACTAAACACCTGCTTTGGCAAGTGCAGGGACCAGAGTTCCATCCCTGGTCCTCTATGCAGCACCAGCCTTGCCCCAGGGGCACAGTGAGACGGCGATTGAGACTGGGTGTGGTGGCTTGCACCTGTATTCTCAGCATTTGGGAGGCTGAAAGCAGGAGAATCACTATGAGTCCAATCTGCTTAGTGAAACCCTGTAGACCTTGTTCTAAATACATAAGGAAAGAAAAAGTCTTTAAAGCACATTCATGTTTTCAAAAGAACACACATATATATTTTCATGTTCTTTAATTTTATCTACATAGTCCTAAGTTAATGAGTCAGGAAAGAACACTATTATTTCTATTTTACAGCCAGATAAACTGAGACTCACCAAGGCAGAAAAATTGACCAAAGTATCAGTAGTCACCCTGAAGCTGGATTGTATTAGTAATATATTGTTACATGAATACAATATAACAAACAAATAGGAGACCTCGCTATTATATATATTCAGCAGCTCTAGCTATATCTGCTGGGCTCAAGCACATATCTAAGGTTTACCTGAATGTTGGCTAATTTATAATGATCGTGGCTAGACTGACTGAGGAAATTAAAGTCTACACGTCTTTTATCTTCCAACTCATAAGACTGCACATGTTCTCCAGGCAGTCACAGAGGAATAAGACAATGAGTGGAAACATGTAAATGCTTTTCTAAGCCCCTTATAACCTCCCATGGTCCAAAGCCTATTATATTTGCAAACACAAAAACCAGACTCAAAGAGAAAATAGGGGTAAGATTCTAGGCTGCTATGGTTTTTGTCTAGATGCCCTGCTCCCCTCAGAGCCTCATATAGTCACTGGGGTGGGATTCTAGAGTTTGTGATTGATTCATGATGCAATGCTGGGATTATGGGTGTGAGTGGGTGTAGCATTGAATGCAATATAAGAAAGGGAGAGTGGCTTCATCTCTACCATTATTCCTTCTTTTGCTCTTGCTCTTTGCTGCTTTCCACCCCCATGAACTACTGCTCTCTACCGTGTGCCACTCTGCCTTAGAGCCAGCTGATTATGGACTGAAACTTCCATGAACCATTAGCTGAATAAACCTTTCTTTCCTTAATTCTGGGTGTCAGGCATTTTTTTCCCAGCAACAAGCGAAATATAAGCAAGACATAGGTCCACTAATATCTACTACTTTGAACACAAACCTATTTTCTGATTGTAATTCAATCTCCTTTTACTTTTTGAGTAGATATGCAGTAGTACCCAACTGCAGCAAAATTTCAATAGAAATAGCTGGGTCGCAAAAATGAGTGTCATTTGTACTGAGATACACTGAAGATCAACTAGTGTGGCCATCTTTTATTCCCTCACTCGCACATATTTATTGCCTACTTAGGCCAGGTGCTGTGCTGAGTAATTTGCTGCCTAGAAATGAATAAAGCAGTCACTTAACACTTTGAAAAAATAATCATATATTAAGTCTTTGTGTTCAATCACATTAGCATAACATTTCATGTATTTGAACTTGCCAAATCTGATATTCCAATAGCAGCACTTAAGAACTAAAGCAAAAACGCTAATGTGAAAAACTGGCTTCTCTGTCATTCCACAGGGCTCCTGTGGCACATGCCACATTCTTTACAGTCTCGCATACCAAATGCGGCCCAAATTCTCTTCTCTTTCCACTCAAACCTGACCTTTCTTTTTTATAAAAAGAGCCAGCAGCCTTTTACTGGCTATAAAGAATCTGCAACCGCCTCTATTATAACCTTTATTTCTCATATTGGATGAGTCAGTCAGAAAAAATCAGGGACCTTTCTCCCCACTTTCACAGATAAAATGTTATATGTATTGGTATATTTGAGCTGGGGAGATATACAGTCTTCTAGTTCAGTCATTTTCAGAATTTTTATTATTAGTTTCTTTATAAAGTAGTGTAATTCTTCTTTTAAATTTCCTAATGAAAATTTTTGCAGAATCCATGACTCACTTATAGAATAGATGAAGACAGGCCTTTTCTGTTTAAATTGGAAGTGCAGTATTTGCGGTCCTATCCATTTAGCTTGGACAAAGCTAAAATGAATGGAAACATTCTAAAATAATTCAAAATTTCCTTAAGCCTTGCCAAGTTTGAAAAGCTCTTTTTCCCTGTCCTTCGATGTGTCAATACTCAGAGATGCTAATATGTGACATGTACTCTGCCACCTCACCTCCAGCCCTTATGCAAGCATGACCAATTAAGTACAGCACTGTTTTACTAAGCCTGGATTTAGTATGAGAGTTCATCTCAATATGCAACCTGGAAATTCAATATTTATCACAATAAAATGGAGTTTGCATTCAATATGAAGTCTATTTAAAATCTCTAAGAGAACCATTCTGTACACACACACACACACACACACACACACACACACACGTGAATATGCATCTTTTGTATGCATGTATTACTTAAGCTGTATCAATTACTGGTATTTCCTAGCTGTCCTCTGAGGTAAACAAGCCATGAGCTCTGTAGAGAGTAAAGTAGGAAATTACAAACTCAGCACTTAGAATTTCAACTGATCTCCTTACTCAAGTAGAATTAATCATGAGACATCTTCTACCTATACTCCAGAAACTCATAATATATTTGGATGTGTGGATGTTTAAGGTGTCACCAGAAACTGGATCCTAAACAGACCTTCACTAGTTTATAAAATTCAGAATCTCCAGCAGCCACAGTCTCCAAGCATATGGGGAGTACTAAAGGCTTCCATTTCTGCCCAACATGGTTTCCCTTTCATTTATGATTTTTTTTTTTTTTTGCCAGAGCTCCTCAGTCAACCAACTAAGACTCTTTAAGTGTCGCATCATGGTCTTTCCCTGCCCATTACTACTTCCTTTCCCTTCCTGGCAGAGATTTCTGGTCTGAGGTAGGCACTTAAGTTTTCCCTGCCCATTCTCTCTTTTGGTTCCATTCATCTTTTACTGAAATTATCTCCTTTCATTCCTAAATGAAGCCTCTAAATTCCTATTTCCAGTTTATCATCCATTTTCAGATAGACTCAAATAACATCTCAGCACACATCAGAAGGTCTATTGCAGGTCAATAATTGCTTAATAAATGAGGTCATGTTACAGTGATTCTGATATTTATTACTTTAATGTCTTGGTATTTTAGTAACAGATTCCAAGAGGATAAGTGGAATATTTGGGAAGATCATATGTATTGCTTTTCCTGGAACAATGCCAGTTAATATCTATATTCCAGATGTCCCCTCTGACCTAACATTTGTTACTATGAAAATTACTTTGGAGACCATGCATTTGCATTGTCCCCTGGTGATAATGGACAACATCAATGTCTCTTTCAAGTTCTTATGTTTATTTTATTCCCTTTTATTCCAAAAACTCTTACAATATTTGACTGTATAATGATACCCTCATTAATTCATATCTCCTCTTAAGTTTAACACAGTATTTATTTATTATATTTTATTGTTTTGCTTGTGTTCAATTCTGCACAGTATTACACACTCAGGACTTGGATTAAAAAAGACAGTAAATAGGTAACATTTCAGGTCAAGTTGCATTTTACTGGCTAAAAGATTAATTTGAAAGATCAATTTTTACTTGATTTTCTAGTTCACAAAGAGCATTTATAATGGCTGGTCTAACATGACAGATTCTTCCTCCAGCAGGGATGACATGCTTCCCTTGGGAAAATCTCTCTGGGCAGCTGCAGTCACAGTGCAGGTTGCTGACTTCAGCTAGCTTATAGGCGACAGATTGAAAACTCACAGGTGCCTGGAGTATACCAGAAAACATTTGTCTTTCTTAGTAGGAGAATTGGAAAGATTTCAGTTAACTGTGCCAGTTTTTTCACTTATACATGTTTTAATCGAAGATTCTTGTGCTACACAGTTAATTTACCAGGATATGTTCTGCTGTGCATTAAAGCATCACCTACTCTAACTTTATTTTCAATTTTTAATGCAAGTGCACTAAATAATATATTTACTTCTTTTAACACCCTTTGATTTTGCACATTTCTTGTGGTTGAAAAATAACACTGCTTAGGTCCACCTCTCCACATGTCTCCATTTGTCTTTGCCATGGAAAAGTCTAATAAGTAAGGTTAAAATTCATAATCCCAGGTAGTACTCAATTTAAACACAGTGAACTGTTGTTTTTAAAGTTAGAATCAACTTTGGATTCATAAAACAAGGCAGAATTTTATTTCAGACAAAAGGGGTGAAAAAATGATGCATGTCAAAAGTTGAGCAATTTGATATTTGTTCACTACAAAGGCAACCTTTCTGACCATTAACTACAACTTAAATGTTTTATTAAAATCATAAGGGGAAGAAAAAGAGTAATAGATTAAAAATGAGCAAGATTTGTCCAAATATGGATAGATAGATAGATATAGATAGATAGATAAATATAGATAGATACTTCCCAAAGAGAACAGCACTATTCTGTAATATAAACATCTAATAACAAAAAATTAAATTTAAAACATCATACAGTTTTTTCACCCAAGATGCATAACTTTATTTTGTTGTTTTTCACCATTCATTGACCTTAGAAAACTTTGGATTTATATTTAGGGCAGAAAATCCAATGTTGTTGGAATTTAATATGTAATATAAAGCCATAAAATATTTTCAATAGTAGTTGACACCACAGTTGGTTAGGCTATATCTTTCCAACAGTTGCCTTAATAAATTTCCCATAAAAATCACTTTTATTATTCAACAAGTGTAAATGCTTCCACATAATAAGTATGTCTCATTATTTTCCTCAAGTTGATTAAAATTGCCTTCAATTCCCATTGGTAAGATCAATCAAGGTCTGTCCTATATACCCTTTAAAATCATAGTGCAATCAGGAAAAGTCATTCTAGATATTTCTAGGAGGAAAGTAAGGGATTCAAAAGCATTTGAAGGGACCCAAAAATCAGCGAAAGAAAATGTGTAGAGAGGAGAGGAAACTGCTATTAATGAACTTGACTATCTACAGGTTCCTTGTGGGAGAATTTTGGAGGTTACTTTGCAGTTGCTGGCAAACCCCTCCTGCTTTAGCACAGGCCTTCTGGCAAGGGGAATCTGAAAGTATATTTCATAACTTTCCATCCCTAGGCAAGCATAGAAAGAAATAAAAGATATAGAATAAGAAGGGACAACATTACACACAGAATTACAACCCAGGGTAGCACAAGTAACCCCAAGAAGACAATCTCCTGTATGTCCATTTCTATTCTGCATTGCTACAACTTGTAGCTACAAAAAACTTCTTTAATTTATTTGTTAATTTTTCCCAAAATTTGAAAACACTGACTCAGCTCTTCTCCCACATTGGAAAGATTATTGTAGTGAAAACACCATTTTATGGATTCTCCCCTTGCTAAGCTTGGAAAATATCCCAATCTTGAAGGATACGTGGCCTATGGTGTTAGAATCCATTCTCAGTAGAATAGTTCATTTCATTGCCTGCTGTAGCAGAAAACACCCAGGTTACAAACCTTTCCCAGTTTCTTGTGCCAGAATCAGTTCAGTTTTCCTCATGCCCAAATCTAAGCATTATATCTATATATTTTAGAAAAAGATTTTAGGCAAACATATTTGTCTTGATAATCTTTTATTTTTAATTTATTTTTACTTATTTTTTCATAATTTTATTGAGAAACAAATAGCAATGAGACAGTTTCAAATCAAATTGATAGGGCACTTTCAATAATTAACACATTGCGTACATTCTTCCTGGTGGTTAATTGCTGTACAAGATGCAGACATGATATCCTTTTTGCAAACACCATTAGAACAAATCACTCTATTCATTAAGAGAACGTAACTATATGTCAATCCTAACCACTTTGAATACACAGATACAAAATAGACATTCATCTGTATCCACTTTTTTTTTTGTTAAATTCCGTTCTTTGAATATTATAGGTGTGTAAGCTCAGCAAAATATTCTAAAAGAGTCCAGTAGCTCATAATAGCATTGGGTATTCTGCTTGATTGGCAATATCAGAAATCGTTGACCTCAGTCCCCTACAGCTTAACATAACAGGATGGCTTTACTTCTTACATTTCGTTTTTATATTTTTCTGCTGGATGGTTAAGACCAAGGTAAAGCAGGACCTATGCAACAAGAGTTGTAACTTTTGGGTCTGATAAGGTCAGTGAAATCCCCTCAGGATTTATCCTGAGATCCTGCACCTCAGATGTAGAACCTTTGTCAGTGTCAGCCACGTGGAAGAGCCATGGCCATTGCTTGGCCAATGTGCTCTCTGTGAAAGCCTGAGAGAATGTTTTCTCTCCATGTGACTCTCCCTAGGCACACTCTACATCATCGATCACTTTCCTCTTTGGCCCCACAATCGCCTTGATCAGAAAATTTGGGACACTACCGAGTTACATGACATTACAGTACAAGTTCTCATGTGTCCTGAGTCTTAATTGACCTTAGAAGGCTAGGGCCAAAAAACTTAGCTTTCATTGCAGCCCTCCTTTTTCTCTAATTTGGTCAGCAAACTTAGGTTTTTAACCATCCAGAAGGCAAGCTTAGGGGGCCTGGCCCTAGCTCAGTTGTTTAAGTGGCTGCTTCCACAAAGCTGTCAGCCTCAGGTTGCTGGAGTTCGAACCTCACACGTCTCCAGCTGACCAAAAGTGCCCTGAAGGCATTCAAGGAAAAAAAAAAAAAAAAAA
>NW_004524617.1:5217962-5221198 GCF_000260255.1 Octodon degus | reverse complement strand
TTCAGCATCTTCTAATCTATTCCATTGATCTTCAGGTCTATTTTGTTGCTAGTACCATGCTGATTTTATCACAGTAGCCTTGGAGTATAATTTCAAGTCAGGAATTGTAATGGCTCCTGCCTTGTCTTTATTGCCCAGGATTGCCTTAGCTATTCTAGGTCTCTTCTGGTTGCAGAAAATTTTAGGACTGATTTCTATAGGTTACTATCTTTTAGATAATGATGATTATTTGCATCCATGAGTGTCTACGTCACGAGAAAAGCTATGAAACATAACCCAGAAAAACCATACATTTATATGCACAAGATGGTAAAGTCAATGATCCTGAGAATGTTCAGCAGGTTTTTGAAACTAGTTGTTAATTGCTGGGATTATCACCCTGACTAACTATTAGTGCTGACACCTGAGAATTAAGCAACTGCACTGAAGATAGAGATGTGTATTACTAGGGTCATGCTTAGAAAGGCTGTCATTCTGGTCCTCTAAATACATACTGCTTGTCATGTCTTATCAATTACTGCTATACTGTCTCTCAAGTAAATGTTTCTTTTAAAAAAGGTTAATAAATGATAACATGATACAATAAAATAAAAAAAGTCATAAGACTGTCATGTTGCAATGCTGTATATGGTCAGATTTTTAATTTCTGGGTAAAATATGTAATTGTTTTTCCCTATTTTTATTTTTTTTCATTTTTATCTTCACATTCTATAGGGATTTAAAATTTAACATATCAATACTTGGTGGAAAACACCTGTTCAATGCTATATCTAGGATGTTTGATATTCAGACAGAGAGTGAGGTTAAGTTCAACAGCCTATGTTATAGGATAATAATATCATTAAGCTTCTCTTCTGAAAGGTTAGCAACTTAAGTTAGCAGACCAAAAATTAGAGAAAGAGAATGCCTCCAAGGACAGGCAAGATTTTGGCCGTAGCCTTTCAAGGTCAGTGAGGACTCAGGACATAGGAGAACCTGTACTGTAACAAACTGTAACTCAGTGATGTTCTAAATTTTCTTATCAAGCAGATTATGGGGCCAAAGAGGAAAGTGATCAATGATGTAGAGTGTGCCTACAGAATCACATTGAGAGAAAAGATTCTCTCAGGCTTTCACAGAGAGCAAATTGGTCAAGCAATGGCCGTGACTCATCCACATGACTGACTCTGACAAAGGATCTACAAACTGCAGTACAGGGTTTCAGGGTAAATCCTGAGGGGATTTGAATGACCTTGTCACATACAAAAGTTGAATTTCTTGTTATGTAAGTCTTGCTTTATCTTGGTCTTAGCCATACAGCGGAAAGTATGAAAACAAAGTATAAAAAGTACAGCCATATTAGTATGCTGAGCTGTGAAAGGCTCAAGTCAACGACTTCTGACATTCTCAGTCCTATGAATAACTCACTACAATTATGGACCACTGGACTATATTGGATTATTTGGCTGAATTCACAGACCTACAATATTTTAATGGCAATGGAATACCCATGTCTGATAAAACTAAACAAAAAAGGGGATAGAAATGAATGAGCATTTTGTATCTATATATACAAAATATTTAGGATAGATATACAGCTACTTTCTCTTAATTCAATGAGAAGAAAGATTTGTACTAATAGTGCTTGGACGGGATATAATGTCTGCATTGTATACTATGAATAACCACTATGAAGACAACAATATGTGACGTATTAACTATTATTATTATTTTTTTTTTTTTTTTGCAGAACCAGGGATTGAACTCAGGCCCCTGCGCTTGCCAGGCAAGTGCTTATTCCACTGAAACATCTCCCTGGCCCCTGTATTAATTATTGAAACTTTGTTACTAATCGGCTTTGAAACTATCTCATTGCTATTTCTTTCTCAATAAAATTAATAAGACAAATAAATAAATAAAATAAAATTTCTTTTACATTAAAAATGCCTATTTTAAGATGGCTTGGTGGCTTGCACCTGTAATCCCAGCTCTTGGGAGGTTGAAAACAAGAGCATCACTATGAGTCCAATCTTTGTTGTGAGACCCTGTAGACTCTACTAAATACGTAAAAATGTCTATTCTGCGGTAGATTTGTGTTCCCACATATGTAAAAATATCTCTTTCATAGACTTAAAATTCAAAAAGCTTAAATGTCTACAGTATGGGAACAGGAACTCCAGACTTTACAGAGAGAAAAGCCTGTTCCCCATAGAGCATAAAGCCGTTTTCATGCCTTCATGGTGAATCTCCAGCAGCAGGAGGACAATACTGCTGCTCTGGAAGTCACCTTTCACATCAAGCTCAACTGAGGAATGGATAAAAAGATGTGGTCTCTTTCTCTCTCCTTTTTAGACTTTTATATATATTTTTTATCTTAGGAAAAGTTCTACAGGGTGTTCAAGGTCTCACTACATAGATCAGACTCATAGTGATCGGCATCTTTACAGCCTCCGAAGAGCTGGGATTACTGGCAAGCCCAGTCTCAATTGC
This sequence comes from Octodon degus, assembly GCF_000260255.1. Taxonomy (NCBI): domain Eukaryota; kingdom Metazoa; phylum Chordata; class Mammalia; order Rodentia; family Octodontidae; genus Octodon; species Octodon degus. The sequence continues at coordinate 5,218,729 of NW_004524617.1, read as the reverse complement.
CATTTCAGGGCGCCCCAGGGGAGGGGCCAGCATGGGATGCCCAGGGATTAAACCCCTGGCCCCTGTGACTGCTTGCAGGTCTTTTAATCCACTGAGCTATTTGGAAGGCCCTTAGATTTTTATAATTTCTGACCACTTTTTAGACTTATGTCTAGTAACCTGAACAACTAATTTGAAGAAAGAAATATGCAATATAGCAATCTTGTTGAATTCCCGTCATCTTGTTCAGTGAAATTCTGTATTGTTTCTAATGTTCATTTAATAACAGTTTTGTATTCACTTTAAAAACAAAATGTATAATAAACCAACTTGCAATACTTCAGTGTCCTTTCTCATATATGCAAAAGTTAAAGGCATTCCTGCAGCAAAGTCTTTGTGGATCCAGCACTGTGTTTATTCTCATGTAATTAAACTGCTATTGAATAAGGATGGATTCTCTACTCCTCTCATCAAGAAGAGACAAAAGCTCAGACACCCCTCCCCTTGTGTGACTTATGACGAAATGCTTAGAGGTGTTTTCAGATGCAGGTGGGATAGATGTCCTGACCCACCTGTTTGGTGGGTAATTATACAGTTAGGGACTTCAGTATGAGAACTGAACAAGCATGGTTATGAGATATGGCAGTGGCTAGAGACAAAAAAGTAGAGTAACAGTACAGTAGGATGAAACTGATGGGTATGGAAAACAACAGACACAGGGGAGCTGAGGATGATGCTGATGAGCATCCTGGAATGAAGGATTAGGGTACCAAAAGTTAGATATGATT
>NW_004524617.1:5208419-5217672 GCF_000260255.1 Octodon degus | reverse complement strand
TTGTAGAAAGGGCTTATAAAGCCTTAAAATATATATTATATATATTATATATATGCTAAAATAAATATTACATTGCTACTGCACTGATTTTCACTTATCCCAGTAGTGTCAGGAATGTAACCTCTGCAACAAGTGAGGGAACACTGTATCTCCTTCCATCAGGAGTCCTTTCAGTTGCACTCCTTCCAGCAGGATACAAAGAAAGAAAAGTATCCAGGATATTAAATTAAACCAGTTTACAGAGACTGACCAGGTTCAGGCTCTATCACCAATCCCAGACTTGAAACAAGGCAGTAGGCCTCAAAGAGTATAGTTTAATCCAGTGGGGTGCTCCGATTTGTGAAGGATAAACCATCCTAAAGAATCCTAGAGCAGCCTATGTGCAGAAGCAGATAGGTGATTTCTACTCAGAAAGCTAAACAGTAGAGAAAAAACTAATCCCTTGGCTGGGGTTCAGACAGATGATAATGCCTGGGATGATGAAGCAGGCATTCTCAAGGTAGAAGAGGATGTCTTCATTGCTTTTCTTTCATTGCCTGGACAAAATACCCAACACCCAGAATTAAGGAAGAAAAGATTTGTTTAGCTAGTGGATGTTTTAGACCATACTCTACTGGCTCCAAGATAGAATCACACATGTCAAAGATCAGCCATTCATGGCAACAGAATACACCACACAGCAAAAGCAGGAGCACAAGCGGAAGCAGCTAGCAAGCCTCTCTCCCTTCCTTACATTTTACACAGTTTATCTGCCTCAAGATAGGTGTAGCACTCACACCCACAATACCAGCATCAGATCATCAATTAATCACAAACTCTAGAAGCCTCTCCATGACTGCATGAGGCATTGATGGGAAATCTAGTCAAAAATCATAACGAGGATTTATAATAGAGGGAAGATTATTGGATCAGAAACTTAGAATTTATATACTATGGCACACTAGAGATCCTGACACTGAAGAATTCTATTTATGAGAATCAGGAACAAAGAAAGATTGAACTAAAGAAAAAAAAAGGTTTGTTCTGCATTTCACAGTTCTGTGGATTCATTTTCTATGTAATGTCAATGTTTTCCATCGATTATAACTATTTGTAATGTAAGTATAACCATCTAACATAGAGACTAAGCTCCAAGGAGCTAAGTTACCAAACTCACATGAACTGAACTCAGAAAACGTTGATTTTAATTATAATTCACTGGTTAGTATAAAATTGAGATACCATGCAGAGCCATGTAAACATAGAGATGATATTCCAGCACCTTTGCCATATTGTATTTGTTAGGAGCAAGTTATAGATTCTGCCCATATTCAGGGAAGGATATAAAAAAACCCTGAAGTTCTTGTAATTCGTTTTTATACTTTTCTGCTGGATGGTTAAGACCAAGATAAAGCAAGACATATATAACAACAGTTGTAGCTTTTGGGTCTGATAAGATCAGTCAATTCCCCTCAGGATTTATCCTGAGATCCTGTACCTCAGACTGTAGAACCTTTGTCAGTGTCAGCCATGTGGATGAGTCAAAGCCATTGCTTGGCCAATGTGCTCTCCGTGAAATCCTGAGAAAATGTTTTCTTTCCATGTGACTCTCCTTAGGCACACTCTACATCATTTATCACTTTCTTTTTTGGCCCCATAATCTCCTTGATCAGGAAATTTGGGACACTACTGAGTTACATGACGTTACAGTACAAGTTCTCATATGTCCTGAGTCTTAACTGACCTGAGAAGGTTAGGGCCAAAATGTTGGCTTTCCTTGTGGCCCTCCTTTTTCTCTAATTTTGGTCTGCAAATGTAGGTTGTTAACCATCCAGAAGCCAAGCTTATTATTATTATCAAACGATTTAGGCTATTAAGCTTAACCTCACTATCTGTCTGCATATCAAACATCTTAAGCATAACATGGAACAGGTATTTTTCATCAAGTATTGATATGTTGAACTTTAAGTCCCTACAGAATATGTTGAAAAACATTTAAAAATTAGAATATATTTTGAAAATAGGCATAAATAATTATATAATTCTTATGTTTACACATACGTCCAGAAATCTAACTATATACAACATTGTAGCAGGACAGTCCCACAACATTCCTTTTCCTGTTTCCTCCCTTCATTCAGTACCCCCTTCTTTTTCAACAATCATCTACCCAAGAGACAGCACAGCAGCAACTGGCATGTCATGACAAGCAGCCCATATTCAGAAGACCAGAATGACATGCACTCCAAGCATGAAACTACTATTACAAATTGACATCATCAGTGCAGGTGCTTAGTTCACAGATGTTTGATATTCAGTCAGAGAGTGAGGTAAAGCTTAACAGCCTAGGTTGTATGGTAATAACAATAAGCTTCTCTTCTGGAGGGTTAACAACCTAAGTTTGCATACCAAAATTAGAGAAAAAGGAGGGCCACAAAGAAAGCCAACATTTTGACCCTAGCCTTCTAAGGTCAATTAAGACTCAGGTCATAGGAGAACTTGTACTGTAATGTCACGTAACTCGGTAGTGTCCCAAATTTTCTGATCAAGGAGATTATGGGGCCAAAGAGGAAAATGATTGATGATGTAGAGTGTGCCTAAGGAGAGTCACATGCAGAGAAAACATTCTCTCAGGCTTTCACAGAGAGCACATTGTCCAACAAATGGCCGTGACTCTTCCACATGGCTGACACTGACAAAGGTTCTACAATCTGAGGTAGATGACCTCAGTAAAATCCTGAGAGGATTTGACTGACCTTATCAGACCCAAAAGCTACAACTGTTGTTGCATAGGTCTTGCTTTATCTTGGTCTTAGCCACCCAGCAGAAAAGTATAAAAACTAAGTATAAGAAGTAAAGCCATGCTCTTATGTTGAGCTATAGGGGAGTCAGGTCAACAATTTTTGACACTGCCAGTCAAACGGAAAACCCAATACTCTTATGGATTACTGGACTCTATTAGAATATTTTGCTGAGTTAGCACACCTATAATATTCAAATGATGGAACTAAACAAAAAGGGGGTATATAAATGAATGCCCATTTCATATAGTTCTCTTAATGAATAGAGGAATTTGTTCTAATAGTGTTTGTAAATGGGATATCATGTCTGCATCTTGTACCACAAATAACCACTAGGAAGAGAATATGCAATGTCTTAATTATTGAAACTGTCCTACCAATTTGATTTGAAACTGTCTCATTGCTATTTGTCTGTCAATAAAATTATGGAAAGAGAAGAACCCCTGAAGTGAGTCACCCATGTCCTTCAAACTATTATGGCACACAGCAGAAAGTGTAACAGCTAAAATGGCGATGCAACAGTAATCTAGAATGGTCTGTTGTTCACAGGGAATGAAAAGCCATGAGGCAACCAGAACCCTGGTATTTATTGATGACACTTACACTGAAAAAAATGGTGAAGATGTTATAAGATGACTCAGAGGGTGGCAGTGGTCTTAAGCTAATGAGAATCTTATGCTGATGCGGACAGTGGGGATAGATGGCAGTTTAATAAGAGTTTTGTCCTGTCCCGCAGGTGAAACTTTTTTCCTTACTACTATGTTCTCAAGGAATGTGGAAGTCTTCAGCTGCTGTAACCTTGACCCTGGAACATCACAGCATCATCAGCTGTGACAGGGGGAGGTACATGGAGTTATGTTTCCATATGCCATAGCTGGCTTATATGGCAAGATACTAGGCCTCTGACAATCCCTGATCAGAATTTAATTAAGAAATATTTCTTACCAAAAAAATGTAGAATATTCCTCGACCAAGGAACTTACAGAGTGTGAACATCTGGGGTCACTTTAAGGTCTATGAAATATTGCTTGACGCATTTATCCATTCATCCCTGCTTTCCTCTCCATTCTATTCAAAAGTTACCTTATGAATGAAGAAGCCCCAATATCATCCTATATATTTCAGCTTATAATGGGAGAGAGAGAGAGAGAGAGAGAGAGAGAGAGAGAGAGAGAGAGAAACAGAAATGGAGAGACAGAGGCAGAGGGAGACAAAGAGAGACACAGAGAGAAAAAGAGACACAGAAAGAATTTTTTGCTATGCTACCTAGCAACCTGATCTCAAAGCAATGGGCTGAAATGTACTACTTCAGCCTCCCAAACAACTAGGATTGCAGACAGCAGTCACTTCCTAGAATTTTCAATAGCTCATGTACCTCATATGTCTATTTACCAGTTCATATATTGTCTATCTCTCCCATCACAGAATAAGCTCTGTAAGATAAATGACTGTTTTATTCACTGTTGAAACACTTATAATGATCTAGACACAGCTGGATTTATCTCAGTTGTCAAATAATTCCAAGCTTGAACTTTCCACTACATGAAGAGCAATGTTGGGGGGGGGCAGAAAAGAGAAAAAGAAAAAGAAAAATAATTGCTCATTGTTTGTAACTTTTCTTGACAGTGGAACCAAAAATTCAACTTGAGAAAACCTATATGTGCTGAAAGTGAGTCACACCTCATGTCTTGCTGCAGACATAAAAGGGTGATGCATCACTCAGAGTGCTGCTCTCACACAGAAAACATGAAGTGTTTGTGTTAGGTTGTTGAACCGTTCATCACTGCACTTTGGTTTTTTGCACTTTAGTTGCATAACATGCTGTAACCATGGCTCTGAGAAAGTGAGTGCAACCAGCAGTAAGGCTAAGAGGAAAACTGTGAGATCCATGAGAGGGTTAAGCATAGAAATCACTTCAGGTTTTGTTGAAATCCTAGAAAAATAAATTCATAGGTGTAATCTTTGGGCCTCAGAATCAATCATTTGGTTTTCTATTCCGTTGTTGAACTTTTCCATGTTCAGACACAAATTTGGAATAAACTGAGTTCAACAATCAAGGCATCACAGAATTCACTGAATAAATGAGTGAACAAACATTTGTTGAACACATACCCTGAGTAAAGAATAATGGAAACTGCCCTGGAGATACACAATATTCTCTTGAAGTAGCTTCAGCTACTAAAGAAAGAAAATTTACTAGGAATGTACAAGGGCTTCAGCCTGAGAATGAAGATTTTGGGAGCAAAAATATGCTATTTTAAAATGAAATGCAATCTAGAGGAGCAACTTTAATGGAAACATCAGCAATTTCCACATATATAATAGGAGGCACAAATGAAAACTGAGGTAACTGGAATTCATGCACTTAGAACATTAGAAATATGTCAAGGGGATGGAAAAAGATGCACTGAAAAGGAATTTAAGAGCCCAACTTTCTCAGAAGTTGAGAGCTGTAAAGCACAAATATTTTGGGCAGCAGTAATAAATGCTTTACCTGAGGTCTGCTAGTTTAAATTGTCCCATTATGTAAGCTACTTCATGTAGATGAGGACGGAGCATCTACATGCTGGATTGTGTTGCAGAGCTTCCTAGTGCCATGTAAGAGGGTGCAAGTTTGCTTACTGTTTCCTTGCGTGGACAGTAGAAAGACTAATTTCTAGATGTTGAGCTCTGTTGAGAAATATATGCATGGTGCAAACTGCAAGCAAATATTTGAGCCAAGACAATAATAACTAAGAGGAAGGGCATTGCTGGGAAATATGACAACATGCTATCCTCAAAAAAATTTAGCTCTTCAAGCTAGTCTTGGTGAAGGAAAATGAGGATGCCTGTGACATTGACAGTGTAGATCAACCATAAATGATAGAGAAAACTAATCATGATAGGATTTGAGTTGATTCTTTTCTGCTACATACTGTTTTGTGATGCCAAGGATTGTATCCAAATTTCCAAAGTATCCTTCAAGAAAGTATCCAGAGCACTGACATAGCTCTAGGTACTGTATAGGCCCTTCCTGGCAGCTTAAAAACAGCAAGAAGCCAACTGCAGAATGAATTTAATCTGGACCTTAGTTTTTGGCTAAATGCCTCACTTCCATCACCCCTGAGTCATTAGTGAGAAAGTTCTGGAGATACTGATTCAAAGAGTAGTGTAAGAACTCAGAGGTGGTGATTGATGGTGGGGAAAATAATTCATTTCATAAATGGATCTAACATATGAACATACTGTATGTCAAACACACAGAGTTTTTAACTGGCAGAGAAAAATAATAACTAAAAGGCCTTGAAACCAACTGGGCCAGCACCATTACATAACATCAGGGGATCACAGCCTTGTGGGACATAATTAGCTATTAAATGTTCATAGTTTGAAGGTAACCAACAATTTCTGCAATGATTTATACAAAATGCAGTATATTTACGAAGTAAAATTTCTTACCCCATAGCAACCATGAAGCAGAGAAAGAAGGGACAAAAATGTACCCTTCCAGAACACTCCACTGGTGACCCATATACATGGGGCCCCGCCAATTCAGAGCATATTCACTATGAAGTCATTAGTGGATTACCCCACTGATGAGTACAATGCCCTCATGATCAAATCACTTTTCAAAACCCCACTTCTGAGTAAATATATGAGACTTTGGGGGTACATTTTAGATGAGTTGCCATTGTATAGGCTAATTTTTATATTGAAGTTTTTAGATAAAGGTCAATTTGGCTTTGTAATTTTTTCTCCTTTACATAATGTTAGGGGGCCAGGGAGATGGCTCAGTGGAATAAGTGCTTCCCTGGCAAGCACAAGGGCCTGAGTTCAATCCCTGGTTCCGCAAAAAAATCTACATAATGTTAGGGCCTTGTGAAAGGATCTGTCTGAGACATTATCCAATCCAATGAATTTGTACTGCAATATTTTTCTATGATTTATTATTATTTTTTATTTTCAGTGGGAAGAAGTAGGCATCTGGACCCCTGTGATACCTTATTTTTTAGTAGAAGAAATGAGTAATATTACAAGCTATAGCACTAGAGTGATTAATACAGCTTAATATATGTCATCATTTTTTGTGTGTGCAAATGTGGATTTACTAAATACACAATTTTAGTAGAAATGAAATATCTTATCAAAATGCTCTATTTTGTCAGTGCTCTAGTTTTCCTTTTTTTGACATAATTTTACTGAGAAACAAATAACAATGAGACAGTTTCAAAACTGATTAGTAGGACAGTTTCAATAATTAATACATTGCATATTGTTTTCTTACTGGTTATTCATTGTACAAGATGCAGACATGTTATACTGTCCAAAAACATCATTAGAACAAATCGTTCTATTCATTGAATTAAGAAAAAGCAGCTGCACCTCTATCCTAACTATTTTGAATATACAGATACAAAATGGTCGTTCATTTGTATCCCCTTTTTTCTTTAGTTTTGTCAGAGAAGGGTATTCCATTGTCATATAAATATTGTAGGTGCATGAATTCAGCAAAATAATCCAATCTAGTCCAGTAGTACATAACAGTAGTGGGTTATCCAGAGAACTGGCAATGTTACAAGTTGTTGACTTGAGCCTTTTACAGCTCAGCATATTAATATGGCTTTAATTTTTTTTTTTTTTTTTGCGGAACCGGGGTTTGAACTCATGCCCTTGTGCTTGCCATGGAAGCACTTATTATACTGAGCCATCTTCTCTACCCTGGCTTTACTTTTTATACCTCATTTTTATACTTTTCTGCTGGATGATTAAGAACAAGACAAAGCAAGACCTCTGTAACAAGAAATATAACTTTCGTATCTGATAAGGACAGTAAAATCCCCTCAGGATTTAATTGAAACACTTTATCACAGTTTGTAGATCCTTTGTCAGAGTCAGCCATGTGGATGAGTCACGGCCATTGCTTGACCAATTTGCTCTCTGTGAAAACCTGAGAGAATGTTTTCTCTCCATGTGTCTCTCTTTAAGCACTCTACATCACTAATCACTTTCCTCTGTGGACCAATATTCTCCTTAATCAGAAAATTTCAGACACAACTGAGTTACATGATATTGCAGTACTGATTCATCTATGTCCTGAGTCTTCCAAGAAACATAACTTTCATATTTGATAAGGACAGTAAAATCCCCTCAGGATTTAATTTGAAACACTTTATCACAGTTTGTAGATCCTTTGTCAGAGTCAGCCATGTGGATGAGTCACGGCCATTGCTTGACCAATTTGCTCTCTGTGAAAACCTGAGAGAAAGTTTTCTCTCCATGTGTCTCTCTTTAAGCACACTCTACTCACCAATCACTTTCCTCTGTGGGCCAATACTCTCCTTAATCGGAAAATTTTGGACACAACTGAGTTACATGATATTGCAGTACAGATTCATCTATTTCCTAAGTCTTCACTGACCTTAAAAGGCTAGGGCCACAATGTTGGCTGTCCTTGCAGCCCTTCTTTTTCTCTAATTTTTGGTCTGCAAATATAGGTTGTTAACCCTCCAGAAGAGAAGCTTATTATTATTGCCCTGCAACATTGGCAGTTGAGCTTAACCTCACTATCTGTCCTAATATGAAACATCTTATGCATAACATGGAACAAATATTTTCCATTAAGTATTGGTAATTTAATCTTAAAGTCCCTACAAAGTATAAAGAAAAACAATTTAAAAATTTTAAATAGGAATAAAAAATTACATGTTCTTACAAAGAAATTTAGAAATCTAACCATATACAGCCTTGTAGCAGCACACTCCTGTGACACTTTTTTCTTGTCTCTGGTTTTCATTTATTACCCTTTTATTTTTTTAAACAAATATTTACTTGAGAGACAGTACTACAGTAATTGGTATGTCATGACAAGCAGTACGTATTTAGTAGACCAGAATGACAGGCATTCCAAGCATGACCCTACCATTACACATTGCTTTCTTCAGCATTGTTCCTTAGTTCCCAGGCATCAGAATGTATAGTTAGTCCAGGTGGGAATCCTATCAATTAACTGCTAGTTTCAATAACCTGCTGAAGATTTTCAGAATCATTGCCTTAACCATCTTGTGCATATAAATGTATGGCTTTGCCCCTGTTATATTTCCTAGATTTCATCTTGACCTCTATAAGTTGTCTAATCCTCAAGTTTTTGTTTGCCTTTTAGCTCTGTTATAGCCTTCAATTTTTTATTTCTTTTTACTCCTTACACTAGGGCGACTATATGATATTTATGCATGTGGGTCTGTTTTATTTGACTAATGAGTATATCTTCAAGTGGCATCCACTAAAATATGAAGGCTTCAAGCTTATCATTCTTTATATATGAGTAATACTCCATTGTATGAAAATACCAGATCTTTTTCAACCATTCCTCAGGTGACAGGCACCTTGGTTGTCTCAAAGATTTGGCTATCAAAAAGTGTGTTGTTATAAAAATAGACACAGATATATCACTATGATATGACCTTTTCAGTTCCTCTGGTAAAATTGCCAGTAGG
>NW_004524617.1:5194460-5206619 GCF_000260255.1 Octodon degus | reverse complement strand
ATTTTATTGAGGATTTTGGCATCTATGTTCATGAGGGAGATTGACCTGTAGTTCTCTTTCTTAGTTGCATCTTTCCCTGGTTTTGGTATCAGTATAATACCTGCCTCCAGGAATGATTTTTGGAGGATTGCTTCCTTTTCCATTTCGTTGAAGACTTTGAGAAGTATAGGGATTATATTTTTAATAAATTTTTTGTAGAATTTAGCTGTGAATCCATCAGGACCCGGACTTTTTATGTCGGCAGGTTTTTTATTACATTTCATATTTCATTGGCTATTATTTAGTTATTTAGAGTTGTTATATCTTGGTAATTCAGTTTTGGTAATTTGTACCTTTATGGGAATATGTCCATCTCATCTGTGTCTTCTATTCTGTGAGAGTAAAGATTCTCAAAGTAGCTATTGAGAGTTTTCTGAATTTCCATAGGGTCTGTGGTAACGACAACCTTTTTCATTTCTTATTGCTTGTATTTAATTTTTTTTTTCCTCTTTTTGATGAGGTTAGCTAGGGCCTTATTGATTTTATTACACCATTCAGAGAACCAGCTTTTTAATTGATTAATTCTTTGTACTGTTTTCTTCGTCTAAATTTAATTAACTACTGCTCTAGTCTTTATGATGTCTTCACGTCTTTGGGTTTTGGGTTTGGTTTGCTCTTCCTTTTCTAGTTGTTGGAGGTGCAGCATTCGTGTGTTCATTTGTTCCCGTTCTGTTTTCCTAATGCATGAGTTCCCAGCTGCAAGTTTCCCTCTCAGAACTGCTTTCATAGAATCCCATAAATTCTGATAAGTTGTGCTTGAATTTTCATTGAATTATAGATATTTCAGAATATCTTGTTTAATTTCATCTGTGACCCATTTGTTGCTGAGTAGAGTTTGTTTAATTTCCATGTATTTATGGAGTTTTTCTCATTTCTTTTGTCTTTTTTCCAGTTCACTGCACTGTGGTCTGATAATATGCATGGGATAATTTCTGTTTTCTTGCATATATTTAAGCATGACCTGTGGACAAGTATGTGGTCTATTTTAGAAAATGACCCATATGCAGCTAAAAAAACTTGTATTCAGCTGTGGTTGGATGGAACACTGTAACTGTCCACTAAGGCCATTTGTTCCAAGCTTTTGATCAGTTCTGCTACTTTTCTATTTTTTTCTGTACTTGACCTGTCTTTTTGGGATAAGTTGGTGTTAGGGTCTTCTGTTAAGATTGTCGTATTGGATATTAGATTTTTCATGTCCATTAAGATTTGCCTTGTACAGTTGGGTGCCTCCATGTTTGATGTGTACATATTTATGAGTGTTACATCTTTGTTTTGAATTTTTCCCTTAACCAGTATATAATGGCCTTCTTTATTTCACTTGATCATTCTTGATTTGCAGTTGAAACTGAGAACAGAATTGCTACCCCTACTTTTTTCTGAGGTGGTGGGCCACATAGTACTGTTTTTTATCCTTTGACTTTAAGCCTATGAATGTCTTTATGAGTTAAACGTGTTTCTTGCATACAGTATATTGTTGGATTGTGTTTCCTAATCCACTGTGCCAGTCTGCTTCTTTTAATAGGTGAATTGAGTCCATGTACATTGATGGTTGTAATTGAGGTGTATTGACTTACAATCGACAGGTAACTTATCTGCTGTTATTTGCTTTTTTCTCCTGTGTTTAATTGTTTGCCCTATTTAGTGGGCTCCTTCTTTTCTTGTTGGTGGAGTTCTGATCATTTTGGTCTCTCTCTAGATCATCTTTTAGTATTCTGTGGAGGCTTGGCTTTGTCATCATGAAATTTTGTAGCTGTATTTTCTCATGGAAGTATTTCATTTATCCATCAAACTTGAAAGAGAGTTTTGCAGGTTATAGCAGTCTGGGCTGGAATTTGTTTTCATAGAAGACCTGAAGTACTCTGCTCCATGCTCTTCTTGCCTTCATGGTTTCTGCAGAGAAGTCTGCCATTATTCTGATGGGTTTTCCTTTAAATGTGATCTCTTTCTTTTCTGTAGCAGCTTTCAGTATATTGTTCTTGTGCCAGATTTCTCAGATCTTGACTAGTATAGGTCTTTGTGTGTTTTTAATTGGGTTGAAGTTATTTGGACATCTGTATGCTTCAGTTACTTGAATATAATATTGTTTCCTCATATTTGGGAAGTTTTCTACCATACTTCTGCCTATTTTTTTAATGTCATTTGTATTGACTCCTTCTTTCTCATTGATACCTATTAGTCTTACGTTGTTCATCTTTGCATCATCTTGCAGGTAATGAAATATTATTTCCTGCATCCTAGTTGTTTTTAAGACATCTTTTCTTATCTTTTCACTACCTGCACCAGCATCTTCAAGATCTGAAACTCTATCTTCACTTTCACTCAAATCGTTTGGAAGCTTATGATTGACATTTTATGCTCCTCTATATCTCTTTGCCTCTACTTCATACGATCTATTTCTTTCCTGTATTGCTCATTCAAGGAGTCCATCGTTTTTCTAGTCCCTTCTATTTTTTATCAGTGTCTTCTTGAGAATCAGCTATTAATTATTTTGCTACATAGATTATTTCGGATCTGATTTCCTCTATATGCTTCTGTGTTTTATTCTTTGTTTCAGATGCTATTAATTCAAAGATTTCTTTTTTCATTTCAGAGGTTATTTCTGATCTGAGTTCCTCTATAGCTTTCTGCTGTTGTTTCTTTTCTTCAGATGCTGTTATTTCAGACATTTCAGCCGTGTGATTCCCAATTTTTTCTCTGCTAGTGCCCTCTGCACTTGTTCTGGGTTCCCTCAGTGTCAGAGATTGCATTTTGCTCCTTCTCTTTGTCATTTTGTATAGTAGTGTCCTCTGACCTTTGTGTAGAGCTTTAGTGCAGTTATGATCTTAGTACATACTGAAATTCATGTGTAGATCTATTAAGTTTGAGTTCGTATAGTTGTGCCTGGCTTGTGTCTAGCTGTTGTGCTCAGCTCCTTCCTGCTGCAGCCTTTGGAAGTGAACCTGTTGTACCCCTGTGGCAAGATGTTCTGCTTCAGGATTAGTTAGGTGGTTCTGGCCCATAGTCTCTCTGCAGGGACTTCAGCTGCAGCATTTCACCCCATGCCTGTATGCCAGAACTTTTCTGGCTCTGGAGGTGTCCATTGGCACAGGGGAGCACAGACTCTCTCCCACATACTCACTGGGCCTTGGCTTGGGCTGGGTCCGGGAGGTCCTGACAGTGCGGCAGAATTTCTCACTCATACAGCGGGCTTGTGGGGTCCTCCTGAGGGATGGAGGGGTACTTAGAGTGGGGCGGGGGTCTCACTCTCACAGGTTGCCTGGGCTTGGTCCGTAGAGGTCCAGCAGGTGTGGGGAGCCAGAAACTTTCCCATAGTCTAGCTGGGACTGGGCTTGGGTTGGGTCTGGATTTACTTTTTATACTTCATTTTATACTTTTATGCTGAATGGTTAAGACCAAGATAAAGCAAGATCTATAAAACAGGAAATGTAACTTTTGTATCTGATAAGGTCAGTCTATCATAGTGATACATTTGTACCTATATTCACAGCAGCAAAAATTGTGACAGCTAAATCTTGCAAACAATGAAGGTGCCTATCACCTGGTGAATGGATGAAAAAGATGTAGTGTTTTTATAAAGTAGAGTATTACTCAGCTATAAAGAATGATAAACTTGAAGCCTTTGTATTTAAATGGATGCCACTTGAAGATATACTAATAAGTCAAATAAACAGGACCCACATGTGTAAATATTGCATAGTCTCCTTAGTGTAAGAACTCAGAAGAAGAAATAAAAATAGAAATGTATAGCACAATTGAAAGAAAAGTGAGAACTTGAAGATTAGACAATGAAGAGAGGGCAAGGAGAAAAGCTAGGAAACATGACAGGGGCAAAGTCACACATTTATAGGCACAAGATGGTTAAGGCAATGATCCTGAGAATCTCCATCAGGTTTTTGATACTAGCAGTTAATTGTTAGGATTCTCACCCTAACTAACTATATATGCTGATACCTGTGAACTAAGCAAGTGCACTGAAGATAGCAATGTGTAATAGGGTCATGCTTGGAGTGCCTGTCATTCTGGTCTTCTAAAAATGCACTGCTTGTTATGACATACCAATTACTGCCAGAACATATTCCTTCAAATGAGATAGCCTCTGAATCTTCTTGGACTAGCTGAATGCAGTTTTAACATGTTTGCTACCATGTATATTTTCAGAGGGGAAGAATTATAGCCAAGAGAGTCAATATTGTGTGGTGTTTTGGATCATTTGATTGTCAATTTGGCGGTGCCACAGTGCTGAGATATTTGTTCAAACACTATTGTGTATATTTCCATGAGGATTTTTTCATTTTTAATTTTTTTAAACAGTGTTTTATTAAGTACCACATAGTTATAATACACTTTAAAAGTACAGTAAGGTAGCCTTTAAATTTGAAGTGGTCTTAAAGATAGGAAATAAACAGAATTCCAAATTTTTGGAAAAGGTGAACTGTTGCAGTCATAGGTATGCATTTATGAAAATTGTATAGCTCTTATACTATCAGTAATGTAACTTTATTTTGTACATTTTAATTTGAAAATATAAACAATGATTAAAAGAAAAATAAAATAAGCCATAATAAAAAACATACATTTCTCAATTAAGTGCATTGTATACATATAAATTTTAAGGAAGAATCCAAACAAGGAAAATCATTGATATTTTACGTGCAGACTACCTAGACAAAAAAGGACTTAAAAATATATAACACCTTTATTTTTCTATGACTAACATCCACATGTTTGGAGTACAGTCACTATGGAAATGATTTTGTTATGCTTGCATATGTTATACTTTACTGATAATTTACATAATTACCAACTTTTAAGGCCCTGGAAGGCATAACGGTTTTTAAAAGCAAGATTAAATAAAAAATCACAGCTAAAATGCAATACACCTTATTTTTTGGTCCTCCTATATTGAAGAAAAGGGATAATTCATTATAACATTTTCTTGCCACCCAAATGCCTCAACTTATACATTTTATTTTTTTTATTTTTTCTCCATAATTTTATTGAGAAACAAATAGCAATGAGACAGTTTTAAATCAAATTGGTAGGACCATTTCAATAATTAACACATTGCATATTCTCTTCCTAGTTGTTACTGGACTCTTTTGGAACATATTTTGCTGAGTTAACACACCTATAATATTCAAATGATGGAACTAAAGCAAAAAGGGGATACAGATGAATGTCCATTTTGTATCTGTGTATTCAAAATAGTTAGGATAGATATATAGTTACATTCTCTTAATGAATAGAAGGATTTGTTCTAATAGTGTTTGTAAATAGGATATAATGCCTGCATCTTGAACATATACATTTTAAACAGTGGTTATGTTGCCCAATTTCATTACCAAATGAATATTAACACAACATTACTTTGGCAAATTAAATCTTAAACATGGCTTTTCAACAGGATTTAAAAAGACGACTATCCCTAGAATTCCATGTTAAAAAGTAGTTTTTTAAATCTTAAACAGTAGTACTTAAAATATTGTACTTAGTTAACCCATAAAAATAATTAGCTTCAAAATGACAAATTGATAAGCTAAGTAAGGCCTATATTATGAAACATTTGCTTGGAAACTTGATTTGTCAGTTATGCATAATAAAAATTCCAGTCATCAAGAAAATTACAAAAATTTTTATCATAGCATTTCTTTCACTCACCAACTTTTTAAAAATGTTACAATCAATAAATACGAACATGTTCTCATTTTTACACTAAACCACACAGGATTGATTCATTTGGTTGTACTACCATTCACATTGTTCAATTCAATTTTCTCTTTATATAACTTGGTAAAATTTCATCTCTTCTAGATTCCAAAAATACCTACAAAACCCATACCATTTTACCTTTTTTAATATACTATGGAATATCATACAAATTAAGGCATTTCACTGTCATGTATAACCAAGTTAATCCAAAATTTTTACACATCAATAAAGTGATATCGGGGGGCCAGGGAGATGGCTCAGTACAATAAGCACTTCCTGGGCAAGCACAAGTGTTTGAGTTCAATCCCCAGTTCCACCAAAAAATGGTGATATCTAAGAACTTAGGAACAATATTCTTCTCACTACTGCATAAAAATTGCCACAATGAATAAGTATTTGTGTCATATTTACTCCATTGTCTCATTTCCAGAAACTCTGACAAGGTGTAAAGGTATTTCAGTGTTGGTAAGGATATCTTGATTGCCAGTGGCAGAAGTATTAACAGTTTCTATCCCTGAAATGGAGCCTTGTTGAACATTTGCAAAGATAAGTGTTGTTTCTCCTGCAGTAATCAAAGTATCATCTCATTCAGCTTCCACATATGCTAGCACTGCACTGCTTGAGTGAATAACATTTTCATTTCAATGTGTTAATATGTTTGGCAAGTGGTCACTTCTCATAAAGTATTTTGTACATTCTGGACAAGAAAATTTCTTATCAGCTTTATGTGTACTTCTGTGCCTCTGTAACTCATCACTTCTAGTAACTCTTTTACCACAGAGCATCAAATTACAAATAAAAGGGTGTTCTCCAGAATGCCAAAGCAGATGCTCTCTCAGATTCTTCCCATACACTTTATCACATCCTGATATATCACAAATGTGTTGATTCTTTCCCCTAAAATTGGAACCTCTCCCACCACCTTCTTTACAGTTGGGAAAGGTGCAAGCTACCCTCCAAAGTCTTTTTTCTTCTTGATGTTGTTGGTCCCCTTCTTCACCTACCACTTGAACTCTTAAGTATGTTAGGTCATTGGTATTCAATGTAGAATAACCACTGAGCTGCCATTCTTCAGGATCAGACTTTTCTTCCTTGATTTTAATATCAACAGGACTTTCAGCATTCTCTCCTGGGTGTAGCTGTATAACAGTAGAATCTATAGTCTACAGTAACTGTCTGTAGATTTGGCAACTGACCAGTGCTTAGACTAACTGGAGTTGAAGTCAAGGTTCTACCTACTACAACTTGACAGAGCATGAGTGTCTGAACAGGTGTCAAAGTTATTTGTTGGGCAGCACTGTTTTGTATTTGCAAATTCTGCAAGTTCTATACACCTTGTACTTGAAATGTTTGCCAAGTTGTCTGTCCAGAAGGGGTCACTGTCTGTGTCTGAATTAAAAAGGTTCCAGGATTCAGCTGCAACTGAAGATTTTGCAAAGCTAACTGTGATATATTTTGACCACTAGCTTGCACAACATGGATTGTCTGTGGTGTAATACCTTGTACAATTTGGGCTTGACTGGTTGGCTGCTGAGACTCTTGAAGTTGTAGATGTTGTACATCAGGCTGTGCTGTAGAAACCTGAACATTCTGAGCCTGTGCCTCTTCAGAAACAGGCAACTGGATATAATATCCCTGAAGAGCTGAAGAATGAACTTGCCCACTAGAAGTAGTTAAGCTATTTGTGTTCTGATTTAGGATAACTGTACTGTCAACTGTAATAGGCAACTGTGATGACAAGGATGTTGGCACAAATAAATCTGAACCAGTATTAGTTTCATTAATGTCAGGAGAAACCCTCTCACCAGTCCTTTCAGAATTTTCTGGATTATCTATAGCTTGTCCCGCATTTATCAATGTCCAATGCATTAGTGCTTGCAGTCATTGTCTGAAATCTGCCCAAAAGTCCCAAAGAATCTAGATTGACACTATTGATTGATACAAAGGTAATATTTCCTGGCAGACTGAGAGGCACATTAGCAACTACCTGGATTTGGCCAGGAAGAGGTGAACCACAAATTGAAGCTCCCTGAACCTGGACGTGACCACTCTGCAGCTTGAGATTCTGGATATTAGCAGGAGGTGTTCCAGAAGCAAGTAAGGTTTGGTTCAAGCCAGGAATTATCTGAATTTGACTGCTTTGTTGATTTAGACTCTCATTATCAGAAGAGCCTGCGAACCCAATCTGAACCTGCTGACCATCTGTTGACTGAATTTGTGGTATTACTAGAAATTGAACATTGGACACTGTGCCATTTGATGAAGCTGATCCTGAAGCAACAAAAAGTATTTGTTGATTCTGCAAATTCTGAAGGAGAAGGACATACTGCCTACTCGAAGAAGCAGCACTTGGAATCTGTGCTAGATTATCAGCTTCATCTTTCACATTTGTAGATGTGGCTGCCAAAAAACTCCCATTGGTTAAGTGCTCCTCCTAACTAAGCAAAAGCAAAATCACCTGTCACTATGGTGGTGGTGGCCCTATCTTGCTGTAGGTAGTGGCCAGCAGAGCGAACAGTTAGAGCTGAGTGTTCCCATGAAGGTTGTTTAGATGACACGTTAGTAAAGAAGATTCTCTACTATTATCCAATTATTTAAAACCTAAGTAGAACAAAATGCAGAGATTTCTGATAGCAGATAACCTTCTAATTTGAACTACAATATAAGATGTTCTCCAGGTCTCCATTTTATTGATTCATTGTATAGATTTCGTACTGGCAAGGTTCATAATGTTGTGACCTATTCCATCAAAATAAATTTTCGGGTCCTGGCAAGATAGCTCAGCAGACTAAAGAGCCTCATTAGGTGAGCTTAGGCAAGCTCGTGGACCTCAGTTCGATCCCCGGCTCATCATGCCATGCAAGCCACTTCTCCAAAGTGGGCTGAGAGAGACACGGATTCCTAGCATTGTGGCACAGTTCTTAATCCCAGCACTGGGGAGGCTGAAAACAAGAGGAGCACTATGAATCCAAGCTGAGTAGTGAAATTCTATAACAACCAAACACATGAACAATGGCATTCCTCTGCACAGATAAAAAACACACTAAGAAGGAAATTGGAGAAACAATACCTTTTACAATAGAACCAAGGAAAATGAAATACCTTGGAATCAATCTAACTAAAGAAGTCAAAGATCTTTTCAAGGAAAATTACAGTACTCTTAAAAAAGAGATCATAGAGGATTTCAGAAAATGGAAATATATTCCATGCTTCTGGATAGGAAGAACCAACATTGTGAAGATGACCATACTCTCAAAATTGCTGTAGAGATAATGCAATCCCTATCAAACTAAAACCAACATACCTAACGGACCTAAAAAAAATTGTTCCTAAAATTTATTTGGAACCAGAAAAGACCTAGAATAGCAAAGACAATCCTGGGCAACAGAGAGAAGGAAGGAGGCATGACAATTCCTGATTTGAAATTATACTACAAAGGTACTGTGATAAAATCAGCATAGTACTGGGAACAAAATAGACCTGAGGATCAATGGAGTAGATTAGAAGACGCCGAAGACTCTACAAACACTCTCAGCCACCTTGTCTTCGACAAAGGGGCCAAAAATGCTTACTGGAAGAAAGATAGCCTCTTTAAAAAATGGTGCTGGGATTGTGGTTCTCTACATGCCAAAAATTAAAACTTGACCCAGGTCTATCACCATGCACTAAGCTAAAGTCAAAATGGATTAGAGATCTAAACATTAAAACAGAAACACTAAATCTCCTAGAAGAGAAAGTAGGAGGAACTCTTGAAGACATAGGGGTAGGCAAAGAGTTCAAGAACAAAAATCAAATCACATGGGTAATACGTGAAAGAATTAACAACTTGGACTTGCCCTTATTGAGAAGTTTTTGCACCTCAAAAGAAATTACCAACAAAGTGAAAAGACAACCCACAAATTTGGAAAAAATCTTAACTAATAAGCACTCGGACAAAGGTCTTCTCTTTAGAATTTATAAAGAACTAAAAAATATTATGGCTCCCAAATTTAAAGACCTAATCCAGAAATGGGTATCTGAAATTAACACACACTTCTCAGAGGATGAAAGTATAGAAATAAACAAATATATAAAAATGCTCTACATTATTAGCTATCCATTAAATACAAATTAAAACAACACTGAGGGACTGAGGAGATGGCTCAGCGGAATAATCACTTCCCTGGAAAGTACAAGGGCCTGAGTTCCATCCCTGGTTCTGAAAAAAAATAAAAACAACTTAAATACCATCTCACCCCACAAAGAGTGACTATCACAAAGAAATCAACCAACAGCAAAAGTTGAAGAGACTGTGGAAAAAGAAACGATTCTCCAATGCTGGTGGGAATGTAGACTGGTGCAACCATAATGGAAATCAGTGTGGAGACTTCTTAAAAACCTAAGACTGGAAATCCCAATCAATCCAGCTATATGCATACTGGGAATTTTCCCAGAGGAACTGAGAACATCATATCATAGTG
The DNA here is from genome assembly GCF_000260255.1 of Octodon degus. Taxonomy (NCBI): domain Eukaryota; kingdom Metazoa; phylum Chordata; class Mammalia; order Rodentia; family Octodontidae; genus Octodon; species Octodon degus. Next base: position 5,196,411 of record NW_004524617.1, on the reverse strand, counting down.
ATATATATGTACCTCTGTTTATAGCAGCACAATTTGTGATAGCTAAATCTTGGAAACAGCCAAGATGCCCATCACCTGAGGAATGGATGAAAAAGATATAGTACTTATACACAATGGGGTATTACTCAGCTATAAAGAATGATAAACCCCAAGCATTTATATTTAAGTGGATGCCACTTGAAGATATACTCATAAGTGAAATAAACCAGACACACATGTACAAATATCATATACTGTCCCTAGTGTAAGAACTCAAAAGGACAAATCAATATAGAGAAGTATAACACAATTAAAAGGAAAGTGAGAACTTAAGGATTAAAAAACGAAGAGAGGTCAAATGGAAAAACTAGGAAACCTGACAGGGGCAAAATCACACATTTATATGCACAAGATGATTAAGGCAATGATCCTGAGAATCTTCAGCAGGTTTTTGAAACTACTGGTTAATTGGTAGGATTCTTACCCTGACTAACTATGATACCTGTGAGCTAAGGAACTGCACTAAAGATAATAATGTGTACTACTACAGTCATGCTTGGAATGCCTGTCATTCTGGTTTTTTTAAATTTGTACTGTTTGTCATGTCATATTAATTACTGCTATTGTGTCTCTCAAGTAAATGTTTATTTTTTTAAAAAAAGATGATAAATGAAAATAAGAAATGAAAAAAAAATTCTTAGGACTGTCCTGCCACAATGCTGTATATGGTTAAATTTCTAAAATTTTGTGTAAAAATATGTAATTGTTTATTCCTATTTTCTATTTTTTTCTTCTTTTTTTCTTTTCTTTTTTCACATTTATAGGGATTTAAAGTTAAGCATATTAGTATTTGATGGAAAAATACCTGTTCCATGCTATGTCTAAGATGTTTGACACTCAGACAGATAGTGGAGTTAAGTTCAACTGCCTATGTTATAGGGAAACAATATCATCAAGCTTCTCTTCTGGAGGGTTAACAACTGAAGGTTGCAAACCAAAAATTAGAGAAAAAGTAGTGCAAAAACAGCCAACATTTTTGCCCTAGCCTTTCAAGGTCAGTGAGCAAGGGCCTCAGTTCAATCCCAGGTTCCACACACACTAAAAAAAAAGGTCAGTGAGTACTCAGAACATAAGAGAACCTGTACTGTAGCGTTCTGTAACTCAGTGGTGTCCCCTATTTTCTGATCAAGGAGATTATGGGGCCGCAAAGGAAAATGATCAACAATGTAGAGTGGGCCTACAGGGAGTCACATGGAGAGAAAACATTCTCTCAGGCTTTCACAGAGAGCAAATTGGTGAAGCAATGGCCATGACTCATCCACATGGCTGACACTGACAAAGGTTCTACAAACTGTGGTGCAGGGTTTCAGGGTAAATCCTGAGAGAATTTGACTGACCTTGTCTGATACAAAAGTTACATTTCTTGTTATATATGTCTTATTTTATCATGGTCTGTACCATTCAGCAGAAAAGTATGATAACGAGGTATGAAAAGTAAAGCCATATTAATATGTTGAGCTGTAAAAAGATCAAGTCAACAAATTCTGACATTGCCAGTCCTACAGATAACCCACTACTATTATGGATTACTGGAATAGATTGGAATATTTTGCTGAATTCATGCATGTACAATATTTAAATGACAATGAAATACCCATCTCTCACAAAAGTAAACAATAAAGGGAATATAAATGAAGGACAATTTTGTATCTAATACGCAAAATGGTTAGGATAGATATACGGCTGCTTTCTCTTAATTCAATGAGAAGAAAGATTTGTACTGATTGTGTTTGGCCAGGATATCATATCCGCATTTGTACTATGAATAACTAATACAAAGACAACAATATGAAATGTATTAGTTATTGAAACTATCCTATTAACCGTCTTTGAAACTGTCTCATTGTTATTTGTTTCTCAATAAAATTAATAGTAATAAAAAGAAAAAAATTGGGCTTATAAATTAAAAACA
>NW_004524617.1:5192479-5194360 GCF_000260255.1 Octodon degus | reverse complement strand
GGATGACATGATACTTTACTTAGAAGACCCAAAAAACTCCACCAAGAAGCTACTAGAATTAATACAGAAATTCAGTAGCAGAGCAGGTATAAAGTCAATACTCAAAAGTCAATAGCATTACTCGACACAGACGACAAACACACTGAGAAGGAAATTAAAGAAACAATACCTTTTACAATAACACCGAGGAAAAAGAAATACCTTGGAATTTATCTAACTAAAGAAGTCAAAGATCCTTTCAAGGAAAATTGTATTACTCTTTAAAAAGAGATCGTAGAAGATTTCAGAAAATGGAAAGATATTCCATGCTCCTGGATAGGAAGAACCAACATTGTGAAGATGGCCATACTCACAAAATTTCTGTACAGATTTCATGCAATCCCTATCAGACTACAACAGACATACCTCATAGAGCTAGAGAAAACATTCCTAAAATTTATCTGGAACCAGAAAAGACCTAGAATACCAAAGGCAATTCTGGGCAATAAAGACAAGGCAGGAGGCATTACAATTCCTAACTTAAAATTATACTACAAGACTACTGTGATAAAATCAGCATGGTACTGGCATCAAAATAGACCTGAGGATCAATGGAATAGACTAGAAGACGCTGAAGCCCCTATGAACACACTCAGCCACCTTATCTTTCACAAAGGGGCCAAACATACTCACTGGAAGAAAGATAGCCTCTTTCACAAATGGTGCTGGAAAACTGGCTCTCTACATGCCAAAAACTCAAACTTGACCCAGGTAAATCACCATGCACTAAATGAAAGTCAAAATGCATTAAAGATCTAAACATTCAAGCAGAGACACTAAATCTCCTGTAAGAGAAAGTGGGAGGAACTGTTGAAGACATAGGGGTAGGCAAAGAGTTCATGGACAGAAATTAAATCGCACGGGAAGCAGTTGAAAGAATTCACAACTGGGACCTGCTCTTACTGCGATGTTTTTTCACGTCAACATAAAATACCAACAAAGTGAAATGGTAACCCACAAATTTGAAAAAAATCATGATAAATAAGTACTCAGACAAATGTCTGCTCTCTAGTATTTATAAAGAACTAACAAACACTAGGGCCTCAAAATTTAAAGACCCAGGCTAGAAATGGGCATCCGAGATAAACACACACTTCTCAGAGGAATAAATTAAAGAGGCAAATAAATATAAGAAAAAATGCTCCACATCACTAGCCATCCGTGAAATGTAAACTAAAACATTGAGATATCATCTCACTCCAGAAAGAATGGCTATCATAAAGAAATCACCAAACAACAAATGTTTTAGAGTCCTTGGGGAAAAAGGAACCCTTCTCCACTGCTGATGGGAATGTAGACTGGTGCAACCGTTCTGGAAATCAGTATGGAGACTCCTTACAAAAGTTAGACTGGAAATCATATTTAAACCAGCTATTCCTCTACTGGGAATTTTCCCGGAGTATTTGAAAACATCATATCATAGTATATATGTGTGCCTATACTTATAGCAGCACAATATGTGATAGTCTAATCTTGGAAACACCCAAGAGGCCCATCACCTGAGGAATGGTTGCAAAAGATGTGGTATTTTTGCACAATGGAGTATTATTCAGCTATGAAGAATGATAAACTCGAAGCATTTATATTGAAGTGGATGCCACTTGAAGATATACTCATAAGTGAAATAAACCTGACACACATGTGTAAATATTGTATAGTCTCCCTAGTATAAGAACTCAAAAGAAGAAATGCAAATAGAAAGGTATAATACAAGTAAAAGGAAAACAGGATCTCAAGGACTAACTCATCAAGAGAGGGAATGGAGAAGAGCTAGGAAACATGAATAAGTCAAGCCATAAATTTATATGTAGAAGATGGGCAAGGCAATGATCCTGAGAATCT
>NW_004524617.1:5189629-5191378 GCF_000260255.1 Octodon degus | reverse complement strand
GATATATAGTTACATTCTCTTAATGAATAGAGTGATTTGTTCTAATGGTGTTTGTAAAAAGGATATCATGTCCGCATCTTGTACAGCAATTAACCACTGGGAAGAATGTATGCAATGTGTTAATTATTGATGCTGTCCTACCAATTTGATTTGAAACTATCTCATTGCTATTTGTTTATCAACAAAATTATAGGAAAAATAAATTAAAATTAGGTTAAATGTATTGAAAACTAATGTATGCATATGGTATAAAAGTTCTAGTAGTGAATTATTGCTTCAGTGAAAAAAATATACCCTTTTTATAGATTGGTACTGGTAATAGTTTGTGATTTGTGGATCTTAACTGAAATTTAACTTTCTATGCATTTCCAAGAAAACACACACACACACACACACACACACACACACACACACACATTCTGTGTCTTAGCATGTTCTGTGCTGCTATAACTAAATATCACAAACTGGGTAATTTATACTTAACATGGGCTTGGGAGATACCACAGTGGAATAAGTGCTTGCCTGGCAAGTACAAGTTTGATCCGTGGTACCACTCCGCCCCAAAAATGTCCCTTTACTTAGCAAAAAACTTACTGGTACATGGCTCTCTAGGTGCAGATGTCCAAGATTGAGCGGAACCAGCTGATGAGGGCTTCTTAATGAATCTTCCATAGTAGAAGGATAAAAGGAGGGGAGAACAAGAAGTGCTAGACTTGTTCTTATATAAGGATCCCAATCGCTCAATAATAGCATGAATTTAACCATAAGAACAGTGAATTACTTTTAAAAGATACTGCCTCTTGGCCAGTGAGACAGCTCAGCAGTCTACAGTGCCTGCTTAGGCAAACTTAGGCAACACAGAGACCATGGTTTGACACCCGGCACCACATGCTGTGCCAGCTTTCCCCCAAGGGTAGGCTGAGCTGCCTACAAAGAAAAAGAAAAGAAAAAGTTACTGCCTCAGTTTAGTACTGTAATTAAGTGTCCGACACACTAACTTTGGGGTATGGATTCAAACCATAGTGCCCTATATGTGCATATTTGAACAATTTCAACTGGAGTTAACTTTGGATTACCATATAGCTGTTAGATATTTTTGGCTGAGAGCATTTTACAATGCCAAATCCTGTTTAAGGGAAATGTATTTGCTTCATTTACTTTCCTTCTCTAATGAAGGACACTATCTGGGACCACATGCAAGTACATCTGACCCTAGATATTCAATTTGGCTGGCAATAATTTTGTTCATTTTAAAATAATCCCAAAGTTACCTGAAGGTAGTTTAATATATAAATGGTAATATAGTTGAAGTTATGAGATCAAGAATCATGATTATATATATGAAAACATTTATTTTCTTTCAATAGCTACTTCATTGTGAGAGAGCTAAGACATGTAGTGCAGAACAGTGCTCAGTTCATTGACTACTCATGTGGCTACATTTGTGGAATAAAATTCAAAGGCAAGAGTATTGAAACCGTAATTAGAGCATTGATTTCATGGTCATCTTTATGGAAAAACTAAAGAAGTAGACACAATATGAAATAAATGTAAGAAATTATTTTACTTATGAGGCAGGGTGAATTTTGAAAACAGTTAAAGAGACATGAAAAATTTTAAGTTCTTGGTTTAGAAAGCATGGAACAACAAAAACTGTACTTAAAATACAATAAAAACAAGTGGTGATTCATATTTAAAAGGTTTTGGGACCGGGGAGATCGCTCAGTAGAATAAGCATTGTCTGGCAGG
>NW_004524617.1:5186079-5189529 GCF_000260255.1 Octodon degus | reverse complement strand
CTGTTGACTTTTTTAAAAAAAAGAGGTTTGTACCTATGTTATTTGCTTATTATTTCTTGCCTATATCTTGTAATATGAGAAACTACTTTGGCAGTAACAATACACAATGTACTAACAATTGTTACTCTCCTAAAATCTTGTTTTGAGATTTTGTACCATTGTTTTTATTTTTTTTCTTTAAAATAAAAATAACTGATGTCCAAAAAAATGAAATAAAACCATAAATATCAAGGAAAATCCAAAGTAGAAAGTGTTCTATAGTGGCAGATACTTCATTAGCTCAAAGCATGAGAGTAAAGAGAAGAGAAAATGGAGAGACAAAGAAGTAGAGAATATATTGAACACTTTCTATGCATCCATTGCTATCACAAGAAGTCATGAGCTTAAGGGGCAAACAGATGTGTCAGAATAGAGTGTACAATGCTGCGAGGTTTGCCTGAGGTTAGAAACAAACCCTCAACCTGTGGCCCAATCGTCAAATACAAAATTGTTCTTTTAAATCCCTTCAAGGACCTATGTGTGTGGTGTTTGAACACTGTATTTGGGCGAGGAGTTTCCATTACATTAGTAGCAATTAGCTTCTGTCTTAATTTTTTTTTGGAACCAGGGATTGAACGCAGATCCTTACACTTGCCAGGCAAGCACTTATTCTACTGAGCCATCTCTATCCTAATTTTTTTAATGGCAATAAACTTGCCTTCTTACTCTAAACAATTAGAAAACTGGACAGAGCATATGAAATAGCAGCTTTTAGACACAGGGCAAAAGACAGTGTGATAAAAAGTTCTCTAAGATCATAAAAACTAAGTGAGCCCTATTTTGAGCCCTGTTGTTAGCAGATACTTCCTTTAGAAATGGCTCACTGGCTAAACTTATTCTAGGTTCTTTCCTACCTTGAACAAAAAAGTGGACAAAACAAGCTAAAGTGGTGCCAAGCACTTATTTCAGAAAGAGAGGAGAAAGGGTAAGGGAAAAACTGATCTTATAGAGCAAACAGGGGCCAAACAAAATATAAACATGTACTCTGTCAAGACAGCAGAGTGGGCTGACTGAGAGGAGTCATCATAGTGGGCCTCTGTAGCCACTCTTCTCTTCAGTACTGTCCATATCTCCTGCGAGCCCATGAACAGTTTCACATACAAGGTCGTGAGACTTATTTGGCACCTTCTTGGGCTCTTATAACTGACAGGTGTGGCTCCTCCTATATCACTGGTATTGCTTTACCCTTCTGCCAAGAGGCACTTTCTGGAGTTTGGTGTTTCAGACAGAGGAAACTCAAACAAAGAATACTGGTTTCTTTGAATTAAGGAGGAATTTGAGAAGGCTAGAATTTCACAATAGAGTAGCAGAATGGAGGAAGCTATACAAGGAGTGAGCTCTCCGAAACAACCTTGTGGTTCCCTTGAACCCATGACTGACTGCTGTTGGTGTACATAGGGTAGTAGACAAAGATCAGGAAGCTGAAACAGCAATTTCTAGCAAGTCAAGTTTTTCTTTTTGTTTTTTGAGGAGTGTAGTTACTGAAGATGTAATCTGGGATTTTCATAGTGAGGTACATCACCTCTCCTTATCCCCTTTTTGGAGACAGGCTATAATTTGTTAGTCTGTCTAAATTTAAACCCAGGCTTAAATTTATGATTCTCTTGATACCCCTGCCAGAGTCCTAGGATTATATGCATGAGATCCATCTCCCAGCAAGGTCAAGTATTTCATCCATTTACTTTAAACCTATTTAAGATTTTGATCCCTAGTTAAAAGAGTAGCTAGTGAAGTTTAGTCTAAAATGCTATTGGAAATTTGGTAGATATTTGAAAATGAGAAAAGACACATTTTTAAGTAGCTTTGCTGAGTTATAAGTAATACAAAATGAATTTGGTTTATTTAAGGTATACAATTTGGTGAGTTTGGACATATGCATAAATGTATGTTCAACAGTATGTGAGACAATTTGAGAAACACATCTGAGTTGTAATTCTTAATTGAAGTCAAGATCCTCAATGGTCTTTTAGTGAAGGTATGTAAAGAGATGTGAAAATTAACAATTACTGAACATGCTTCTTACTAGCACTAATGTGGGTGGATACACATGCTAGCTTAATTTAAAACATATAGCAAGCCTGTCAGCTAGGTCATTGAATCTCAAAGATCAGAAAGGAGGAACTCAAAAATGTCCTTTCCTGATAGGTCTACAAGAAGAACCATAGATTTACTAAAGTTCCACAGCAGTTACACGTATATGATACTCCAAAGCCCAATATCATCACAGAAAAGAGAGTTAACAGATTTCTGGGCTTAATTTACCAAAAGAAATTCTTGGAAACTCAGCCACAGCCTACAAGCTCTACCTCACTTAGTGCCTGGGTAGTCATCTGAACTTATCTCCAATGCTTGTGTCTCAGTCACTCAAGACCATCATGGCTCCTATATGGAGACACACAGTACATTCCCACCTCAGCCACTAGGTTGTCTCTGTCTTACCAGAAGTGCACATTCCCAGTTCTTCATGATTTCTTACTTCCTCATTTAATTCAAGCTTTGATTTAAATATCAGTTCCCTCTGAAGAACTGCTCAATTGCGCTATCTAAAATAGCAATCCCTTTCTTTTTCTATCTTTTCACTTTTCTTTATTTTCATCTATAGCACTTTTGTCCATCAGATAAGATGATTTATACTTCCTTAAGTTTTTATCTTGTGTCTTTCTAGTTAGAACTAAGATCCATGAGGTCAAAGATGTTATCTGTTTTGCCCCTTGCTTTCTCCACAGTGAGTAGTACAGGCCTGGCATAGAGAACATTCTCAGTAAATGTAAATTGATCAATGAGTGAACCTATTTTAGGATACAGATCCTTTGAGATTCTGATGAAAAGTATGAACTCCCTGAAAATGCACATGTGTGCAGTTTTAGTTTTCCTACTAGTAGAGCCAATCTGTAAAACTGTACAGCTTACACAGAGCTTTCTTTTAAAATATCTGAAGAATTTGAGAAATAGGAAAGTGAAACAGTATTTTTATAAAAAGAGGTATAATTAAACATAAGGGAATGACCAAATTATTACAGAGTAGTCAAAGAATTCACAATGAATGAGCATGATATGTTATCAGACTTGAACAAAGAAGACAATAGTGACATTAAATAAAGTACAGATAGTTAGTGATTTAACTCAAGTCAAAGACTGTGGATCATAGGGAAAGGCAGTACTATGGGCCCTTAAGAATACATACAGATGCCTTCCCATGATTTTCTGTTGTTTTAAGAGATAGGTCTCTCTATGTAGTTCTAGCTGGCCTTAGAGTCATTGTGTAACCCTGGTTGGCCTTCAATTCATGATAATTTTCTTGCTTCAGTCTCTTGAGTTCTTGATTTATAGCCAGATGTCACCATACCTAGCTCTATTTTCCTTCTCACTAATGCATAAATTACTGGCAGAACTAATTCTAAATATATATAT
>NW_004524617.1:5173346-5173949 GCF_000260255.1 Octodon degus | reverse complement strand
TTTTTTTTTTTAATGCACACTGGTAGAAGTAGAAGACACAATACTAGAAAGATGTTTACCAGGATCCACAAGTGCCTAGAAATGGACAGAGAGAGTTGAACAAAAAATTCAAGAAGTCAATTTGAAGAATAAACCCATAAGATAATTTGCAGTATCAAGGGTTGTTTTAGTTACTTTTCTCGCTGTTGAAACAAAAGACCAGTCGCCTAAAGTTAAAGAAGGAGAAGTTTGTTTAGCTCACGGTTCACAGAGGTTTCAGTCCTTAATCAGCTGGCTCCAGGGCGGGAGGCATGGCAGAGGGGCAACAGTTCATGGTAGTGGAAAACAACAAAAATAACAAACGAGTTCAAAACAGGGAAACAAACCTCTTTCTGCAGACTTCTGGGATTAGGGCAGTGCCAATGCAATCAGTGAACTGATTCAGAAGTCACCTGTGGTGTGCTGGATGGATCAAAATAAGGAATGCAGATGGGCTGTGTGTAGAAGATCTGGTCTGAAGGAAAGCCAGTGATATTTCACAAAATGCATACAGAATTATTAGAGCTATAAAATTTACATAATAGATTTAGTAGTAGTCTTTAACAAAATAGCATTTTATTTATA
>NW_004524617.1:5171203-5173246 GCF_000260255.1 Octodon degus | reverse complement strand
ATATATTTACAATGAGATACAATCATCGAGCTCACAGTCTTGAGAGGAGATGAATTTCATCTTAAAAATGAATTTCATTTTTAAGAAAATCTCCTAAAGTTATCTGGGTCTCTGGTTCTTTATTTCTATAATGGGACCAATGATAATCTTGTTATGATGAACTACTATATAATGGGAGATTATTGTAATAGATGGTACCTAGAAATAACTCATTTTTGTTTCATAGCAATAGTCCCCATTTTTGTCATTGATAATTATATTCTGTGTTACTTTTAAACATAGCTTTCATTACATTGTTTTATTGTGTTGTTACGTGAGTATCGTGTAATATTAACATATGGTGAAAAATAGAACAGTTTATAGTAAATGGAAGCAGTACTTAGGATCACAATATAGTTAAGTAGTGGTTTGTTTCCTAACAAAATATCACAAAGTTTTTCATTATTCTGTGGCCTCAGCTGGCGATTGAGACTGGGTGTGGCAACACATGCCTGAAACCCCAGTGCTTGGGAGGTTGTAAACAGTAGGATTACTATGAGTCTGATCTTTGTAGTGAGACTTTATAGACCCTGAACTAAAAGTGAAAAGTACATATTCTGGCCTTTAACATGTGGAAATCCTCCTGCCTCAGCCTACCTAGTGCTAGGATTACAGGTGTGCACCACCACAATTGGCAATAACTGATAATTTTTAATACACAGGGAAAATTGTTAGTGAAGATGACCTGATAAACTTCAGAAGGGAAATGACAGTGAGTAGAATTCTTCAAAAACTGAAAGGGAAACATCTTCCTTTGTAACTAAAAAGAAAGATAAAACAATGGATGTAAAAATAATTTGTGACTATAAAAAGAAATAAGAGTTCACAACAGATTTCTCTTTTCAAAAAGTCTGATGTTTTGTTCATCTTGTGTTTTACCTTTCAGCTTCTCCTCTTTCTTTAATATGTTCTCTAATACCTAATATGTCTGTCCTAGGTCCTGTTCAGTCTTCCAATGTCTCCTTCACACTGCATCATATAAAAAGACTCAATGTTTGGAAAAAATTTTTAAAATACATTAACAATAACAGAGAGGACAACAGATATTTTAAGCCTTCTTACTGATGCTCCATAAATTGCAGATCATTTAAATTTGCCACTGTAAGTTACAGAAAACTCTAAATAAAAGTTCATTTTTGTGTACATAATTTTCTCCTAATGAATAAACTGGTCATTTAATTAAACTGATGTCCTGTAGAGATTTTCTTTGATTCTATGACTTCTTCCTCGTACCCGCAAAGAGTTCACTTTTAAAAGAATAGTTATTATAGTGTTTATTATAATAATAACCTGAATGTGGTAGCTCACACTTATAATCCTTGCACTTGGGAGACTAAGGCGAGGGGATCACTTTGAGTTTGAGGCCAGCCTGGAATACATGGTGAGTTCAAAGCAGAGACTAAACTATATAATAAGACTTCATATCAACAATAAAAGTTGCTATCATAAAATTCCTTGATTGAAAAATTATGGTTTTGGGCCAGGGAGATGGCTCAGTAGAATAAGTGTTTCCCTGGCAAGTATAAGGGGCTGAGTTAAATTCCCAGTTCCACGAAAAAAAAAGAAAAATTATGTTTTTAGTTTTTGTTAAATTTTAAAGATATTTAGGTGCTAAGGTTACAACTACAACGAAGATCTACAACAAAGGTCAGAAGACAGTGCTACACAAAATGACAATCACTTTAAAATTAAGTTAAATGGAGTCCTAGCCCAGGTCTGGTGAATGTGTGGGAGAGCTTCCAGCTACCCTGTGCCGGCAGGACCAACTACTGGTCACAGGCCAAGCACAGCATGGGTGAGACCATCTTCCACCCCCTTGGGAAACCCTCGACCACTCTGCAGCACCACCCTCACCCCGCCCACCCAGTAGAAATTTCTGCCGTGTAGAAGATCTACAACAAAGGTCAGAAGACAGTGCTACACAAATTTCTGCCATGTTCCGGGAACCCCCATACCCAGTCCTAGCCCAGACCCAGTGAGTGTGTGGGAGAGCTGCCTCTCCCC
>NW_004524617.1:5166911-5171103 GCF_000260255.1 Octodon degus | reverse complement strand
AGAGATCGACTCAGGACCCTGAACTTACCAGGCAGGTGCCTATGCCGCTGCTCTATCTCCCCAGCAAACATCAAAATACTTTCTTAAGACTTTTTAAAATTAGGTTTGTTGGTACATGTTAGGTATACATAATGATCACATTTATCATAGTGAACTTGTATCTGTATCTGATGTAACTAGATCTCCCTTCTTTTTTCCCCATTCCTCCACCATTAAGAATTTTTTAAAATTTTTTAATTCATTTTAATGAGACAAAAAGATGAAATAGCAATGAAACAGTTTCCAAACAGTTTCATAGGACAGTTATAATAATTAATACATTGCATATTGTTGTCTTTATTTTAGTTGTTCAGAACAGAATGTAGACACGATATCTTGTCTGAACAATATCAATGCAAACCTTTCCTCTCACTGAAGTAAGAGACAGTAGCTGCATCAAGTATGAAAAGGTTCTTTAAAGCCTTCTCCAAATACAGTTTCTCTAACAGCAGTGAAACACCCATCTCTGACAAAAAAAGAGGGATATAAATGAAAAACCATTTTGTAGTTAATATATATATATATATATATATATATATATATATATATATATATATGATAGCTAGGATAAATGTACAGCTACTTTCTCAAAATATTTTGGATTTGAAGCATTTCAGATTTTGGATTTCGGATTAGAATGCTCATCCTGTACCTATGACTAAAGGTCATAGAAAAGCTTCTGGCCATCTTTTTGTAGAAGGCGAGTTCCTATTGAGTTTTGGGACCTTCTTTAAAAAACCTAATTTTCATTTGTACTCTCTGATTCCCACTGTAGAATCAAAAAGTAGATACTAAAGAGAATAGAAAAGATACTTCAGGATGGGCTGAGTGAATATTGCTACTTCAGCCTCAGAACTTCCATTTGAATATACTCCCTGACTAATATATTCTGCTATAGGAAGGAGTGACTGTCAAGCTAATTACATAGACTTCTTCACTCCTCTGAGTTATATTAATACACTTGCAGTGTAGGTAACAATGTAACATCTTCTCATAATAAGGTGTTGAAAAAATGTACAGTTGCTCTTCTCTACTCTTTTTTACCTTCTCAGCTTATAGTAACCACAGGAAGGGATGAAAGTAGGAAACTGAAGTTAAATCTATCCTTCATTACTTTTCCTCCTAAATAAAAGTGACATCTGTTCTTATCGATTTGTCTCCTTGTAGGAAATATATGAACAATGACTGCTCAAAAGAAAGTTTGAAAGTCACATACAGGATTTCTAAGACTGGTAGGAAGGGAGCTGCTTGCCTGTGTTAAGATAGTACAATGCATGAGAATGTCAGCATGAGTTGAGCATAAATTTTATTTAGCAATAATTATTTATTTAAAAATACTTTGGAATGTTTTATTGTATGAAAAGTCATAGGATTCAAGATCTGTGTATAGTGACTAAGACATTGTCCTTAACTTTAGGAAGTTAATACTTTAGAAGATAAACAGTCAAATGAAGAGTTATTTATAAGACGAAAAACAATACATACTCCCTGGGGTACAGGGAGAAATCTAATAAAAAATAGCATTCAAGGGTTCTCTCATTCCAAGGAAAGGAAGAGTAAATGGCATGAATCAAAATTCTGCAAATAATAGTTTTTAAAAATTACTATTACAGTAAGGACATTATATTTAAAGTGGTCTTTTTGGAAAGATTACAATTAATTTCATGTTGCTTTTTCTTTTATTTTCTTTTTATTTAATTATCTTTTGCAGTGCTGAGGATGGAACCCAGGGTCTTGTTCTTACTAGGCAAGCACTCTACTAATGAAATGCAGCCTTAGTCCTGTTTGATTTGAGTTTTAAAATTTGTGTAGTGTCATATTTTAGCTTTCAATCATTTAAGAGATTACAAGAAACAGAATAGTACAGATGTGTATATAAGTGAAGCAAGAAAACTAGTATATCCCTTAATTTAATATTTTTAATTGATACAACATACTGAGTGTGGTGATACACACCTTACTTACAGCACTTGAGAGGCCAAGACAGGAGGATTACCATGAGTTAGAGGCCAGCCTAGGATAAATAATGAGCTCAAGGCCAACTTGAACTACATAGTAAGATCCTGACTAAAAAAAGTAAATAAACAAACAAATAAATAAATAAAATTAAGCTTATGAACAAGCTGAAGGCCAGTTGTTCAAATGTTCATAAAAGAATTTCAAATAAGTCTATATTTTTTAATTTTTTAAAGAAGTATAAACTACACTTGTCAGGATGAGATATGGCTTGATAGCGATTGGAAAGAGATTCTGACTAGATTTAAACATAAGTTATGCTTTTAAAATTTAATCCACTGAAACACCAACTTTCAAGGAAAACTCATATTGGATATATCCATTGCTGAACTCATGTATAATTATTCCAGTAAAGCAGAAAAAAATTATTTTCTTCAATCCATGACATCTACAGATTATAGAAAGAAATTTTAAAAGTGAAAGTATTCATTGTAATGACTTCATTGAGTTTATTTGCTTTCTCTTTTTGATTTGTCTGTGAACTGCCCTTTAAGTGTCTAAGAATTTGTGAGGACAAAAAGGACACTGCTGCTCTTTGTTTTGTGCTGCACTGCAGGAAGCCACTGCCTGACTAATGGGACTGCAATGAAAGCAAAGACGTCCCCGTGTAATTGAAGTGATTGGACATTGTTCTAATGAGAATTAAAATTTTGTTTTTAAAAAGTGTGGTTGGGGTAGATATGTGCATACGTTAGTTTATCTTAAAGTGTAACAAATTACATAAATTAACTTCATGCTGAGAAGCAGAGGTATTACTCAATTGTATGAAACCTCATCCTGGGTGAGTATTATTGTACAATTTCTTCTGTGTTTTGAATGAGGCACTTCAGTGTGAATAAAAAGATACACTTATTGCATCCTAGAAAGGAAAATAACAACTTTGCATAAGAAGGACTCATGCTATCATTTTGCTGTTATTTTATGTAATTCAAAAGTGGCATGAGTGCAGATTTGAGAACTTTGTGCAAATCATAAGTTTTCATTTTCAAAACAATGCACTTAACAATTACATTAGCAGTAAAGTGGTTTCTCCGTAGCTATTGTTCCTGATGACTGTGTCTCAATCTGGAATTTGAAAGAATCTAATACCAGCACTGTGAAAATCACCACCTAAGTATTGCATGCACAATTCTTTTCCTAGTCATAAGAGCTCTGAAACTGATTTAATACCTGCAAAAAAAGAGAATCAAACTTTTAAAACATATTTCTCAAGCCCTGAAATTGTACATAGCAATGTGAAAGTAATAAATCAATTCTAAAGATGTAAGCATATTGATATTGTGAAAATAAAGCATGCATTCTAATATTCATATTTATTTTCACTGTTGTTATTTTTGTTTTGATTTGGGTTTTTTTGTTTCTGGGTTTTGTTTTGTTTTTGTTTTTTTTTTTTTTGTCTTTTTGAGACAGGGTCTCACTATGCATTTCAGGCAGGCCTTGAACTCCCTTTGTAGTACAAGCTGGTTTCAAACTTGCAACTATCTTCTTGCCTCAGCCTTCATATTTCTTATACACCAGAAAAATATCTTCACACTGAAGTTGGCATTCTTAGTTACATAGACAATTAGAGTTGAAGAGTAAAATTGCATACATTTTTTAAAACACTCAAACTTATCTTTCAAAATAATAGAAAGACTTCAAGGACCACTATCATCTATATAGAAAATATTTCTTTCAGTTATTTTACTTTGAGAAATATGATTAAATAAATGAAATAGGCCGCGGGATCCTGAACAGACCCAGAGCGCAGGCCAGGCTGCGGGATCCTGAACAGACCCAGAGCGCAGGCCCGGCGAGTGAGTGAGATGACCAGGGCCGCGGGATCCTGAACAGACCCAGAGTGCAGGCCCAGCCAGTGAGTGAGATGACCCAGGCCACGGGATCCTGAACAGGCCCAGAGTGCAGGCCGGCGAGTGAGTGAGACAACCAGGGCCACGGGATCCGGAATAGACCCAGAGCGCAGGCCCAGAGAGTGACTGAGACAACCCGGGCCCGGGGATTCTCATTCCACCCAGGCTGCAGGGCCAGCATGGAACCCTTCAGCAGAACTCCCTGAAAAGAGGCTAGAGGCAAGACCCACCCAGCTGATTTAGGAGCAGAACATCTTACCAGAGTGACACAAAGGGTTCAACTCTAA
>NW_004524617.1:5135377-5163719 GCF_000260255.1 Octodon degus | reverse complement strand
GTTGTATATGGTGAGATTTTTGGACTTATGTGCAAACATGAGAAGTATAGAATTCTTTATCCTATTTTTAAAATATAATCTAATTTTTAAATGTTTTTTATCATATTATGTAGGGACTTAAAGTTCAACATATCAATACTTGACTATTGTTAAGTGCACATTATGCATAAACTGGGTCTTCTTACATCCTCACATAGTGGAAGTGGAAAGAAGTTTCGACCTATGTATCATAAAGGCATAATCTTGTGCATGAAGGCTCTGTTTCATGACTAATTGCTTCTTATAGGACCCATCTCCTAGTATTATCATCCTGGGGTTAACCTTTCCATATATACAGCTCAAGAAGTTACATTCACATTATAACACAAATCCAATTCTTATCCTACTCATTACTATTATATTAGAATACCAATTTTTTGGTATCATGCTCAGCAAAAGAGAATATTGTTTGCTAGCTTCCTTTCAGCTAAATTGGCCTGCCATATGACATCATCAGGGCTGAGAAGATATAAGTGAAATGTACGGATGGGAAATTTCTTTAAAAGAATAAGTTCAATGAGCCTACATCACCTGGAGAGAGAGAGAGAGAGAGAGAGAGAGAGAGAGAGAGAGAGAGAGTCAGAATAAGAGTGAGAGCAGGAGCAACAAAGCAAGAGAAAAGCAGAAAAGGAGAGAGCAAGTGAGACCGCAAAGAAAAGGCAAAGGCATAGTGAGAGAGAACCGGTAAATGTGACATTTTTAAGTAATGCCAGCAAGCTGGAAGTTCAGGCAAACTTTCCAAATTATAGTCTCGGGGCAGAATTCCCTCTTGTTAGGGAAACATATCTTTGTTCTGATAATATTCAACTGATTACCTTAGGTCCAACTACATCATAGAAGTTATTTTATCTAAATGTCCATTGATTGTAAATCACAATCCTATGTGCACAAAGAACATATAACAGCATCCAGACCCCTGTGTGAACAAACAAGGTACTAGAACCTAGCTAATTTCACATATAAAATGAACCCTCCCACCCTCTAAATTCTTCAAATAACTGTTGTATTGGTTTATTATTTTAAATACAAGCACAGACTGCATGATTGTTATGGCCAGGAAAACAGATCATATTGTAAACATCAGTGGTTTTAGATTTTAGGAATAGAGACTTAACAAGAATGAGGATTGAGGGAAAGGAGAATAGATTGCAAAATAATCTAGCATCTGCTTTATTTTAGCTCCTCGCAAAATCAACTCTTGTTTAATTTTTAGATACTAAATTGTCCAAATCTAAGACTGGGAGTTTAGAGTACATCCTTCACATGTATTCAGCATTGCTTTCGATCCTTAGCATTGTAAAAAAAATAAGAATATCTTCTCTTATCAAAAGAGAATACACTCTTTGCCCTGAACTGCCATCTTTCAGTAATTTTCCAAAATGACTAACACAAAGGGCAAGAAGTGGAGAACCTGGTACATGTTCTCCAGTCCTTTTAGAAAACATGGGGTTGTTCCTTTGACCACATATACCCAAATTTTAAAAAAAGGTGATATTGGAGACATTAAAGAAATGGGTATTAGGCAAAAGGAATGCATCAGAAATATTACCATGGCAAAACAGAAAGAGTCTACAACATTACCCAGCATGCTATTGGCATTGTTGTATACAAGCAAGTTAAGGGCAAGATACTTGCCAAGAGGATTAATGTGGGTATTGAGCATATTAAACACTCAAACAGTCATGATAGCTTTCTGAAATATGTCATGGAAAGTGATCAGAAACAGAGAAAAGCCATAAAGAAAGGTACCTAGGTTCAACTGAAGTGCCAGCCTGCCCCTCCCAGAGAAGTGCGCTTTCTCAAGACCAATGGAAAGGAACCTGAGTTGTTGGAACCTATTCCCTATGAATTCATGGCATAAACTGGGGATATTGCTCTGCCATTCAGCACCCAATTGGCAGCTTCAGTGTTCTAGGTCCTCTGTAAAAATAAAATCATCCTGTGTTGAAAGGGTGGTTTTCTTAGTTGAACAGGTGCATGGTACCTTCTTACCTCAGAAATATTTGCAGCAGATTTTCACTGTACCTAGTAATTGTGTCTAGTCTTTACTCTTTAGTGTTTTCATGCTTAATGATACTGCTAAGTTATCATGAAGGTATATACCCAAATACTCAAATATTTACAAAATATCAATATTGGCTTGAAGATCCTGTAAATCACTATGGGGGAAAGATGTATCAAAATAAATGGAGGTCACTTCAGAAACAAATGTAAGTCCATTTCAGTTAAATAAATTGTTTAAAGCAAAAAAAAGTGGCGGCTGGCCAAATGGCTCATCAGATTAAAGCACAGGCAAGCAGGCACAGGATCCTGGGTTTCAATCTCAAGACCTGTCATACTGGTCCCACCCCCAGGGCATGCTGAAACAGCAATTGAGACTGGGTGTGTTGGTGCACTCCTGTAATCCCAGCTCTTAGGAGATTGTAAACAGGAAAATCACTAAGAGTCCTATCTAGTAGTGAGACCCTGAATACCCTGTAGACCCTTCCCTAAAATAGAAGAATAAAGAAAGAAAGAAAGAATAAAACAAGAGAGAATACAACAGAGGAATGCTTTCCCTGTTCATTATAATATTATAATAATGTTGATAGACAAATACATTGAGAAATTAAGAGCATCATGTATACATATGTGTGAGATATAAAGCAAGCTGGAGTTCTTGGTTTTAGAAGGACATTTCTTTGAAAAAAAAAAACAGCAAACAACAAACTATTGTTCTCTCCTAGCTGCAGAATTATAATAATGCTAAGTATTTTCTTTTGAAAGCCTGGAGTGCTACTTTTGTTTATTGTGATTTACTATGTAACATCAGCTCCTAGATTTATTTGGATTGCTTGTCTAAAGTTTGGGGCAAATCTACTGGTATTATTTGGAAGAGCAATCTGCCCAGCCTATAGAACTGACATTTCTTGGGCAAGTAATTCAGTTTCTCTGGGTCTGTTTTTTCACTACCTGCAAGATCAAATAGACAGCCAGATGCTGCCTATGTTCATTTCCACTATAAAGTATTATGACTCTATGGCATTATTTAAGACTTCATTGCATGTTGACAGGAAAAAAAATCACTGACAGAACCTCTATCTTGGAATTCATAATTTCACTGCATTTACAAATATCTCATAGAGTGATTTTGCTCTATAGCAGGAACTATTATATGTTCCAGTGTTTATTGTGATATAGTTTAGTATGGAAAAATTTGTCTTTTTAAGTAGATCATTTTATAAATATATCCACATGATAATAGAGAACAATTGCATAATTATGGAAAGGATTTTCATTCTCTTTTGCTTTCTAAAATTTTTAAAAAATTAAAGAATAGAAAATAGGAAAAAAGTATTACAAATGATACAAAATTTCATTAAAGTAATAGGAATTACAGTGTTCCATGTATTGCATGATGTTATCTTGAAATTAGTTGTTTAGGTTGTGAGCTATCAACCTGAAATATTTGTTAAAAACTAAGAACAACAACAAAAATTAATAAGAAAAATAAGAATAGTAAGAAAAAAATGTATATATAGATATGTTCTTCACTACAAAATGGTCCTTCATTTATATCCTCCTTTTTTGTTTATTTTTGTCAGAGATGGGTATTCCATTGTCATTCATATATTGTAGATGCATGAATTAGTTAGCATAGATATACATCTACTTTCTCTTAGTTCAATGAGAAGAAATTTTTGAACTAACAGTGCTTAGACAAGATATCATTCTGCATCTTGTACTATGAATAACTACCACAAAGACAACAATTTGCAATGCATTGACTATTTTAACTGTCCTACTAGCCTGTTTTCAAACTGTCTCATTGCTACTTATTTCTCAATAAAATTAATATAGAAAAAGGAAAAAATAAGCAGTTCTCTTTTCAAAACACTAGCAGAAATTGGCAGTACACTTAGCGAAGTATCCTGTTTACATACATATCTTTTTTCTTGCTTTCTTTTGTCCTTTTCCTCATCCTTGTTTTTCCTTCTCATTGAACAATTTCTTTCCCTTCAACAATATCTATTGTTCCTTTCAGATTTTATGTACTCTTTCAGGTTCTCACACTAGCGAGACAATATGATGTTCATACATGTGATTCTGATTTATTTCACTTACACATGGTCTCTAGTTGTATCCATTTATCCAAGCAATTCTTGAATTTATCTTTTATATAGCTGAGTAGTACTCCATTGTGTAAAAATATCACATCTTTTTTTATTAATTCCTTGGTTGATGCTCATTTGTGTTGTTTCCAAGATTTATGTATGACAAATTGTGCTTCTATAAACATGGGTGCATGAGGGCCAGCCAGATAGCTCAGCAGACTAAAGTGCATGCTTAGACAGAGGGCAGCTTCCAGGGTTCAATATCTGCATGCAGTGCCTGCCCCATGCCTGGGGCATGCTGAAATGGTGATTAAGACTAGGCATGATGGCGTACACTTGTAATCCCAGTGCTTAGGAGGCTGAAAATAGGAGGATCAGTATGAGTCCAATCTGTGAAATGAGACCCTATAGACACTGTACTAAATACAGTAAATAAATAAATAAATAAATAAATAAATAAATAAAACATGAGTACATGTATAACACTGTGGTATGATGATTTTAGTTCTTTTGGAACAGTACCCAAGAGGGAAATAACTGCCTTGAATGAAACCTCCAATTCTAGCTTTTTGAGAAATCTCCATACTGATTTCCATAATGGTTGTGCTAGTCTACATTCCCACCAACAGTAGAAAGGGTTCCTTTTTCCCCACATCCTCTCCAGCATTTGTTTGAGTTGATTCTTTATGATAGCCATTCTTCCTGGGGTGAGATGATATCTCATTTTTGTTTTAATTTGCATCTCTTGAATGACCAATGATGTTGAACATTTTTTGCATATTTATTTGCCATTTGTACCTCTTCATTTGTGAAGTGTGTATTCATGTCAGATGCCCATTTTAGGATTGGGTTTTGAATTTTGGAGACCTGATTTTTTTTAATTCTATATGTTCTACCTAGGAGTGTTTGTCTGTGGGACACTCAACTATAATTTTTTTCCCAATTTATGTGTTTTCTTTTTCTCCATTGGTGATTTCTTTTGACATGCAGAAACTTTTGAAAAGATGAGATCCCAATTGCTGAATCTTTGTAGTATTTCCCATGCAGTTTGATTTTTGTCCATAAACTCTCTACATACCCCTATGCTCATGCCTTTTTTCTATCAATCCTTACTACTTATCTTGAGTTTACTGGAATCCACTGGTGTGATTTATATATGCTTAGTTTGGTGATATGGCATATATATTTTTTTCAGAATTCTCCATACCAATTTCCATGATGGTTGTGCCAGTCTACAGTCCCACCAACAGAAGCAAATGATTCCTTTTTTCTCATAGGCTCTCCAGCATCTCTCATGATGTTAATATATGTTAATATATTCTAATACAATAATTTATGTTAATATATGTCTTAATATATGTTAGTATAATAAATGTTAACATATATGTTAATACCTAATTTAGGAAGTTATTCCTTTTTATTGTTGAGTAGTATTCCATTGAATGGGTATAAAATGATGTGCTTATCCATTTACCAGTTGATAAAATTTGTGTTGTTTCCCATTTTTATCAATTATGAAAAATATTTCCCTGAACATTTGCATATAGGCCTTCATATGGATATATATTTTATTGCCACATAGGATTGGGACTTTGTCAAAATGGTAAGTATATTTTCAATTTAACACAAAAAGGTCACAGTGACTGAATCATTCTACATTCTATCCAACTATGTTACATTTGTTACAGATTCTAATCATAGTCATTAGTAGTTTATTATTGTTTCAATTTTAGTTATTGTGGTGAATATGTGATAGTGTCTGCTTATTTAAATTTGCATTTCCATATTCACTGAAGATGTTGAGAAGCTTTTTATCTTCTCATTGGCAATACACATATATTCTTTAATGATACAGTCAAATATGTTGTCTGGAATTCTATGCAGTATGTTTTTATCAGTGATGCTTTTTGTGTGTGTGTTTTAGGCAAAGGTCTACAGGGTGTTCAGGGTCTTACTACTAGATTGGACTTGTAGTGATCCGACTGCTTATAGCCTCCCAAGAGCTGGGATTACAGGTGCTGGCCACCACACCCAGTCTCAATTGCCTGCTAAGTGCACCCCAGGGGTGGGACGAGTGATATTGATGCTATCATAAATGGGATATTCTTCTTGAGATTTTTGGATAATTTCTTGTTAGTGTATTGGAATCAAGGTGATTCTTGCATGTTTCTTTTTATCCTACACCTTCACAGAATTTGCTTATTAATTTTAGGTATGTGTATGTGTGCGTGCAACTTTGTCAATTTTCTTTACATGAGAATCATTGATAAACAGAAATAACAGCTCACCATCTCAAAAAGAGGTTGCTTTGGTGTCAGGCTCATCTTAGGGCTCCCAGATCTTACCTGCATCCCAAAGCTTTTATATAGATGCTTTTGTTCATGAGTAGATGGCAAGTTCTTGTTGCAGGTGTATGATTTTCATATGTTTATTACATTGCCCAGTTTCCACAGTTATTGAACAGACTACACTTTCCTCCATTTATTTCCCCCTTTATTTTTTAAATCCATTACTTTATGTTACTAGAATTTCTTGCCATTTTGAAATTCAAACTCCGGAGAGACTAACACGAACAGGAAATTCCAAATGTGGTACACTTTCTGTCTATACTTTGTCCAGCTTTTCCTAATATTAACATCTCATGCAACCATGGTACACTTGTCAAAGCTAAGAAAACACCTATCCAACACTATTAACTAAATTTCAGAGTTTAGTTATATTTTGGCAGTTTTTCCACTGAAGTCCTTTTATTGATTCAGGATCCAATGCACATATTGCATTATAGTTACGTATCATGTTTCTTTATTCTCTTCAAGTCTACAATACATCTTTAACCTTTCCTCATTTTTCAGCTCCTTGATATTTTTGAAGAACAATGGCCAGGCATTGTATAAAATGGCTTCATTTTATGTTTGTCTGAAGTTTTCTCCTGTGTACACTGAAGTAATGACTCTTAAAAAAGTACGTAGAGGTGAAGAGCTCTTGTCATTGGACCATAACAGAAGGAACATGTTGTAGATTAGATCCAATATATCCATCAAAAAGTCTCATTCTGCCAAAAGCTGTTTGCCAAGGAAATCTGGCAGGAGACAAGTTCAGAAGGACTCTAACTTCATGTGTGGATTAATCCACTAATGGGATTATAATTTGGAAGCATTGTTGAAAGATGAAGAAAGCAGGAAGAATGTCTTTGTTGAAAGGATTGGATTATGAGGCCATAACATTGCAAGCCATACATACACCCCCACCCCTTTTAAGCTCTTTCCTTTCTTTCTGCTTTCTGGCTGCTATGAAGTGAGAAGCTTTCCTCCACCATGTCCTTTCTCCATGATAATTCTGCATTGTTGCCACCCAGCATGGACTAAAACCTCTGAAACAATGAACCAAAATGGATTACTCCTCCTGTGAGTTGACTTTCTTATATAAATGGTCACAGTGGAAAAAGGCTGGATAATACAAAGCACTATATCAATTAGCAGTGTTGACCTTGCTTGCATAGCTAAGGTAATGTGAATTTCTCCAATGCAAAGTTAATACTTATCCGTTCCTATATTCTTTAAAGCAAATCATTAAGTCCAGTTTATAGTCAAGGGGAAAAGAATCACATTTTTCCTGCGAATAATACTGAGTTTGGCTAGAATAATTTTGTAAGGAAGATTTATCCTTTTACAATTTAATTATTACTTAATAACCTTTATATCAGTGTAGATTTTTTTTTCAGACCCTGGGATTGAATTCAGGCCCTTGCGCTTGCCAGGGAAGCACTTATTTCACTGAGCCATCTCCCCAGCCCCATCAGTGTAGATTCATAGGGATATATTTTATTCTTTGAGTTAATCCAATTCTATAGTTATTTAGTTGTGCAAATTGTCGAAGCTTTGGTCCTTGGTAGCTCTATCAAATTGGTTATTGTGTTCTTTGTTTCTATTTATCAAAAGCCTTTTCTACATCTATTGAGATGATCATGTGATTTTTGGTTTTGGCTCTTTTGATACAGTATATTACATTGACAGATTTGCATATGTTGAACTATCCTTCCATCTGTGGGATGAATCTTACTTGGTCATGTTGTATAATCTTCCTGATGATTTACTGCATTCTATTTGCTAGTATTTTATTGACAATTTTTGCATCTATGATCATGAGGGATATTGACCTGAAGTTCTCTTTCTTGGTTGAGTATTTCTCTGGTTTTGGTGTTAGTATGATTCTTGCCTCCAGGAATGATTTTAAGAGTATTGCTTCCTTTTCAATTTCACTGAAGAGTTTGAGGAGTATGGGGATTAAATTTTATCTAAATATCTTGTAGAATTCAATAGTAAATCCATCAGTATCTGGGCTTTTCTTTGTTGGTAATTTTTTAATTACTTTTTCAATTTCATTGGCTGACATTAACTTATTCAGAGTTTATCTTCTTAATTCAGTTTCAGTGATTTGTATCTATTTAGGTATATGTCCATTTCTTCTGTGTGTTCCATTCTGTAAGAGGAAAGATTTTGAAAATAGTAATTGATGAACTTCTGAATGTGCATAGTATCTGTAGTAATTTCATCCTTTTCATTCCTTATTGCTTGAATTTGAGTTTTTTGTTTGAGTTTACATAATTTGTATTTAATTTAAACAATATCATTTAATATTTTTATATTATCCTCATATCTGAATTGTAAATCGTTTAAGGCACAAGCTTTTCTTCCTAAGCTCTATAACCAGTCACATATGAAAGGAGTTCTGGTTGTTCTGATTAGAGAATGGTATTTATAAACTTAGGTTTCAACTAGCACTAAGTATGAAAATTATTTTTATTTATTTTAAACTATACTTCTCTGGACACTGCTGATGACTCCATGGAAATTTCCCATTTCTCATGTTGGGTCTTTCATTATTATTTCTACTAGTTTATCTTTCCAACTCTTTAAATTAATGCATAATCTTCACATATTTATCTTATATATTCTCTTCTTATTAATGATAGTTTAAAATAGTGTCTGTAATCAGTATGTAACTTTGATGACATGTCCATTATTGTATGTAAAATAGTAGAGATGTGGTAAGCAATGTTTATATCTAGAAATAGTCACACCTTTCGTTTTGTAAGTCTGCTGGTACAGAGGGTTGAGTCTTTGTAGAAGTAGCTGACCTGCTCTCATTTAATTACCCACATTTACCTTCAGTGTACCACTGATTTAAAATCACTCTGGTAGAGCACTGCTTGTACTTTATTTTTCACATGATTCCTAGGATATGCTCGAGATTTCTACTCAGTGTTCCTCCTCCACTCCTATCTTTCAGCTGACTTTGCATACTTGTAACACAGAAGAAAGAAGGGAATTTTTCTGTACAGTGTTGTTTTGGTAAGCTCTTACATAATGCAAGATTTATGGGCACAGATGATTTTGCTTTCTTTTGCTACACACTCAGTACAAGGCAGGGCCAATGCAACTCACCCCCAGAGTTAGATCTTTTTCCTTTTTTGGTCTCTCCCCAGTGGCACACAATCTCATTTTCCTATTCAGTATGTTGTGCATAATGCACTATAAATCAGCCATGTATCACTGGGGATCTTGAGCATGAGTGAGTTTCCTGCCCCTGTCTTAGCAGCAGGAAACCTCTGCTTTGCTTTCGTACAAGATCTTGTCCTTGAACAGATTTTCTGCTTCTCTTCCAGGGTAAATGACTTTTCAATAGGGTAAGTGTAAGGTTTGGAGAGTATATTTCTATTCCTCTCCCAGTACCAGCCAATATTTTCATGTAGTGGAATAGGTGTCACACTTTCCTTCATCTTCTCCAGTGACAAGTGGATTTTCTTATCAAAATATGCTCAGGTTCCAGATGTGGGCAGGTTTCCTGACCTTGTGCCCATTTGCAAAGGCCATATGTCTTGTAGCAGAGAAAAAAGCTAGGTGTAGTCATGTTCTCAAGTTTTTGTCTGTTGCTAAGCAGCAGCTGAAAACCATTTGAAACACAGGAAAGTATTGGAGCATAGACGGGCCTCTCCATGTATCTTTGCTCAACCTGCAGACACTACCAGTCTCCTGATGCACGACTGTGCAACTCAGAGATTGACTCAGGTCTCCTACCTGATGACAGCCTTTCTTCTGAACTCTAATGGGTTTCACAGAAAAGAATTTGCAGGTGGGAGCAGGCTTATCTTGCAATTGCCATCTCTAGGATTTCTAA
The DNA here is from genome assembly GCF_000260255.1 of Octodon degus. NCBI lineage: Eukaryota > Metazoa > Chordata > Mammalia > Rodentia > Octodontidae > Octodon > Octodon degus. Next base: position 5,153,409 of record NW_004524617.1, on the reverse strand, counting down.
CTCTTCCATTAACACATACTTGGTACTTAATAATTCCCTAAGATTTGGAGGTTTTTATCTGTTTAGCAACTGACATCCTTTCCTTACATAGTCTTCTAAAGGTAAAACAAGGTGTGTCCCAGGTTTTCATCAAAGGAGTTTTTTCATGCTTTGTACTAAAGTTCATTTTTGTTTTATAGGCTCATCTTTTGGAGTGGCTCAAATACTTGTGAATTCATGAATTACATTTTTATTATTAATATAGATTGACTATTTGTTCATAGTTGTCTGCATCATAAGCTAAAACAGACCAATTAACATTTCCTTATTATGAAGAATCAGAGCTCAGCTTAAGCAAGAGCTCTAGATGGTAATGGAATGTGAAGGGCAGTGTATGAAAGTTGTTATATGTGAAGGATGGATCTGCATAGGCGTATGGCACTTTCTGCCTCAGATAAGCTGGAAAGCAACTGCCACAGGCAGTAATCAGGAATACATCATGTTATTACAGAGTATCCTTCATGGAGAGCCTGAAGAATTTTAGATGTGAATACATTTGAAATTGAGATGAGTGCTCCAACGTGTAGAGCAATTCTCAGAGATGATTTCATATACTTTTTCTGCATACAGAATACATGTATATGTGCCTCTCTTATTTTAATTTAACAAATGTGTATCAAACACCTACTATTTACTGGAAACTTTTCTCAGCTCTGAGAATACTGTGAGTAAAACATAGAACAATTCCATAAGCTACATTTGCAACAACCAATAAAAAACTAAAAAAAAAAAATCAAATATGCTGACACTTGGCTTTTCATAAATGAAGGAGTCCAGTAACTTAATTTAATTAGTCTGAATAACATTTCATATGTATTAAGGCAATTAATTGTGCATTTTCCAAATCACTACACAATAATTCATTTTATATGTACTCACAGGAAAACAATTTTAAGAAGCAGAATTCAGTAATTTCCTCTTTATTAGGGTGGTTCCCATCTCAATATGAAGGTACTTACTCTGAAATGAATTCAATTATATTTACTATGGAAAATTCTAATAACATTAGAATTTGTTAATATGGCAAATATTTCACTTGGAAATATGCCACCAGTACTTTTTTCCTAAACTTACTCTATATCTAAAAGTATGAAGCAAGTTGTAATTTCAAATCTAAAATATAAAAGTAATAATTTAGATTCAATGTAGTTTCAATAGGTTAAAAGGATGCCTGAAGTATAATTTCCTAAATAAGAATCAATTAATTCAAATTTCTTTTTCTTTGGGTAATATATTGCAATTTTAGTTTTTATAGTATTGAATATCAGCAACCCAAATTTTACCAATGCGCTCTGTTAGTAAACCATATCTAAAAGTATTGCTACTGTGGTAAGGGACATCATTATCTCAACAAAATTTTTGTTTCATTTCAGAGGAAGAAAAACAGCATTAAATTTTGTGTTCATAATGTTAAGAAAGTTTCTGAGTGTAGGGACCTTATTAGAATTAAGTGAAAATAATTAAGTATTCCTTTTAAGGTTGGCCTAGTGGCGGATGGCCCAGCACCCTGGGGCTGAGGCAGGGCTATCAACTCAAGATTGAGGACAGCCTGGGCTACATAGTGAGTTTGAGGCCAATCTGAACTATATAGGAAGACCCATTTCAAACAACAACAACAACAAAATACTCTTTTAGGATTGAGGATAAAAGAACTCAGCAGCATAAGTGTCTGCCTGCCAAGTTCAAGATCCTGAGTTCAAAACCCAATACCAAAAATAAATAATTAATTGGGTTTAGAGCAAAGTTAGGGCATAAGGTATCAGCATTTTCTATTGATGACTTGATGAACATTTTGAAGAACTCCTACAATAAACAATAAAATTCTTCTTTTGCAAAAATATTTCCTAGAGTACTGAAGTAAAACTGTGTAGATAACTGAAGAATAAAGTCATGCTTATAACTTTCAGCTCATGCCAAGGGCATTTTCCAAAGAAAGAAGACACTTTCAGTTGTTACAACTGGGGCAGTGGGAGGTCACAGGCATTCACTTGTAAAGAACAGTCAGAGATGTGGCAAAACGCCATACAATGCAAAGGAAAACCTCTATAACAAAATTTTTCTAGCCCACGTGACCTTGTGCTAAGGCTGTAAAACTCTATTATAGCCAAGAAGTCTGTAAACAGCCAGATAGTAAACTCTTCTAGTCATTGAAGCTATACATTCTTTCCTTCAGCTATTCATCTAGGCTGCTATAGCCAAAAAAAGCCATAAATAATATGAAAACAAATAGGATGGTTGTGTTCCAGACTTCATCTACAAAAATCTGGCAGTGAGCAAGAGTTGGCCCATGAGTTGCAGTTTGTCAACTCCTAATAGAAACAATAAGCTGAGTGAGGATTGATGATTTCAGTTCTCAACATGAGGTTCTCAAGGCAGATTGCTTTGATTGTCACTCAAATTTTCAATAGATACTAAAACATTTAAAAAGGTGAAAGCAGGAAATAAAAGTGCAATGTCATATGAAAATCAAAAACTTTCATCAAAATACCACAAACATTTGTATGAAATTCATTCTTCTCTGCTATCTTAAAGTCCCCACCAATAAACAATTTCATTGTAAGACCAGTGATTTTTCCAGAATGCCCTAATAAAACTAAAATGAATTTTAGCTGAGTTTTATCTATATTTTCAAATATATTTGTTTTCAAAAGTGGTAAGATACAGAAAAAAAATAAGAGCATCATTTCCTTGAAACCAACAAAAATAAGACTCCCTTGTTGATTAAGACTCCCAAATCATGTAAAAGAGAGAAATAAATGCAGTATCCCTAGAAAACTACTACCGTCAACCTAATAGCTAGCAGGACACAGCTGCTATTGTGTGTTAGGTACTGTTCAAAATGCCTTTCAGTGATTCATTTATCTAACCACATTAAGCCCTGAGAACAGGGCACTATCATTGCTCACATCGTGAAAGATGAGAACTGGGCATAGACAGGGTAAGTGACTTTTCCAGGCTCATAAAGCTACAAGGTGACAGAGATCAGATTTAAGTCTAATCAGTCAGCTCCAGAATCCTTCTTTTGAGGTCTATTATAAACACTTTTCAGGACGATACATTGCACACAATACACGCATAGTTTTCATATTTTACAGTCTCTCTGGTGTAGAACAGGTTACACTTTAAGCATAGCTTTGCTGACTTCACCATTCTGAATTTGCATGTGAAATATTTAGGCATACCCCTAAAGAAATACCATTAGAGATGGAGCTCTATGAAACACCGAAGTACCTGATAGGAAACAGAAGATCCTAAGTAAAGAGATAATCGGGACCTAGTTTGCTCCACTGGATGTCTTCAACCTTAAGTGAGAGAAGAGACAGGGCTGAGAACACAGTGTCTATTACTTCCTGAGAATGGATATCTGAACTGTAACAGAGAAAGGCTTCCACTTATAAAATCTGAAAAGGCAGTTTTCTCACAAAAAGTGAGCATCAAGAGCAAGATGACTTGATAATAGGATATGCTACAAAGGTAGAGTTCTGGACGGATTCCTGCCATGCTAGCACGACCTGGACTCCAAATTCACTGCTGTTTGTTTTTTTGTTTTTTTTTTCAGGAGTAGAGTAGCACTATCAGGGGTGGGGGGAAATACAATCAACACATAGCAGGGACATCTGGGCATCACAATCAGGTTTGGAGGCAGAAAAGCAACATTGTGGGAGATCTCAGCAGCTAGCATCAATATCATTAAGGGATACTCCTATAGTACCACAGTGATGCCTGAGCACTCCTAAAATACCTGCATGGAGCCAGAAGAGAAGAAGGTCTTCATAGAGATCTAAAGTTCAGGGGATTTTAATGGTAGGAGGAGAGAGAGAGAGAGAGAGAGAGAGAGAGAGAGAGAGAGAGAACCTGTTGTTTAGATCTAAATTATCTTTGGTTTACAAATTGAGCAAATTAATATCAAAGCAGTGGGTCCTTAATAAAAAGCACAATGGTATTGGCTGTGCTCTGAATTGTAAATGCCCTGAAACTGTCTGAAAGTCATTTGGATATGCCTGCTGATAATACTCTTGATGAGAAATAAAATGTATTTTTTGAGAACAATTTAATGTAATCTTTAAAATGTGTAAATCCCATGGTGAGCCCAAATAATTATAATTGAAATGTGGACCTTGCCAAAACTGAGAAAATTAAAATGCAAGGAGAAATCTGTTGATGTACTTAAATTAAAAATAAAAATAAAAAGGAAAGTAAAACCAATTAACTTCCAGAAACAGGCTTTGGTATTTAGAATGAAAAAGATTGAGTTATGCAGATGTCACATTAACACTTATAATGAAGACAAGGTGCTGCCCAGCTGCCTTGTAAAGTTTATCTTTGCTCAGGCTCAAGTTGTTAGAGAGCAGCAAAGTGAGTGTTATAGAGGCCACATTTGTGTTGCCTAAATGATCCACAATGGGGGCATAAAAATCCCCAGTGGAACTGTTAGCAGCCTGGAGGTAATTGGAAGGAAAGAAGATGCAAGTAATTAAATCACAAATCTCTTTGGGGGGAGAGGTTATATATAGTTATACATGTAGAGATACATATGTAAACAGTAGATAAAGCTAAATCTTGATACAAATACTTGAAAACACATACACATATATACACACAATTTCACACACATGTGTGTGCACATCATCTAGTCAATTACTTTGATCACATCAGTGAGCAGATCAGCAACTCTATTAAAAAAAGAATCCAGAGGTAAGAGGCTTGAAATACCATGGCAAATCTTTCAGGATGCATATTTTTGTATGATAACCAAATAATGGATATATTCAGGAAATGTAGCAGAAAAGAATTCCAGCTAAATTAGGTTTGCTTTAGTTTTGTTTTATGTCTGAATTAACCAGCCAGTTTAAGCCAGGTTCTCTAGAAATTTTATAATTTTAGTTTATTGATAAAATTAGATAAATATGGTTTCGGTTCTTTAGCTATTGCCATATACTCCTCTCTTTTCAAGTGGCTGGCTGGCTTTCTTTCTTTCTTTCTTTCTTTCTTTCTTTCTTTCTTTCTTTCTTTCTTCTGTACTGCATAGGTGCTATTGCGGTATCTTCCAATGCATTATTATAAGAAATTCACGCTGGGTGCAATTTCTGCAGACACACTACCATAAAGAGGTTACAGTGCATCAGTATGAATGGATCTGTCCTTAACTCATTAGCCTGCCAGACAGGTCAATTTGGAATATAAGATCTGGACCCTAGGGGAACTCTTGTCCTTTTCTAAAACAAGTCATAGAGTCTGTCCTCTACTGTGAAACCTTGAGATGACCATTAAATTTCAGAACTCCACTGTGGGCATCATTGCCAAATGACCATATTAATAAGACACCTGAATGAGCAATCAAAGATGGGGCTGCTTCCTGAGACTTACATCTGGAACTGACAGGGATACAGGACATTCATCATATTCTGACTATTTTAACTTTTTAGCTCTAGGGCAAGAAAAACAAATATAATAAAGGGTTTGCAGAATTAATTTAGCATCACTACATCTAATGCCTCCAATGAACAAAAGGGCACAGAACGCAGGAAGATTTGGAGATACTACAAAATAATTTCCTGCCAAGTGCTGTATTTGAAGAGCAATCTGGTAAGATGAATAGTTAATGAGAGCACTAATTTATGCAGCAAATATTTACTGTGCTGACTTGGAGTTAATGGAGGAAGCAAAAGTAGATGAGTCCCCTTCTGCAGTGGAATTAAGCCTCACATGGGGTGCAGAACTTTGCTGAATAATTCCTCTGATGACAAGAAGCATAGTCCTATGGACAGATGATACAAAGGGAGCTGAGTTAGAGTGGGAGTTTGTGAGGTAATTTAATGATTAGACTACAGATATACTAAACCCTACTCAAATTCGAATGAAGACCTACCTAAATAAGTCTTTGAGTTAATCATATGCACTAAACCATTTTTAATAACCTCATTCTCTTGTGTTCTAACAGGAAAACTCATTTTATATTAATTACTGCAAAGGGTACTTTCTTTTTGAAAATTCAGATCTGTGAATGAAAAAGGAAGCACCTATAGTGTATCATTTTACTTTACAGATGAAAACTTTGTAAATTAATTACACATACTTGGCATTATTGACCCACATTAAAAAACAGGAAATACTTTACTCTCAAAATTATAGTCAAAGTGCTATTTCTCAAGGCTTCCCTATATTAATATGAGTCTGAAGATCCTGCTTTCTGAATTAGAAATAATGCCATAGATTTATGTGAAGTTGATTATAATTTTGCAAGTTTTCAGTAGGTATAAAATGAATTTGTCTTGTGATGGAGCAAATGTAACAGGTAAAAATTTCAAATCCATGTATTTACATGTGCTAGAAAAATAACAGAACTTTGCTTTTATTATTTATTATCTATTTATTCCCATGAGCCAATGGAAACCTGTGTTAACACAATCACTTTCTTCCTACATTCTTGATTTTCTTTTAGGATTTAATCTCATTTCGGTGAGATTATACTTCACCAAGGAATAAAACAGGCACTTCAGCCTGAGTAACTAAATATATTGGAATCTCTCAACATGCCTTTGGACCTATCTGTTCATTAGCCCCCATGTATGGTAATCAAGTCCCACTCTCAATAGCAAGCAATGTTGTTAGACTCTTTCTTTTTTCTTTCTTTCATTCTTTTTTTTTCTGGTGCTGGGGACTGAACTCAGGAACTTGTGTTTGCCTGGCAGGTGCTTAGACCACTGAACTATCTCCTCAGCACTTAGGCACTTTCTATGTAACTTGTGGATGTACAGAATTTATCTTGTTCTTTTCTACCTTCTAGTTCACAGTTACTCTCACTATCATGTAATCCCATTTGTCTACATTCCCAATGCATCAATTGCTAAATGCAGTCATACTTCATTTCTTGAGATTTCTCAAAGGTTCCCAGGTTTCCAGTACAGTTAGCTGCCAGGAATGATCTGGATTCCTTTCACTCCACACCTTCAATATGAGACTGATATTGGTCAGAATATAAGGCTAAAGTCTTACCTTATTTAAACTAGTTATTCAGGCAATGTTTGCCCTATAGACTTCCCACAATCCCAGTAATTTGAGGATATCTTTTCATGGCTTAAAATGGAAGGCCTTGCTCTAAAATATTATGTAATATTTCTGTCAAGAGTCCCTTTATCACAATTTCTTCTCAGTTCTAATTTTTGGTTTTTTCATTGTTCTGAAATTACAGGTTCTGCCTAGATAATAAGTATTTTATGTTTTGTCAGTGGGTTGTGAGACTGTATACTTAGCAATACATTTTGATGTTTCCTGTGGGTTTCATATTATTTTGATGGAGAATGGCTGCATTATGAATTTTAAAGGTTTATTAAGTTGATAATATTAGAATATTTGAAAAGTGAACAGCAGCAATTTTCCTTGGAATTTATTTTTGTTCTCAGCCTTTTCTTTCCATGATAAAATATTCTATGACTGTTTTCCTTCTTGGAGAGAATAGAAAAATGACACTAATCTACTTTTATATGCATTAGTCATTCAATTATCACCTCAGGGTTTGATTTTTGTTTTTTTACTTTTGGGTTCATTCATGCCTTTCCTACCTTATCAGACTTTAATGAATTAAATTTATGTGTATGCAATTATTTATTGTCTACAAAAGGAGAAATTAATGTTTTTGAATAGGTATTGCCCTTTGGAAATCAAACAAGATATGTTTTTCTTTTGTGATGAGAGAGCTATATGAACACATTTCTAGCTTATTGAATTCATATTTGCAGTTATATAAAATGCTTTACCACTCATTTTCATTGCTTTATCATATAGAGGATGGAACAAACCAGAATTATGTCCACAGTTCCAATATCTATCCATTTGCTATTTGATTGAGTTCATCTTCACAATATTCACATCAATTTTCTCATTCTTAAAATAGGAATAATAATATCTTCCAAAATATCTCACAAAACTTCTACACAGATATAATGACTGCTAAATCTTTGACATTAAATAGATCACTGATCTTTCTATTTATAAAATAAGATTGTCCTATCAGTGTTGATATCATAGTTTCCATAGACTGGAAAATACATATAGCAATGGCTATTTAATTCTATACACAAGCATACCTCATTTTATTGTGCTTCACCTTAAGGCATTAGGTATTGGATCTTTAACAAATTGGAAATTTGGGCTATACTGTACTGAGCAAATCTATCAGCGTCACATTTTTCCAACAGCTCAGATAGTTATTTGCATTTTTAGCACTAAGATTTTAATTCAGATATATACATTGGCATTCTACACAGAATGGAATTATACACTCAATACACTAACAAACAGTATGAACATAACTTTTATAGATAATAAGAAGCAAGATTCATGTGATTTATATTACTTTAGTATTTGTTTTGTTGTGGTGGTCTGGAATGTAAGCCACAGTACCTCTGAGATATGTCTGTAATTGCCTTGCTAAATCTATTAACATAGACATTCCCTAGTATTATACATTGCTATTCTCAGTGCAGTTGCTTAGTTCACTTGCATATGTTATAGGGTAATAATATCATTAAGCTTCTTTTCTGGAGGGTTAACAAGTTAAGTTTGCAGGCCAAAACAATTGAGAAAAAAAAGGGTTACAAGGATAGCCAACATTTTTGCCTTAACCCTTCAAGGTTAGTGAGGTCTCAGGATATAAGAGAACCTGTACTGTAACATCCTATAACTCAGTGGTATCCCAAATTTTCTTTTCAAGAGGATTATGGGGCCAGAGAGAAAAGTGATTGACAATGTAGACTGTGCCTAAGGAGAGTCACCTGGAGAGAAAGCATTCTCTCAGGCTTTCACAGAGAGCAAATTGGTCAAGCAGTGGCCGTGACTCATCCACATGGCAGATACTAACAAAAGATATACAAACTTCTGTACAGGGTTTCAGAGTAAATCCTGAGGGAATCTGACTGACCTAGTCAAATACAAAAGATACATTTCTTGTTATATAGGTCTTGCTTTGTCATGGTCTAAACCATCCAGCAGAAAAGTATAAAGATGAGGTATGAAAAATATAGCCATGTTAATATGCTGAGTTGTAAAAGGATCAAGTCTACAACTTCTGACATTGCCAGTCCTACAGATAACCCACTGCTATTATGGACTACTGGACTATATTGGATTATTTTGCTTAATTCATGCACCTACAATATTTAAATGGCAATAGAATTCCTGTCTCTGACAAAACTAAACAAAACGGGGATATAAATGAAGGTTCATTTTGTAGTGGAAATAAAATATATATAATTTATATGCTATATATTTTGTATATATGCAAAATAGGATAGATGTACAGCTACTTTCTCTTAGTTGAATGAGAAGACAGATTTATACTAATAGTGTTTAGACACGATATCACTCTGCATCTTGTATTGTGAGTAACTACTAAGAAGATAGCAATATACAAAGTATTAATTATTGTAACTGTCCTACTAACCTGTTTTGAAACTGTCTCATTGCTATTTCTTCCTCAATAAAGTTAGTTAAAAAATATAGACATTCCCAAAGGAAGTTTTCTTTGACAAATGAAGGAAAATAAACATCATGCAATTGAGGTTGGAAGAGGATGAAGGCAATGTCAGTAAATGAATTACTGAATGGGCATAAATTTACTTGAATGTGAAACAAACTTTCGTTGTGGAACATTCCAATGATATTCGACCTTATTCCCCAGTTTTGTGAGCCAAGTTGATGAGGATAATGTTATTACATGATAATGTTTAGATCTTAGGGCATTCTGACCAGTAAGATGATGAAAAGGATTATACTCTTCATGTACAGTAGTCTGAGCTCTAGATTCCCTAGATTTTTGTGTCACTTTGTATTTTCATAGTCTTTTAGATGATATATAACCAGGAAAAGTTAAAGTTTAGAATTCAGAGATTCAGGGGCAATATATATGGCTCTTTTGAAATTTAAATACTAAAATACAGATCAGCTGACAACCAGTTCGAGCTGGGCTGTCAGTGCTCTACTTTTCCCAGGTTAAGGTTATTTGTGCTAAAACATCTTTTTAGGAATGTGTTGCTATAAATTTGCTGGATTAGTGGTTCCTTTTTCCTGTTACCTTGTGCTACATGTATTGGGAGGTGATCCTTGTATGTAACATAAAATAAGAGCAATTTTCAGAAAAGAAAAAATAAAGAACCTGAATATTATGGTGTTTGGGGAGCACAGTGATTCAATATTAGCCATTTTGTTTCATTTTAATTCTTGTAAATTATGCTTCAGTGAGTTAAGGTGAAAATGTTTATATCTGCTTTTAAAAATAAAGGGATGTTTGCTGCTTATACACACATCCCATGTGCAGTCTATTTTATTGATATCCTATCTAATATCTCCTAGTGATGAAGGTAATACCTAATTTAAAAGAAAAATAAACATCAGCATCCACATAAAGTGAATTCACTTTAAATTGCTGCTAAGAAGCAATTAAACATGGCCTCCCCCTTGGATACTTTATAGCCATTGCACTTAAAATAGTTTCTTTGAAACATCTTGCACAGTTTGAAGCCACTCAATCTCCTTCTTGAGATCTTGAGATTTCACTCTATCTTGAAGGAAAGCCAAATGAAAGATAGAAGTTTGAAATACAAGCTGATATTAAAAAGTCTTTCAATCCTTTAGTCTTTTATTCATTGTCAAGGGTAGGAGAAGATGAACACCTCAACAATGAACAGCTTAAAGTTCCTGATGTTATAATTGCATTCTCATAAGGACTAGTAAGAATGTTCTTCTAAAGCCTCTGTAGAATTCAGAGTCTTATTACTACTTCATCATACGGGAATGTGAGAATGAGTTGTTTCAGATTCTTGAGATTTCACAGCACTATAATTGCCTAATCATAAAAAGTCATCAACAGTGAAAATGATCAGGGTTAAGACTGTTGACATCACTCTGGTATTCAGATAAAATGAAATATCTCTTGGGAAAAGAAGGAGAGAGTGAAATTTTAAATAACTTACTAAGAAATCCTCTCTCAGGAAATTCACATGTGACTCTATCATTGTTCTTTTTACGATTTTTTTTTAATTTTAGGGAAGGGTCTACAGAGTGTTCAGGGTCTCACTACTAGATAGGACCCTTAGCAATCCGCCTGTTTACAGCCTCTCAAGAGCTGGGATTGCAGGCGTGCACCAGCACACCCAGTCTCAATTGCCATCTTAGCGTGCCCTGGGGTCAGGGCCAGCATGACAGGCCCAGGGATAGAACCCCCCCCCCACGCCCCGGCTCCTGCTTGCTGGTGCTTTAATCCGATGAGATATTTGGCCGGCCCTCAATGCTCTGGTCTTAAAACCAAGTGGTAAAATGAAATGTAGACATATCAAAGCTGATATATGTGTTTATATATAAGATGAGAAAACTGTTATTTTCTATTTTATGTATATATACATAGATATAGATATAGATATAGATATAGATATAGATATAGATATAGATATAGATATAGATATAGACATAGATATAGATATATTAAGGTAGTAAATATTATCTTAGGCAAATCTACATAAACATTATCTCAGGATTTAAAATAGTTAATTCACACTGTTTCCTTCTCTTTCCATAGAAAGGATTTGCCTTTCAAAGGGTCTGTTCACATGTTATTCTTTATTCAGAGAGAAATGTTTTATTTTTAGTCCTTCTAAATCTATTTCCAAGATCACCCTGATTTTTGTTTCAGCATATTAGAGTAAAATAGCCAATATTAATGAAAATCACAGCATTAAACAAGTTTTTACTATTTTCAGTCTGTCACAGATCAATAATTTCAGAAAATACTAAAAGAATAAATTAATAGAGACTAATTTTTTTTAAAGAAACCAATAATTACAAAATGTAAACCTGGAATATTTTTACACAAACTTGAAAAATTCAAAATTTCTCTTTCAAATTGCCATGAAAGTTTCCTAAGCATTCAGTTCCTTTACTTAATTTCTTTAAAGATTGGTATTCAACAGTTTGCAAAACAAAAATGTTTTGTGAGCCATATTTTGCTTAAAATTAGTCATGCTGAAACAACAAACAATTTCAGTGGTTTACAAAGGAAAAACAGCTCAGTGGTATAAGCACCTGCCTGGCAAACACAAGGTCCTGAGTTTAACTAATGATACCAAAAAAAAAAAAAAAGAAAGAAAAAAGAAAAGAAAAGAAAAAAAAGCCTGGTGTGGTGGCACATACCTGTAATCCCAGGACTCAGGAGACTGAGGCAGAAGGCAGGAGGATCTTTGAGAGTTCAAGACCAACCTGGGCTACAAAGTGAGCTCAAGTCCAGCCTGAATTTCACATTGAAAAAACAAAATAAAGATTTTAATTTTTACTATCTCAAAAAGACAAAAAGTAATCTTATTTTTTGCTCGTACAAAGTCCAAAGTTATTCTTCTTGTTCTCAACACCCCTGAGAATCTGCCTTCCAACAAGTGAAGGAAGGCTCTAGTTCCTTTTTGTGTTGTCCTACTGTCTTAAATATAAGTTGCAATGTCAGGCCAAGGGACATGTACATATGCACACCTTACATTTAGCCTCCTGATATGAAAGTAATTGGAAATACGTCTGCCCAGATCCTCTTCTGCATTCTCAGCTTATGGCCAAATTCACTGCAAGGAGTTATGAGAAAGGTAAAGCAGTACATAATTATTGTTGAACTCTAACAGAATCTTCAATCCCCGATTTTGTGTATTTGGGGATCTCCTTGTTTTAATTTCCACAACTTATCCAATCTATTTACAATTTACGAATTTTCTCTTAGGTATTTAAAATGGAACTAATGAGGTATGTTGGAGATTCTTATAATTTTTCTCAGGTACTGAGTACCTAGATATTATTTCAGGTCACTTCTTTATGGATACTATATTAATACGGCCTTATAATTGCTAAGAAAAGTCATGCAGAAACTATATAGTAGTCACCTTGATATTTTGTTTCCCATATATTCTAAGCAGACTATTACCCCACCTGAGAATCTACTGAGCCCCTTTTGTTGAATCTGAATTAAACTCCTTTCACAGACACTATCAGTGTCAAAAAAATTTTTGCTTTCCTCTGCTTCTTCTTTCTCACATCAATCTTCAGAATGTAAGACAGGAAAAGAAATTATTTAGTTTCTATAATACATACTCTTAAAATTTGCTGTACAATAGATGTATTTTTGCTTTGGAACTCAAAAAACTTTCATTTTCAGAATATGTGACCAATTCAATTATGTTAACGCAATATACTACAGGTTCTAAAACTTCAAACATCTATTTTGACATTCCAATCCAGCTCAAGATATAGAAAGATATAAAAGAACCAGCAATGACAATTAAACAGGGGCATAACACAATTGTCAAACTTTCATAATATGTAAAAGCAACTGGATAAGAATATAATCTGAAGTCATACTAAACTAAATTTTAGGGAAGGTTGAGCTCTTCAGTGGTAAACAGTAGCTCACATGCTCATTCTGGGAAGCAAGTACCTCTAAACTGAGAGCTTCCAGAGGAGCAGAAATAGTGAAGATGGAAAGACTTTCAGGACAAGGAAAATATGTCTGAGTTTTTAATGATGTGATTGGATGTCAGGATGGCTCACAATTGTGAAGAATTTGAAGGTCAAATCTAAATCACTTCCTTCCCTCTAAGAATTCCACTTCATGTCTTACATATCTTGTGAAATATAAAGCAGAGAAAGTTTCAGAATTTTCAGTAGAGTGGGTCTGAAGAATACAGTTTGTATGGGTTCTTTGGCATAGATCTTAGGGTACATTTGGCACTGAATTTAAAGGGCAATAAAAGAGAAAAGAAACTAAAATTATAAGCCAATGTAAAAATCCTAGTAAAATCAAAGCTATTAACATCTCAACTTGAAGCTTGAACTGAAGAGCAAAGTGAAATCTTATTTTCATTTGACAATAGAAATGGAAACATTAATTAAAGTTACTGTCAGCCATTTTTAAGTATATTTTTCATGGACTCTGTATTATGAAATGCTTTTGTTGGCAGCCTTTTAGAGAAAATAAAATTATGATTTTTCAGGAAAAAAATGAAACTAAATGAAATAATACATTTAGTCTTCTATATTTTATATATAAAATTTGTCATATAATAAAAATATAAATGGAGAAATATAATCCATAGTCAAGTAATATAAAAATAAACAGTCAGTGGAAGTAAAGATAGAGGTCATAGATTTGAGTAAGTACATAAGTACCTTAAAATACCATAATAAATATGTTAAATAACTCTTTAAAATCAAATATAAAGAATAAGTCCTGAGAATGGGGAATATTGAAAGCTATTAAAACTTTAAAAAATGCAAAATTCTAGTATTATAAAAATAAAATATATGAAATGAAATAATCACTGAATGTACTAAAATATAGTAAAACAAATTTGAGATATAGCAATAACTGTCTTGGAAAATGAACCATCATGAACAATAAATATCAACAAATTATGTATCATATCCACTGTACTCAGATAAATCTAGCTGGAATTTCAGGAGAGGAGAAAAATGGGGCAAGAAATATATTTGTAGTGAAATTTTGAAGAAGACAAGCATAAAATTTAGTAAGTACAGCGATTCCTAAATAATATTAATATATATAAAACCATATTTAAACAAATCATGGTCAAAGTTCTGTGAACAAATGTTAAGGGAGAATCCTTACAAACAGTGGAAGAGAAAAAATAGTACATACAAGGGAACACTGATGAAAATCATTTATTTCATATCAGAAGCAATGGAATAACTTCTGAGAAGTGCAGAAAGAAAATAATCAAATTAGACTTCTAACTTTAGTGAAAATATTTTTGAAATAAAAGAAGATGTGCTATTTAAAACATTTTATTTATTTAAAAATATGTTTTATATAAATAAAAAGATTGGGAAATTATACCTGATTGTCCATCAGACAATCAACTTACATCTAGAACATATAAAGAATTGAAAAAAATCAAACCCCACAAATTCAAAGACCCAAATTGAAAAATGGCATATGAGATAGACACACACTTTTCAGATGAAAAATATGAACAGCAAATAAATATATGAAATAATATTCAACATCATTGGATATTCAAGAAATGCAAAGTAAAACAACATGAAGATTCCATCTCACGCCAGAAAGAATGGCTATCATCGAGAAGTCAACAAAGAGCACACGTTGGATGAGCTGTGGGAAAAAGTAACCCCTCTCCATTGTTGGTGGTAGTGTAGAGTGGTGCCACCACTGTGGAAAATGAGTGTTGAAATTCCCCAAAAACTAGTATCAGCAGTCTCATTCCACCCAACTATTTCCCTTCTGGGCATATTCCCAGAAGAATTAAAATCATCATGCCACAGCAATACATGCCCACCCATATTGATAGCAGCAAAATTTGCATTAGATAAATCTTGAAAGCAAACCAAATGGCCATCCCTGGTGCGAGTACCCGAAAGAGTGAAAATGATCAAAATACACAATTGATATTAAGAAATAGGAAGGAATTGTACAAAAGGAAAGAAGAACTAGGGTAGAGAAAAGAGCAAAGGAAGAAAGGAAAAAGGAAAAATAGAACAAGATAATGGTACAACTATTTTCTTTTAGTTCATTACAAACATTTGAATTTTCACTTTACTTTTTCTGTAAAATAAAAAAAAAATGCCTTGTGATTCCATCTCATTCCCGTGAGAATGGCTACATTAAGAATACAATGGAAGTAAATGCCAGGCCAGTCAGATAGCTGAGTAGATTAAAGCATCTGCTTAGGCAGACACAGGGACCAGAGATTGATCCCCAGAGTACCATGCTGGCTCTTCCCCTGGACCACACTGAGAGGATGATAGAGACAGGGCATGGTGGCACGTGCCTATAATCCCAGTGCTTGGGAGGCTGAAAACAGGAGGATCACTACAAGTCTAATCTGTGTAGTGAGACCCTGAAGACCTTGTATTAAATACATAAAAAAGAGTAAATGTTAGTGAGAACATAGAGAAAAAGGAAACTTTCATACACCATTGGTTAGAATTTTACCTAGTACAGCCACATTCTAATACAGCATGGAAATTTTTTTGTTCCAAAGAGCATAATATAATTAATAAAAATATACAGAATTTCAAGACAAGATAATAGGAAATTAGCAATGGCTATTATATTATATCTAGTTATCTTCAGCACAGTTGCTCAGATTACCAGATATAGACATGGAAGATTGATCAATGTAAATAATAATTGTTCTTTTCAATAAACTAATAGAAATTAGTAATACAAATATCATAGCTAATTTATATTCGTTCTTTCTTCTCTCTTTTTCTCCATCCCAGTTATTCTTTCCTTTTGAGAAGTTTCTATCCCTTTCACAATGTCTATTTACCTTTTGAATTTTGTCTAATCTTTCAATTTCTTACACTAGGGAGAAAATAAGATGTTTACACATATGAATCTGATTTATTTCACTCACGATTATGGTATCAAATTGAATCCATTTACCTATAAAAGCCCCGAGTTTGTCTTTCTTCATAGCTGAGTTATACTCCACTGTATAAAAAGACCACATCATTTGATATCCATATCGTACTTCGTAGGGATTTGGGTTTTTTCCAAGATTTAGCTATGAAAAATTGTGATGCATAGACATGGGTGCACACATAGCACTTTGGTAAGATCTTTTCAATACTTAATTTAATTTAAGTTTTTCCACAATTTTATTGAGAAACAAATAGCAATGAGACACTTTCAAATCAAATTGGTAGGACAGTTGCAATAATTAATGCATTGCATACATTCCTCCCAGTGGTTAATTGCTGTACAAGATGCGGACATGATATCCTATTTACAAGCACCATTAGAACAAATCCCTCTATTCATTAAGGGAATGTACCTATATATCTATAATAACCATTTTGAATACACGGATACAAAATGAACATTCATCTGTATCCCCTTTCTTTGTTTAGTTCCATTATTTGAATATTATAGGTGTGTGAACTCAGCAAAATATTCTAAAAGTGTCCAGCAGTGCATAATAGTATTGGGTCTTCCACTTGACTGGCAGTGTCAAAAATTGTTGACCTGAGTCACCTACAGCTCAACATAACAGCATGGCTTTACTTCTTATACATTGTGTTTATACTTTTCTGCCTGATGGTTAAGACCAAAGTAAAGCAGGACCTATGCAACAAGAGTTGTAGTTTCTGGGTCTGATAAGGTCAGTGAAATCCCCTCAGGATTTATCCTGAGATCCTGTACCTCATATTGTAGATCCTTTGTCGGTGTCAACCATGTGGATGAGTCACGGCCATTGCCTGGCCAGTGTGCTCTCGGTGAAAACCTGAAAGAATGCTTTCTCTCTATGTGACTCTCCTTAGATATGCTCTATATCACTGATCACTTTACTCTTCGGCCCCATAATCTCCTTGATCAGAAAATTTGGGACACTACCGAGTAACATGACGTTACAGTACAAGTTCTCATATGTCCTGAGTCTTAATTGACCTTGGAAGGGTAAATACACCAAAAGGGAATAGCTAGATTTAATGGAACCTCTAATCCTAGTTTTTTGAGGTATCTTCACACTGTTTTCCACAATGATTGTACCAGTCTACACTCCTACCTACTGTGGAGAAGTGTGCCTTTTTCCCCAGAGCACAATCAGCATTTGTTTTTGTTAATATATTGATTATAGCCATTCTTTCTGATATTAGATGGAATCATACTGTGGTTTTGATTTGCATTTCTCAGATGAACAATAATATTGAACATTTTTTATATATTAATATCTTTTGTATTTCTTCATCTGATAATTGTACATTATCTCAGATGCTGATTTTTGGATTCCATCTCTGAATTTTGGGGGTTTGGTCTTTTTAATTCTTTATATGTGCTAGATAGAAGACCTTTCTCTGAGGAACAGTCTAATAAAAGTTTTCAATAATTTTTAGGACCTCCCCCACCCCTACCGCTGAGTAGGAATTTCTACTGACTTCCGGGAACCCCCAGACCCAGTCCTAGCCCAGGTCCGGTGAGTGTG
>NW_004524617.1:5121767-5128706 GCF_000260255.1 Octodon degus | reverse complement strand
TTTGGCTAAAGATTTGTATGGAAATATAAAATGAAAAAAAGAAAAAATAAATTTAAAATAAATTTAAAAAATAAAAATAAAAAAATAACAATAATTTTTGGGTTATCTTTTCACTGTGTTGGTGAATTCTTTTGATATGCAAAAACTTTAAGTAAGATGAGATCCCAGATATTCATTCTTTTAAGTACTTCCCATGTAGCTTGTTTTTTTTTCTTCTTGAACTCTCTGCCTACCCCTATATCTTCAAGATTTCTACCTAGTTCCTCATCCAGTAGATTTAGCATTTCTACTTCAATAATGATAGCTTCGATCCATTTTGACTTTAGTTTAGTACATGGTGATAGACATGGATCTAGTTCTAGTGTTTGGCATGTGGAAAGTCAGGTTTTTTTAGCACAATTTATTACAGAGGCTATCTTTCTTCCCATGAGTATGGAAATTTTTCATAAACTTTAGTCTTAAACTGAGGAAGGCTAAAGCAGGAGGACCAAAGTTTGAGTCCTGCCCAGGCAACTTCTTTAAGACCTTATCTCAAAATTAAAATGCAAATTTAAACTAAAACAGGGTCAAGTAGGTCCAATGCCCATGTGTTCACTTTTCAATACCAAAATAAGATAAAACAAAATAGAAACTATCATTTCTTCTGACAGTCCAGCTCATCAGAATTTACACAAAGGAATTAAGGTCAGCATACTACAGCACCATCATCATGCCCATGTTTTCTGTGCTCAAATCACAATTAGCTAAACTATAGAAGCAGCCTAGCTTGTGTGATAAATGGATAAAGAAAATGTGGTATTTGTACATAATGGGGTAATATTCATCGTTAAAGAACAAAAATCACATAATTTGCAGGAAAATAGCTGGAAGCGGATGTGATCATTTTAATGAACTAAACCAGGAAAAGAAAAGCATTTATGACTTTTTTTCATGTGTAAAACCTCGGAGAGGGGAACACTATATGGATGTACAAAGAAGAGTATTAGAGAAGAAAATAAGAAAAGGTAAAGGAAAAGCAAAGCAAACGGAGCGAGTGGGGAAAGGAAATTATCAAAGAATTGTGTGTATACACAAGTGTGCCAAACTGAAGTCTGTTATTCAGAATAACTAATGTGAAGTAATAAAAATGTGGGAAAGATACTTAAAATAATTCCATCTACCAGAGCATCAAAAAGAATAAAATATTTAGAATAAATGTGACCCAAGAAGAACAAGATTTGCATACTAAAAACTATAAAATATTGCCAAATGAGATTAAAGAAGACCTAAATAAAAATGATATTCACTAGTTGCTGCTAATCAAGGATTTACTGGGTATTGAATGGAAGGACTTTGTATTACTAAAAGGATTAATCTGATGGAGATAAGAACTTTCCCCAAATTGTCTATTCTCATTGTATATTTACAGTAAACCTAAGGGTTATATTATATGCCACATTTGATAGAAGATGAAAAAGAGATCAAAAAATTAATTAATCTTCTTTTGGCCTCACAAGTAGTAATTAAGACAGCTTAGCTTTAAACTTGAGACTGCAAAATGTATGCTGTTCTGTGATCATTACACTGTAGCGATTACTGTCTCATCATGAATAACAGTAATGACATTAATGAAAATGACGATGGTGATGATGACAGTGGAGGTTTCTGAAACTGGAACTATACTGCCATACCTGAGATGATTTCAAGTTAATCATTTTATGTTAGTATTGCTATCATCTCTGAATTTCTCATGCTCAATGTGGACTTATTCTAATGATTTCATATATGGTCCCATATTTTTATACACCTATTTATAGAATGATACGAAAAAATATTCAGTGGAAGTTCAGCACACATTCAAAAAATTTTTGGTGGTACCAGGGATCAAATTCAGGACCTTGTGCTTGCCAGGCAAGCACTTATTGCACTAAGCTATCTCCCCGCCCCCGATTTTAATTTAATATAGCAAGATTCAAAATGAATAATTAGAATTGTAAGATGTAACTAAGATTCTTCACATACTCAAAAAATATAGCCATCCTGCTATATTGTTCAACTGATGTAGTGGCCACATACCCCACCATCAAGATTCCTATATTCAGTGACAACAGCTTCCATTACAGTGCAGTGTTGAAACTATCAGGCAAATTTACTGAAGCTTTATTGATTCAATTCCACATCAAATAATGAAATATTAAAACTGGAGATGTACAAGATCATTCTTCACAGGATCAAATTAAGATGCATAATGCATTCCTTTTTTTCTTCAGAACTTTCATACCTGATATTCACTATGCTTTCCATCGCAGTCTCTTATCTCTCTCCTTCTTGTTGAGTCTGGCCTCACTTATTTTCTCAGTGACACTTTAATACATCTCTCAAGTAAATATTTGTTTTTTAAAAAAAGGTAAAAAGTGAAAAAAGAAATAAGGGGAAAAATGTCACAGGACTGTCCTGCTGCAATGCTGTATATGATTAGTTTTCTAAATTTCTGTGTAAAAATATGTAATTGTTTGTTCATATTTTTTACTTTTTAAATTTTTTCTCCATATTCTGTAGCTACTTAAAGTTTAACATATCAATACTAGATGGAAAATGCCTGTTCCATGTTATGCCTAACGTGTTTGATGTTCAGACAGATAGTGAGGTTAAACCCAACTGCATGTGTTTTAGGGCAATAAAAAGCTTCTCTTCTGGAGGATTAACAATCTAAGTTTGTAGATCAAAAATTGGAGAAAAAGAAGGGCTACAAGAACAGCCAATATTTTGGCCCCAGCCTTTTAAATTCAGTGAAGACTCAGGACATACAAGAATTTATACTGTAACATCATGTAACTCAGTTCTGTCCCAAGTTTTCTGATCAAAGAGATTATGGGACCACAGAGAAAAGTGATTGATGATGTAGAGTTTGCCTAAGGAGAGTCACATGGAGAGAAAATATTCTCTCAGGCTTTCACAGACAGCGAATTGGTCACGCAATGGCTGTGATTCATCCACATGGCTGACAGTGACAAAGGATCTGCAAACTGTGGTACAGGGTAACAGGATAAATCCTGAGGGGACTTGACTTACCTTATCAGAAACAAAAGATACATTTCTTGTTATATAGGTCTTACTTTATCTTGGTCTTAACCATCCAGCAGAAACGTATAAAAACGAGGTATAAAAAGTAAAGACATAGTAATATGTTGAGCGGTGAAGGGTTCAAGTCAACAACTTCTGACCTTGCTAGTCCTACGGATAACCCACTACTGTTACAGACTACTGGACTATATTGAATTATTTTGCTGAATTCATGCACCTACAATATTTAAATGGCAATGGAATACCCATCTCTAACAAAACTAAACAAAAATGGGGATACAAAGGAGGGACCTTTTTGTATTTGCATATGCAAAATAGTTAGGATAGATATATAGCTACTTTCTCTTAATTCAATGATGAAAAAGATTTATATTAATAGCATTTGGACAGAATATCATGTCTGTGTCTTGTACTATGAATAACCAGTAAGAAGAAGTAAGAAGATAGCTATGCAATGTATTAATTATTGAAACTCTCCTATTAATCTGTTTTTTCTCTTTTAATTGTTTTAATTTATTTTATTTTATTTTTATTAATTTTCTTGAGAAATATATAGCAATGAGACAGTTTCAAAACTGATTGTTGTTAATCCTCCAGAAGAGAAGCTTGTTATTATCCTACGCCATATGCAGTTGGGTTTAACCTTGCTATCTGTCTGAATATCAAACATCTTAGGCAGAACATGGAACAGGTATATTCCATCTAGTATTGATATGTTAAACTTTAAGTCTCTACAGAATACAGAGAAAAAATTAAAAAATAAAAAATATTTTAAAATTATGAATAAACAAATACATATTTTTACACAGAAATTTAGAAATCTAACCATATACAGCATTGAAGCAGGAAAGTCCAATCACATTTTTTCTTGAGTTTTTTTCATTTATTAAGATTTTTTAGACAAACATTAACTTGAGAGACAGTATGGCAATAATTTGTATGTCATGACAAGCAGTATGTATTTAGAAGACCAGAATGAGAGGCATTCCAAGCATGACACTTCTATTACATATTGCTACGTTCAGTGCAGTTGCTTAGTTCACAGGTATCAGCATATATAGTTAGCCAGGGTGAGAATTCTATCAATTAACTGCTAGTTATAAAAACCTAATATTTCTCAGGATCACTGCCTTCTGCATCTTGTGCATATAAATGTATGGAATTGACCCTGTCATTTTTCCTAGCTTTTCTTATTGCCCCCTCCTCATTGTGCAATCCTCAAGTTCTCACTTTCCTTTTAATCGTGTTATATATTTCTATTTGTATTTTTTCTTTTGAGTTCTTATACTAGGGAAACTATACAATATTTACACATGTGTGTTTGGTTTACTTCAATTATATCTTCAAGTGGCATCCACTTAAATATAAAGGCTTCAAGTTTTTCATTCTTTATAGCTGAGTAATACTCCATTGTATAAAAATGCCACATTTTTTCATCCATTCCTCAGATGATGAGCATTTTGGTAGTTTCCAAGATTTGGCTATCATAAATTGTGCTGCTATAAATAGAGGTACACATATATCACTATGAAACGATGTTTTCGGTTCCTCTGGGAAAATTCTCAGGAGGGGGATAGCTGGTTTGAATGAGATTTCCAGTCCTAGGTTTTTAAGGAGTCTCCACACTGATTTCCAAAATGGTTGCACCAGTCTACATTCCCACCAGCAGTAGAGAAGGGTTCCTTTTTCCCCACAGCCTCTTCAACATTTGTTGTTGGTTGACTTCTTTATGATAGCCATTCTTTCCTGGGTGAGATGATATCTCAGTGTTGTTTTAATTTGCATTTCACAGATGGCTAGTGATGTGCAGCATTTTTTCATGTATTTATTCGCTTCTTTAATTTCATCTTCTGAGAAGTGTGTGTTTATCTCAGATTCCCATATCTGGACTGAGTCTTTAAATTTTGGGGCCCTAGTGGTTTTTAGTTCTTTATAAATTCTAGAGAGCAGACCTTTGTCTCAGTACTTATTTGTCATGATTTTTTTCCAAATTTTTGGATGGTCTTTTCACTTTTTTGGTAATTTCTTTTGAAGTGCAAAAACTTCTCAATAACAGGAGGTCCCAGTTGTTAATTAATTCAATTATTACCCGTGCTATTTGATTTCTGATCATGATCTCTTTGCCTACCCCTATGTCTTCAACAGTTCCTCCTACTTTCTCTTCCAGAAGATTTAGTGTTTCTGTTTTAATGTTTAGATCTTTAATCCATTTTGATTTTGTCTTAGTGCATGGTGATAGACCTCTGTCAAGTTTTAGTTTTTGGCATATAGAGAGCCAGTTTTTCCAGCATCATTTGTTAAAGAGGCTGTCTTTCTTCCAGTAAGTGTGTCTTGCCCCTTTGTCAAAGATCAGGTGACTGAGTGTGTTTGTAGAGGCTTCAGCATCTTCTAATCTATTCCATTGATCCTCAGCTCTATTTTGTTACCGTACCATGATGATTTTATCACCGTACCTTTGTAGTGTAATTTCAAATCAGGAATTGTAATGCCTCCTGCCTTGTCTTTATTGCCCAGGATTGCCTTTTCTATTCTAGCTCTTTTCTGATTCCAAATAAATTTGAGGAATGATTTTTCTAGGTCTGAGATGTATGTTCTTGGTAGATTGTTAGAGATTGCATGAAATCTGTGCAGCAATTTTGGGAGTATGTCCATCTTCACCATGTTGGTTCTTCCTATCCAGTAGCAGGGAATATCTTTCCATTTTCTGAAATCCTCTACTATCTCTTTTTTCAGAGTACTGTAATTTTCCTTGAAAAGATCTTTGTTTTCTTTAGTTAGATGAATTCCAAGGTATTTTATTTTCCTCAGTGCTATTGTGAAAGATATTGTTTCTCTAACTTCCTTCTCAGTGTGTTTGTTATCTGTGTAAAGAAATGATGTTGACTTTTGCATATTGACTTTGTATCCTACTATGCTACTGAATTTCTGTATCAATTCTATTAGCTTCTTGGTGGAGTTTTTTGGGTCTTTCATGTAAAGTATCATGTCATCTTCAAATAGTGATAACTTAATTCTTCTTTACCTATTCTTATTCCTTTTATTTCTCCCTCTTGTCTAATGGCTCTAGCTAGTGATTGCAGAACTATATTGAATAGTTGCAGCAATAGAGGACATCCTTGTCTTGTACCAGATCTGAGAGTAAAAGATTTAATTTTTTCTGCATTTCAAATTATGTTAGCCTTAGGGTTGATATAGTGGCTTTTATCAGACTCAGTTACAGGCCTTCTATTCCAATTTTCTGTAGGACTTTGAACATGAATGAGAATTGGAATTTGTCAAAAGCCTTTTCTGCATCAATTGAGATGATCATGCTGTTTTTAGGTTTGGCTTTATTGATATAGTGTATTACATTTTTAGACTTGTGTATATGAAACCATCCTTACATCCCTGGGATGAAACCTACGTAGTCATGTTGTATAATCTTCTTGATGACTTACCATATTCTATTAATCAGTTTTGAAACTGTCTAATCTCTGTTTCTCAATAAAATTAATTACGGGCAGGGGAGATGGCTCAGTAGAATAAGCACTTCCCTGGCAAGTGCAAGGGCCTGAGTTTAATGCATGGTTCTGCCAATATATAGATAGATAAATAAATAAATAAAATTAAATAATTTTTTAAAAATTTTAAAAAACATCTTTTTACAAAAACATTACCACATGGCAGTTTTTAAGATTTACTCAGTCTTTCTAAATCCTTCTACAAAATTTCCTACGTCATAGTCTTTGGGTTCCTCTCTGAAACCTAAGAAAACTTTTCAGATTTCCAGCTATTATAAAATATCACCTGAGGGCCTGGGGAGATATCTCAGTGGAAGAAGTGTTTCCCTGGCAAGCGCAAGGGTCTGAGTTCAAGCCCCAGTTCTGCAAAAAAAAT
>NW_004524617.1:5110572-5114662 GCF_000260255.1 Octodon degus | reverse complement strand
AAAAAAAGAGAATAATACTGAGATCCTTTTCCTTTAGTCTCAGCTCCATTCTTCTACCTCATCTTGCAGTCAGGACAGGCAAGGATCTGTAACACTTCGTAGTCAGTCTTTAGTCTTAAACCTGTCTGTCTTTTCAGATACATTTTCTTAAAGAGACTATCCTTTTCTCATTGCCATCATAGGACATTTGAAACATAAATGCAAGCAGAAAGCACTCATTATGAACGGTGGCATTAAATTTTTACCCAAAGCAGGAATCATGCTTTGGAAATTACATGAATGTTTAAAGCAAACATTTTTGAGGCCTATTTCTGACTACAGAATTTCATTGCAGGCATGATCTACAGTATTCATCTCCATGGTGGGATTACTAAAGTCTTCCCTGTATTGATGCAAAGGAAGGAAGATATAATAAACATTTGAGTAAGGGACTTGACTAGCCCTCCCAAATGGAATTCATTATGGTCAGATCCTTCAAACAAATGAAGAAAGGCTATCTAAAAGCCTTGAAAACCAACAAATAGGAATTTAATGTGAATGGCTCTACACTGTGCAGATGGAAAGTTCCCAGGAAGTGTGATTTAATTCCTGTCCTCAAGGAGCTTATCATTAAGTAGAAAGATGACAACTACATTAAAATAAAAGGAAAAGAAATAACTGAATGAGGAAAAGATTGACTCTGTTCTCATTTTATAATTCTATGATTGCTGAAATTCTAACAATTTTCTGAAACTTGGGTAGACTGAGTGTTGGACAAAATGACATGTCAGTTATTATGGATATTTCAGTATCTCCTTGTTAGCTAATACCTATTCTATGAAAAAAAACATGTTGAGTAATCATACTGTACATGAACTTATGTAAATAAATTTCATATGAACTCATCCTATGCAAAACAGTGCCAGTAGCTAAATTGACAAGACTCTACTTTCCTTTTTTAATATGGATAAGAATAGGCATGACTTGGAAGACTTTTTCCTTTTTTGGTTTTATTGACTTTCTTTTTTTTCTTTTTATATTTCAATAATTTTATTGAAAAAGAAGTAGCAATGAGATAGTTTCAAAACAGATTAGTCGTACAGTAACAATAATCAATACATTGCATATTGTCTTTGTGGTAGTTATTCCTAGTACAAGATGTAGACATGATATCTTGTCTAAACTCTATTAGTTCAAAACCTTTTTCTCATAGAACTAAGAGAAAATAGTGGTATATTTATGCTATTTTGTATATGCATATATATAATTTTTCACTACAAAATGGTCCATTTATGTTCCCTTTTCTGTTTACTTTTGTCAGAGATGTGTATTACATTGCCATAGAACTTCTGACACTGCCAGTCTTGTGTATAACCCACTTCTATTATAGACTAATGGAAGACTTTTTCATGATACTTCCTTTGATGCATTTGGCAGCTCTATGCCACAATAAATAATCCCTTTTAGAGAAATACAAGCTGTATGTGATAATTTCATGAATTTTTTCATAGAAAATTATGTGAGAATATTACAAAACAATGAAGAATATGTCAGGGTATAGTCACAGAAATGATACCAGTGTGAAGGAACTGCTTATAACTTTCTAAAACCTGTGGTAAGAACTTTCTTTGCATCATCTCATATAATACCAAAGATATTCATGAGTTCAGCATTGTTGTTATCCCATTTTTACAGATGAAATAACTGATTAAGGCATACTTGTTGAAGGGAGAATTAATGAGATAACTGGGATTCCAACTTGGATCTACTTTCCCTGTCTCCTGTCGGGTAAATGCAAATACAAAAATTATTTCTCTTCAGCTTTTTTGAATTGTATTTAATAAACAGCAATTGAATATGTTTAGGAATACTGCATAATGTTTCAATATGTGAAATGATTTCCACAATGAAGCCAATTAACATGTACATATATTTAAAATGTATTCTTTCAGCAAATTTCCAATATGCAATATATTATTAACTATACACTACTTTCTTTGCTTTTCTGTACATTAGTTCTTATAATGGAAATGTTTTACCATCTAACCAACATTTTTCCAATCTTAACTACCCACAATTTTCTCTCTTCAGTGAGTTTGACTTTGTTATAGTTCTACATATCAGAGTAATAATCCACTAATAATTTACTTTTCTGTGTTAGGCTTATTGCAATTTGTATAATGTCCTCCAGGTTCAACTAGTTATCACAAATGGCAGGTCTTTCTTCTTTTTTAATGGCTTTGTAATATCTCGCTATATACAAATATGTATACAGTGCATCACAATATCCTTTATTCAGTAACCCATCAGCATATAATTAGGTCCTATAGCTTGACTAGGATGATCAATTGTACAATAAATATGGGATCACAGATAACTCTGTGAAGCTCTTAGTTCCTTTCCTTTGAATATAAACCCTAAAGTGGGAAGGATGGACCATATGGCAGTTATAGTTTTAGATTTTGGAGGAACTTTCACACTACTTTCCCTAATGGTTTTGCAATTTGTGTATTGCCAACAATGTTGAAAAATTCCACTTGCTCTATGTATTCATCATCATGTGTTATTTTTCATATTCTTGGTACTAGCCATCCTTTTGAGGTTATAGTTCATTATGGCTTAAATTTTACATTTCCTTAATGATTAGTGATATTGAGCACATTTTCATGTATCTATTGGCCAATTACCTATCTCCTGAGTAAAGCAGACTAGTCAGTCAGGCCCTTTGCCCAATTTATATGGTATCTATTCTATTCTATTCTATTCTATTCTATTCTATTCTATTCTATTCTATTCTATTCTTTCTATTCTATTCTATTCTATTCTATTCTATTCTATTCTATTCCATTCCATTCCATTCCATTCCATTCCATCCCATCCCATCCCATCCCATCCCATCCCATCCCACCACACCCCACCACACCCCACTCCAACCTACCCCACACCACTCCACTCCACTTCATCTCTATTCTGTTGCATTGCTAAGAATCAAACCCATATCTTGTGCATTCTTCACAACTGTTCTATCCCTGAGATGCAACCCTAGGCACCTAATTTTTAATTGGATAGTTTGGTTTTTGTTGCATACTGTTGATTTTTACATAATTTTGTATTAATCCCTTTTTTACATATTTGGTATTAATCCCTTATCAAATATATGGTTTGCAAATATATTCTACTTTTATTGGGATTTCCTTTTTATTTTGTTCACTGTTTGCATTGCTATACAGAAACCTCTTACATAGTCTCAGTTTACTTTTGCTTTTGTTGCCTATGCTTTTGGTTTCATATACAAAGAATAATTGTCAAGACCTATATGTAGAAAATTTACAGTTTCAGAGCCCATGTTTAAGTTGTGAATCTATTTTGAATTAATTTGTGTAAATAATGTGAGAGAAGGGTCAAATTTCTTTCATTTACCAATAAATATATAGCATTCCAAAGACCAACTTTAAAAAAATCATAGCTATCTCTTTGTTTATTCTTGACACTCATAAAAAATTAATGGCTAAATATACATGCTTGAGGCAGTTTCTCAGATTTCTACTTTCTTCTGTTGGTCTATGGATATGGTTTTATGTCATAGCCACCACAAAAGCTTTATTAAAATTCTTAAAAGAAAAATTAATGCAAATATTTTAGTTTATCTTTCCTGCACAGTAGTCAGAACTATAAAAACTGGCATTATATGAAAGAGGATCTTAAATACTTGAGTTTTCCTGCACAAGCTAAATGAAGCTAAGATATAAAGCTATGTGCAGCTAGGTGTTGGATTAGTGAGATAAACTGTGGTCAAGAGGCTTCCTTCCTAATACTTCTTTTCCCTATGTTGTGTCCTGACCACACTGCAGGTAAACATTGTGACCTTTTTAAGGTCTTTATACTCATCGTCTCTGGAACTGAGTGGGTTTGGGCTAAAACAATGAAAATAATATGATAGCTTAGCAAGCAGGGTTTCGATGTTGCTGATGCGCTTTCAGAGTAATCTATAAGAAAACACAGAGCTGTAAGGGACAGAAATAGGCAGCATAGAAGCAGAATGTGATTCATTGAATCTTTCTCTCTCTCTCTCTCTCTCTCTCTCTCTCTCTCTCTCTCTCTCTCTCTCTCT
>NW_004524617.1:5100506-5110472 GCF_000260255.1 Octodon degus | reverse complement strand
TCTTTCTCTCTCTCTCTCTCTCTCTCTCTCTCTCTCTCTCTCTCTCTCTCTCTGTCTCTGTCTCATATTCAAGATAAAAAGATGGAAAGAAATTATCTTCACTTCTTATGTAAATACAAATTAAAATGAAAGAAATCCAGTAGCTGAGAGTTGATGCTGTAGTTACAAGTCTAGAATTCATAGTAAGATATGTGGGAGGTTATCAGCCTGAAACAAGTCAATATATGTCAGTTTTATTGGCCTAATATTTTTTTACTCTTCGATTAATTGTAGCTTCAAAATTTACTGTTGCTCATGCAAGAGGAAAAATCCTATAAATAATAGAATCTTAGAATCTTATTGCTGGGACTTACAGAGCTCAGAGATCATCTATTATAACTCATGCATTTTATGCATGAAGAAACTTAGAAAGAAAGACAGTAAGTGACCTGACTAATTTTCATATGGCTTGTTAGGGATGGAGACTGGTTCATAGTCTCCATCTGCTATGCTTTTGAGCATCTGGTATGCTTTCCAGTAAACTAGTCATGTTTGTATTCTTCCTATCTTCTAACTAAACTTTCTCATTGTGTGAAAGAGACGTTAGGTCACCATGCTTATGCAAGATCTGCCCCAGCAATGTTCTGTCTTATTGCCATATTTTTTTCTCTGTCACCTTCTCTTTTTATTTTTGTTCTTATCTTCTTTCTTGTTTTTCCACTATGTTCCTTATTTGCCTTCCCCTTCATCCATCTCTCTTTTTTCCAACATATATAGTTGGGCGAGACACAAAAATAAATACTACTGGTACTTATCAAACTAATGTGCTGCATGAAAAAGAAAAAAACTATGAAAATTAATTATTTCTTTGGTGATTTGGACTTTATTGCAGAATAATTGTAAATAATAATACATGGAACTAAATTTCACATGTGAAATTAAGGTCCTGAAGTCGGTATTTTGTATGAGGTAGCTAAGTTCTGTCAACACCTTCATTTGGATGTGCTTCTAAATGGAGGTATAAACCATAACTTCCGTGAACAATCACTCATGCTTCAGAGTAATCAGAATTAATGAGTTGAGAAATTGTTTTTACTACTAGGAACACTGGCCAATAAATAGCTAAAATGGCCATAAAATTTCAGTGTGATTGGCTCTGATTGAGACCTTCAAGTGCTAGGTGAAGCAGAAATGAGAAAATGTGAAAGACGTGTGAATCATTGATGCCTTTGGTCTCAGATACTGTTTGGGTTATCTATTGCTATGGAACCTACCACCACAACACTTCGTGGCTTACACAATGGAAATGTTCATATTACTTATGAATGCTTGATTTGGTAAGTTTTGGTGGGGACAGATTTTCTCTGCTCCACGTGGCACTAAGAGAGATGGCTTAAAGTGGAGTGCCAGAATTTGTGGGCTGAGTCCCTCACATGTCTCACTCTCATGTAACTTTGGCTGAGACTGTGGCAGGAGCACCTATATGGGCCCTTCCTTTATCTCTGCTGGTCTACTGCTATTCTTCTTTTTTTTTTCTTCTGGCGGAACCAGGGATTGAACTCAGCCCCTTGTGCTTGCCAGGCAAGCGCTTATTCTACTGAGCCATCTCCCCAGCCCCAGCCATCTCCCCGGCCCCTACTGCTATTCTTTACATTGCTTTCCTGCCATTGGTTCAAATTTTCATATTTTGTTTAAAAAAATCTATTGCTCACAATTATTTCCTAATTTTAATTTCACTCAGTTGGAATATAACCCCAAAGAATTTAGTACCCTGGGATGAATTTAGAAGGGAGAGAGTTTGAGTTTGAAAGAACAAGGTAGAAACTATAATTGTGTTTATGAAGAAATGCAGCCACTACTTAATATACTGTGATGCTAAAAAAAAGTTTCTAAGGTGAGCTCTATTCATAGAAAGAGGAAGTAGGTTTCAGTTTTCATAGCAGGAGTGTCTAATAATTTAGGGAAAATTATTGTGGTATCCCTCCTCTAATCATCTGCTTGATAGATAAGATGCAACCCTTCTTTTTCCTTCAGCTTACCTGCATGTGAGGGCATTTATTTTTCAATGCTACATTTGCCAGATCATGGTACCTGATGGCTACCGCTTATGAACAGCCAATAAAGAGGCCTTGGCAGGGAACTGAAGGACAAGAGGAAAAAGGAAATGAGGTGGATTTCTCCTTGTTTTTGTGGTTTAGGCAAAGGCTTGACAATGCCAGCATTTCATTTTGGTTCCATTTCCCACAGGGAATCAACGGTGCAAGTGCTCTGGTACCACCCCTATGTCCTTCTGTCTCTACACTACTGGGTGACAACTGACTCTGGTGTTGATCCAAGGATTCTTTTCCCATCTGCTGTTAGCCTTTTCTTGGTTTTCTGCAAATCACATTTTGCAATTACTTACAATTACAAGCTTTTCTCTAACAAACTATTCCTAAGCATTTTGCTTTTTTTACTGACTATTGACTGACACAGTTTAGAAGAAAAGACACGGAAAACAAATTTAAAATGATGAGCTTTTCATTGAGAAGAAGAAAATATGGTCTAATTATACAATTTTTTAGAATGGTGGCCATGAAATGATAATACACTTCCCTTTTATCTATATTTATGAGAAACATGTAAATGTAGAGTTTTAGATTATTTAATTGAGTGAGATATAACTGCAAAATAAGTTTCAGATAGTAAACCTATTCAGCATTGTCTTGAACCTTATAAAAAGACTAGCATAGTAGTTTTTAAAAAATACACAAGGTTTTAGATATTTCTAGTAAAGAAGTAGCTTTTTCCTTATATTCTTTTATATTTTTATCTCATTTGACACACTCTAATTGTGTATTTATGGGGCACAATTGTGTATTTATGGGGCATAATTGTGTATTTATGGGGCATACTGTGACACTTCAATACAACAATAAAATGTGTAATCCTATTCATCTAGAAATTCTGATTAAGGCAAGCACAAAAATAATGTCTTTTTAGACACTCATCAAGAAGTTTCACTGAGACCTTTGTATTGCTTAAAGAACCTGTGCTCTAGTTTTCCAACCATACATCACTGGACTGTTTTCTTGATAAAATAAATTATTATGTATTTTTTAATGAGCTATCATATTATAAAGAAATTTGCTATATGCTCAAATAAAACCAAAATGACCATTAACACCTTATGATCTAGCAGCAACAGCATCATCAAAGTCTTTATAATTTTTGGAGGAAAATGAGAGGACAATTTGGAGGAATTTAGATGCTCAGTGGGTTAGCATTATGAAAGCAATGAAATCATGCAACTGCCTCTTCTCACATTATGTATAGTTTATTTGTAATTTTTTTACTTTAAAATTGAAGTCACCAATCTTATAATTCCTGTGCTGCCTTGACTTTGTTAATAATTAAATTCTTTTGCTTGGCATATCTTTAATTTGAACCATAGTGCTTTGAGAGCTTGCAATCTGGAGCTGTATAAATGCATTATTGAACATTCTCCCAACAACTCTTCATTTTGCTCCTCCAGCCTTCTCATTATTCAGTCTGTAAAACACACAGAACTCCTGATTCTTCTTAGAAAGTGCATTTGTGATAGACCTTTCTTTTTCCTTTTGCCTTTGTAGGGGTGTTGGCTTTTACTGACAGCCCTGTCAGGTAGGACAGGTAGTGTGTCAAGTAGAGAGGTGTTGGCCCCTTTCTGCAAAATATGCCACAAGAGACTTCTTCTCCTCATGAAGAAGCAAAGCCACAGAATATAGCATGGGATATGCACATACTAGTGTTTATTTAGAGGAAACTTGCACATATCAAAGGATAGCTGGTATATTATTCATATACATAGCAAACTGAAAGAAGAGTATAGCCCAGACACATCTTTCAATGTACCCCTTTGTTGATTCAGGCAGAGTTGAGAGTAGAATTCAGAGTAGTCTCACATTAAGCTCTCCCACTCTTTTCATAGAATTCACTGGAGAAAATGGATGTAGAAGAGATATGTAGGGATTTGAAGATAATTTGATGCCTCATAATGCCAAATAGTTAAGAAGAAGATGTGAGTATCCTCATCCTTTAAATATTTCCACTTGAAATTATATTTCTACAATATCCTCTTTACTATCAACCAAGATATCATATTTGTTACCTAATCTCACTTACCCTACTGGTTTATAATTTCTATAGGTCACCTGAAAAATTCTAGTGTGCTTACACCTTGAATGAATGCAAAAGAAACATTTTTAAGGATACTTATTTCAATGTTTATTAGCATCTTACTTTTTCTATCCACTATGTTAAACGTTGAAAATTATTAGGAATTGAAATAGTTTCTTTTTTGTGGTACCAGAGATTGAACTTGGGACTCTGCACTTGCCAAGCACGTGCTTATTCTATTGAGCTATCTCCCTGGCCCCTTGGAATACAGTTTCATTCCCAGTATATCAATATATAAATGAGGCAATTCATTAGCTACTGAAATTGCTAGCTTTATGATTTTTGTTCTGCTTTCACTCTGTGATTACATGGGCTTTGCATTGGGTAGTACTCTGCAGAAATTTCTCTTGTCTCTTCTATCTATCTGGGAACCTGCATTAGTCATTCATTCTTTAATATTCAGCTCCAAGCAACTGTTTTCTCCTTTCCTTCTTCTGAGCCTCACAATTGGGAATCAGTTGTGTGTGTTTATCTGTTGACACATCAGTCTCCTTATCAACAGTATGATATTCATGCTTTTATTACTAGAGCTTGGCATATTTTACATGGTTCATTAACATAAGCTATCATTTACATGGTTGAAATAGCATCAGGACATCTTGGCTGGGGGGAGTACGATTTATAAAAGTGTGATAATAAACACTCCCTACACCATCACCTCTATGAAGAATCTGAAGGACATGAGGAAGTAAACCCTGGACATAACTTAAGAAAAAGTTGTCTTGATTGACACAATTTTGAATTTGAAAGTGAAGCACTTTGCTTCCTCAGAGGAACTATGCCCTTGGAGTACTGAGAACTTTCACTGATATTACTAAGAGGGGTATTTTCACCAACTCAAATGAAGAAATTTTTTAGCAGTGTAGCCTTGACTGACACTAAGATGTTAATCATATTGACACTTTCCCCCTTTTTCTGACTAAAGTAAAAATATAAAGATGTTCCTGCCACAGAGGGAAGGAGGAACTAGTCATGTTCGTCTTTTTTTTTTCAAATAAAAAAAAAGATGAAAACGGGTGAAAAGCTGCATGAAAAGTACAAGTGTGCTGCTTAAACATCTGAATACCAACATTTTCTCCCAGATAGACACTGGAGCTTCACGCTCATTCTTTATTCACTTGCATGTGTATAAATGTACATTGCAGAAAAATAAGTGCAAACATTGAACATTTTAGTTTAATGGTAATATTAGTTCAGTGGTAAACATTTTAGTTCTGAGACTGTTTTTGATATTTACTTCCACTTTAAATTTTAATGTGCCACATATTGAAAAACATAACAGTCCAAATCTAAGGTGATTTTACCCATTGCTGCATCAATGTGTCCCACTATGAAAGTTAGAAGGTGAGCGAACATGGAGACCACTGTGTATCACATAGTACATGAGGCATGTTGAAAAGGTGCAGCTTATTTCTCTAGAGCTGCTCTCATCTTTTCCCTTCCATGCTCTTTGCTATGTTAATTCCGTATGGACAACACTAGTCTGCCTGTTACACATTCTGATTTCTAGCTGGGTTTGGATTACGGGGAGTCCAGGAAGACTGAAGGGAAAGAAAAGATAAGGCAGGCCAGCCAGATATCTCAGTGGACTAAAGCACCTGCTGAGGCAGGCTCAGGGACGGAGGTTCATCCCCAACCCACATGCTGTGCCAGCCCCACCCCCTGAACATGCTGAGACAGTGGACTGAGACTGGGTGTGATAGTGCGTGTCTCTAATCTCAGCACTTGGAAGGTTGAAAACAAGAGGATTGCTACAATCCGATCCACTTAGTAAGACCCTGTAGACCCTGTGCTAAACACATTTTTGAAAAAAAATTAAAAAGAAAAGATAAGGCATTTATTTTCTTTCACTATTGTATTGCTTTGGGTTCACTGCATTCCTCAATGATTCTTCATAAGGTATGTTACCTTACAAATGTTCCTTTCTGAGCTCCAATATGTTTTCCCTTATTTCTTAGGCACAAAACTGGTGACAAGGTGGGTATATCACAATCCCTAATTTGAAGTTATACTGCAAAGCTACCATGAAAAAATCACCATGATATCCAGCACCATAAAACCAGACCTTACAATAAATGGAACAGAAGATGCATAAACAACTCCAAGCAGTCCTCTACCTAATCTTTGACAAAGGGACCAAACACATCGATTGGAAGAAAAATCACCTCTTTAATAAATGTTGCTGGGAAAAGTGACTGCACATAAGCTGCAAATTGTACTTTGACCTATATCTCTTACCATACACTAAACTAAAATAAGAACAGACCAAATATCTAAATATTGGAATAAAAACAATCTACTGGAAGATACAATAGGTAAAATATAAAAGACATAGATGTAAGCAAAGACTTTTTTAACAAAAGCCTGATCATACAGGAAATATTACAAAGAATCAACATATCAAATTAAAAAGCTTCTGCACAAAGGAATAAACCACTAAATGAGGAAAAAGACAACCCACAGATTGGGAATTTTTTTTTACCAACTCCTCCCTCAAACAAAAGACTAACATCTGGAATATATAAAAAACCCAAAACATCACGCCCTCCAAATTTAAAGACCTAATCCAAAAATGTCCATCTGAAATGAAAACACGTTTCTCAGAAGAAGAAATACAATCAATCAATAATTATATTTAAAATGCTCAACATCACTAGGCATTCAAGAGATGCATTACACCAAAGTGATACATGTGTGCCCATATTTATAGCAGAACAAATTATAATAGCTAAACCTTCAAAATACCCCTTATGTCCACCAAAAGATGAATGGATAAAGAAAATATGAGAAAGATATTAAATATAGCATTTGTATACAATAGAGTTCTACTCTGCCACATAAAAGGATAAATATGAGTCTTTTTTTTTTTTGCGGTACTGATGACTGAATTCAGGACCCTGCACTTGCCAGGCAGGTGCTTATCCTACTGAGCTATCTCTCCAGACCCTCAATCTTAAGTGAAATAAACTGCACACAAATAGAACAAATAACTTAAATAGGACACTGCTTCTCTTGTATGAGAAATCCAAAGGGTAAATGCACATGGTGGAGTGTAGCTAAGGGAAGTAGGAAGAGCGTGTTCAAATGGGAGTGTGAAGTAGATGGGGGAGGGGAAGAAGAAGGGAAGAAAGACAAGGGGGAAGAAAGAAAAGTAATGAAAAAATGTAACCAAAACTTGTGTAAATGCAGAGGGGAAGAACAGTTTAAGGGAGAAGAGGCGGAATGGGGTAAATGAACTGAAGTCTGCCATTAGAGGTATAAATTTCTTAAGATGAATGTGATCAATATACACGACAAATATGTACTAACAACAGGAATAAATTGTAGAACAACTTATGACAACCCTACTTTTTCTAGCTCCAGTTTCTTGCCCCATCTCTCCCTATATTCAAATTAAACCTTTGTACTTAGTAATTCCATCAACTCTTTATTATTTTATTTTAATTTTAGAATGCCACCTGTTTCCTGTTAAGACCAGGTAAAACAGAACTAAACAGCTTTGTAGTACAAAAAAGGAATTGGGGCATATAAATGTCATGATATGTTATACAATACCAGCTTATTTTAATGAAGATCAAGAGATAAAGCATAAAACCTGTGCTATCTTAAAATAGAAAAGTGGCTGCTATTAATAATTTTGAAAAGATAAGCCAAGGAACATGCAGGTAATACCAAAGTTACTTTGCCAATCTGTACAGTATTAACTCTCAGAGAGAGCCAAAATAAACATTGCATAGATCCGAAGGACTATTGAAATTTTATCTAGTACCCTCTTCTTTTAAGAATGCAAAGATATTTATTGAGAGAATAGATCCTAAGAGGCAGGACAGAGCCCAAATGGGTTGCCAAGGGCCCTGCTTTACACTCACAAGGGTAAAAGGTGGGTCATGGCTATGATTAAGTGATAAGGGTACAAGTATAGTCCTCTCAGGTAATAGAGATCCAATGGGGAAAATAAGTTATGTAGCAAGTGGGCAAAGAAAGGACAAAGACTGATGGTGTCCCTACCTCCCGTGGTGACTGATGTCTACTTTAGGCTTCATTAGGTCTAGTGTTTATCCTTTGTGGATGTATACAAGCTTGGTCATCTCATCCTTATCTTGAAGCCTCGTCTCCAACAGGTGTGTTTCTGGTTGAGTTGTGTTTCACCCTTGTCCAGGCTCTCAAGGGCTTAGCCCTATCTGACTGCCTATAATACTTCTGCCTAGATTAGCTATCTATAATATTCTTTGCTCCATTACTATAATTTGGTCCTTTCTGTTATATGAATAGATTCACGTAGTACAGAAAATTATAGGATCCACATTTCTCCATTTGCTTAATCCTTTGGGATTTCTTCAAGTTGCTGTGTTAGTTAACAGCTCTTTTTTTTTCTTTTTTTTTTTTTTTTTTTTTTTTTTTTGCCATGCAGTCCTGCATGGTATCAACGGACCACATTTTTGTTGACTATTTGCTATTAAAGTACATTGTTTCTAGTTGGGGTGCTACAAATAAAGCTTCTGTGTGCATTTATTCTGTGCAGATTTTCACATGAACAAAGAATTTCAGTTCTCTGGAATAATGCACAGAAGTGCAATTGCTAAGTCATGATTGTTGGGTTTTGGTTTCAAAAAATAATTGCCAAATCATTTCAGAGGACTTTACAATTTTTCATTTCCATCGGAAATGTAAAGATAATCCTGTTTACCCTAGTTCTCATCAGACTTTTGTGTTATGACTATATCTTTTTAGGTTGGTATTATAACATTTATTCAAATAATGTTATAGGTTAATAGAAACAGACTACTATGGTTTCAGTTTCATAGTTTTGAAAGGTGTGTACCACTATACCTTTGAAGATTTTATTTATATTCCATTAATTAATGAAAACACCAAACATCTTTCCCTTTAACTGTTTGTTTACTATGCATCCTCTAGGCAACATGGCCCTTTGTGCATTTTGTCTACCTTCTACTTGTATTTATTTGCTTGTTTCCTGGGGTGCTCGGACTGAAACCATGGGCCTCATACATTCCACATAAGCTCTCTGCCAGAGGCACAACTCCATTGTAGTCGTTTTCTAATAGATTATTTTTTATTTTTTTAACTATTGTGGTGAGAAGAATCTTTACAAACCCTGGAAACAGGTCAATGGTCAGTTAATAACCTTGTATGTTACAGTTCTCATCACTTTGGTTGATTTGCCATTTGCTTAGGAGGCTCTTTTATAAGGGATGGTGTTAATTCTGTCAAATATAGTTTTGTTAATTTTTCTTTTTTATGGATCATATTTTTGATAAGAAATATAAAAATTGTTGACAAGCTGGATATTCTATGAAGTTTTTTTTCCTCTGTTTTCTGCATTTTTCAAAAAAAATTTATGTTCTCTGTCAAAGTCTAGAATCATATTCCATGCTCCTGGATAGGAAGAACCAACATTGTGAAAATGGCCATACTCCCAAAATTGCTGTAGAGATTTCATGCAATCCTTATCAGACTAGCACTGACATACCTCACAGACATAGAGAAATCATTCCTAAAATTTATCTGGAACAGGAAAAGACCTACAATACCAAAGGCAATTCTGGGCAATAAAGACAAGGCAGGTGGCATTACTATTTCTGACTTGAAATTATACTACAAGGCTACTGTGATAAAATCAGCAAGGTGCTGCCATCAAAATAGAACTGAGGATCAATGGATTAGATTAGAAGACACTGAAGCCCCTACAAACACACTCAGCCACCTTATCTTTGACAAAGGGGCCAAACATACTCACTGGAAGAAAGATAGCCTCTTTAACAAATGGTG
>NW_004524617.1:5098886-5099330 GCF_000260255.1 Octodon degus | reverse complement strand
GGAAAGATTCTCACCCTGACTAACTATATATACTGATACCTGTGAACTAAGCTACTGCACTGCAGATGGTAATTTGTAACAGTAGTTTAATGTTTTGAGTGTCTATCATTCTGGTATTCTGAATATGTTCTGCTTGTTATGACATGCCAGTTGCTGCTATGATGTCTCTTGGGTAGGTGGATGTTCAAGAAGAAAGGGGTGGTGAATGAAATCAAGAGACAGGAAAAGGAATATTGTGAGACTGTCCTGCTTCAAGGTTGTATATGGTGAGATTTTTGGACTTATGTGCAAACATAAGAAGTACATAATTATTTATCCTATTTTTAAAATATAATCTAATTTTAAATGTTTTTTCTCATATTATGTAGGGACTTAAAGTTGAACATATCAATACTTGATGAAAAGTACCTGTTCCTTATTATGCCTAAAATGTTTGATATGCAG
>NW_004524617.1:5091672-5097653 GCF_000260255.1 Octodon degus | reverse complement strand
TATTTGTTTATCAATAAAATTATGAAAAAAATAAAGTCTCGATTCCACTTTGATAATTTTTATATAAGATGTGTGTTCACTTCCTGTTGCTGTGATAGGAATTTAACATATCATGATTACTTTTATTCCTCTTTTACTTCCCACTTGTCTTGTGCCCTCTGCTTCTAGATCCCCTTTCACTATCTTTGTTTACTGTTGTTGTAATTGTTGTTGTTATGTTAGTTCATGTTTGAGACATATCATGATTCCATTCATTGCAGGTAACTGGCAAATAGCACAAAGACTGAAGTCATTTTATGAAAAATGGTTTACATTTTTAATTCCTTGAGATATTTTCCATAGGCAAACATGTTTTCTGAAAAATAAACAGTTTTATTTACTTATTTTGAGTCCGTGTGGGTTTTTTTTCCCAAAAGACTTATTGCCCTAGATAAAGCTTTCTGCTATATATTTTTTTAATTATTTTTTTGCGGTACTGGGGATTGAACTCAGGACCTTGCACTTACCAGGCAAGTGTCTTTCTACTGAGATATCTCCCTGGCCCTCTGTTATATATCAAATGTAACAGGTAAGAGTGAACATCTTTGGTGTCCTTGATAATTAAGAAAGCACTCAGGGTTTTACTGGTAAAATATAAAATAAAATAAATAAAAAATAAAGACAAAAACCTGTTAACTGTAGATTTTCTGTATATTTTTAAATCAAATTAAAGAAGTTTCTCCCTAGTTCTACTCTAACTGGAGTTGTTATATTAAATATGTGTTGAATTTTTCTGATGACTTTTCTGAACTGGTTGATAGTATGGTTGAGTTCTTTGAATAGTAGACTACTTTTACATACCTGGAATAAGATCCTTTTGATCATTGTTTATAACTATGTATACTATAAATATTATACCTCTTTGTCAATGCTTATTGAGTATTTTTTATATTATTCCTTCCTCCTTTCTGTTTAGTTGTCTGTGTTTGCAGTATGTGATGATCACATTTATCATGGAGAGTTGGTTTCATGTACACAGTGCTTCTTAATTTTTCTTGATGCCATATTCCTTCCATCCTTGCCCACTCCCAATCTGAATTATCTCTGTCATTTTTCTGGGTGAATAATTTTTATTGAAAATAAATATCACCATGCCTTAGTAGAAAAGCATGCATGCATACTTGATTCATTGTATTTTTTATATTTTAAGGTCATTAAATTACTACACAATACTTATATGAACTATGAACTGTGATTACTTTATGCCAGTAATCCCACTGTCCTCTAAACACTTGTACTTATTCTTCCTATCTAATTGTGTTTTGGTACTTAGCACCCAACTCTGTTTTTGTCCCCCTCCTCCTACTCTTGCTGTTCTCCAGTGATCACCACTTCACCCTCTGTTCCTGTGAAATAAACTTGTTGTAGTTTCCATATATAGTGAAAACATGTGGCATTATTGATCTCTCTGTGCCTGGCTTATTTCCCTTAGCATAATGTCCTCCAGTTCCATCTGTGTTACCACAAATGTCAGGATTTCATTCTTTGTATGATTAAATAGTATATATATTATATTATATCTTCTTTATACTTTCATTGGTTGAATGGCATTTCTGTTGACTCCATACAGTAGCTCTTGTGAATAGTACTACAGTAAACATAGGAGTACACATATCATCTTGATGCATTGATTTGATTGCATTTAATATATATCGTGTACTATGCTAGGTTGTTAGTATCTCATTATTTTGACAAAATAGCAGAGATAATTAGCTTTTATAAAAGCAAGTTGCATTTTACATCACCATTTTGGAGGTTTCAGTCCATGGTCAGTTTGTCCAGTTGATTTTCTTTAAGTGCTAAGGTGGTACTTTATGTGAAACACACAGCAGAGGAAAGTGGTTCACCTCCTGGCCAGAAGCAGAAGAAACAAAGGAGAGCCAGGAAGATGGCTCAGTAGAATAAGCGCTTGCCTGGCAAGTGCAAGGCTCTGAGTTCAATCCCCGGTTCTGAAAAAAAGAAAGAAAGAAAGAAGGAAGGAGAAAGAAAGAAAGAAAGAA
This sequence comes from Octodon degus, assembly GCF_000260255.1. Classification (NCBI taxonomy): domain Eukaryota; kingdom Metazoa; phylum Chordata; class Mammalia; order Rodentia; family Octodontidae; genus Octodon; species Octodon degus. The sequence continues at coordinate 5,095,614 of NW_004524617.1, read as the reverse complement.
AGAAAGAAAGAAAGAAAGAAAGAGAAAGAGAGAAAGAAAGGAGCAACAGGACTCTCCTAGCCCCCTTCAAGGTCTTAATCCTGGTGACCTAAAACATCCTCATAGGCCTTACCTCTTAAAGTTTCCACAATCACCAATAACAACACATTGGGTACTAAGATATTAATACATGCACCCATGAGAGACAGTTTAAATCCAAACTACAGCTCCTGGATCATGAAGAACTATAATCTGCAATGACTATATTAATTCACATTACTGCCAATAATGTATGAGATTCCCTTTCTTTTTCCTCAGCTTGTGATTTTGATTTCTATTTCTCTGATTATTGGTGATACTAAACATGTTTATTCACTTTCCCATATATATGTATACTTTTTTTTTTGGTGGCACTGGGGATTGAACTCAGGCCATTGTGCTTGCCAGTGAAGCACTTAGTCTACTGAGCCATTTCCCTGGCACCTTTTTTTTTTCTTTTTACAGAACCAGGGATTGAACTCAGGCCCTTTCGCTTGCCAGGCAAGCCCTTATTCTACTGAGCTATCTCCCCACTCCCACCATTTGTATATATTCCTGTGAAAAATGTCTATTTAGATAATTTACTCATTTTAAATGGGATTATTTGCTTTTATTGTTAACACTTTGTTGTTGAGTTTTTGAATTTCTTATATATATTGACATTCATCCCATACTGAAGAGCAATATTACAAATATTTTCTCTCATTGTACAGGTTATCACTTCATTCCATTAGTTTTTTTCTTTGTTGTCCATATGCTGCTTAGGTTGATCTAATGACATTTCTCTGCTTTTTCTTTTGTTGCTTGTGAAATTAAGATCTTATTCCAAAATTATTGCCAGTATTGATATCTTAAAATATTTCCCCTATGTTTTCTTTTTGAAATTTTATATTTTTAAGACTTACATTTAGTCTCTGATTCATTTTGTGTTAGCTTTCACACATGGTAAGATGTAAGAATCTAGTTTCATTCTTCTGCAATATGGTTACCCATTTACATACTGTACATTTTCTAAAATATATTTTTGGTGTTTTATTTCAGATCTGTTGACTATATGTGTGTAATTTCTCTGTTCCATTCCATTGTAATCGATGTTGATTTTCATAACAGTACTCTTCTTCATTCACTAACATATTTTATAATATGATTAGAGATCAGACAATGTGATGACTCACGCTTTTGTTGGCTCAAGATTGCTTTGAAAACTTATTCTCTACAAATTTTAGATTTTTCTGTCTATTTCTGTGTAGAATGTCACTGGCATTTTGATGAAGGTAGCAGTCAGCCTATAAATCACTATGGGTAGTGCTGATACAAACTCAATTCATTTGTGAGGGCTCATTGTAATTCCAGTTGACTGTAAGTGAAGACTATTTTTACCCATAATAAATAATGGAAATCTCCAAAATGCATTCTGAATCTCCCAAATCAGCCCTTAACTAACCTTTTAATAATAAAAGCAGTTGTACAATGTGTGTAACTTATCAACAGTTCAAATAATTTTATCCTTAGTTTAGCAGAAATAACAATGTTATACTGTTCTCAGCATTCAGGCAGACATCTTTGACTTGTAGGAAGAGAGGACAAAATAGAATGTGGTTATTGTTTGGAAGCAGAATTCCCTGCCATAAGAAGAGCAGGAATCTCTGGTTTTCTGGGGTCCTTTGTCTCCTTGGGAGAGGCTCTAGCCCACAAGAACCTGCTTCTGGCTCACTAGGTCTCAACTTTTCAGAAATAAAAACTGGTTTGTGGTTGTCTATTTCTGTATTTTCTTTAGTATTCCTCTGTAGTATGACAGCATTATCATTAAGCAAGTAAATGTAATGATTGGATTTTTCTCTGTCCAGGTGAGACTTCTCCTCAAATGTTTGTAGCTCTCTTCATTTTTTCATGTTTTCCTATATTTCAGAGGAAGAACTCTGCACTGATCTTTGATACTCCTCCTATTCTTTAAAAGCTGCTCAACTACCTTTCTGTGTTGCTCAGCCAAAAGTTGCTAAAATTCCAGTGTTCCTGAGTGTTCCTCCATCAGTTCCTCAACATCACCACAGTCTACCTACAAGATCATGGGCTCAGTTATAGTAAAATGTAGTTAATCAAAGGGTCAATTAATGGCTTTGGCTTCTCTACACAGCCTTCAAAGTCTTTCTTCTGAATAATTTTAGGCTATACTTTCATCTAGGCACATGTCAGTAGCCTTAGACATTGGACCAGGACTTCTGAATTAACCCCACACAGGAAAGGGTGTGCTAATGTTATTTCCAGCACTCTTTCAGTTTAAATCTGTACCTGAGACTATCTGGAAGTGCTTCACTACCAGTTCCTTGGTGTACAGATTCGTAAAATTAGCTATAACCTGCTTGTCCAAAGGCTACAGTAGAAGAATTGTATTAGGTGACAGGAAATTGACTGAGAGCCATGGGGATTCTTCAGCCAATTCTTCCAAATCTCATGGGTAAGCTGGAGCATTGTCCATGATGAGGAGAGTCTTCAGTGATAAACATTTGTCTTTTACACATTTCTTAAAGGTAGCACAAAAAGCCTCCTTGACCCACTCAAGGAAAAGAACACATGTTACCCAAGCTTTTGGGTTACATATGCACACGCCCCCTAGCTCAATCTTCATGATTTGAAATTTTTTGAAAACTCTAGGGTCTCAGAATGATAAACAAAGAGAAGCTTTGTCTTGAGGTCAACACTTGAATTGGCACACAGTAATAAGGTTAGCCTTTCCTTTACAGGTTTGCAGCCTGGAATTTTCTCCTATTCCTGGGTACTATATTTTCTCCTGGGCATTTTCTTCCAAAAAGGCCAGTTTCATCACAGTTGAAAACTTGATGAGACCAAAAGCTATTTCTCTATGGCATCATTGTGAAATGGTATATGTAATTTTCAGCAGCCCTTTCATCAGCACTGGATGCTTCACCATGCCTAGTTATGCTTTAAAACCGTGAAACTACCCCTTAATGGTACAAAATGTTTCATCATTATCAGTCATAGGTGGATTATCCTTTATGAGATCTTCATTTATAGTCCTAGCTTTTCCACAAATTATAGACTCAGATAGTCTATAACCTGTCATGTACCCTTTATTTATCCACAATAATAACAGCTATTCCATCTTGTCTAACACTGCTGATGGTAACTTACTAATTTGTAACACTTTTAGCAGCACTAGTTTCCTTATACAAATCTTTTCCCTTTAAGATTGTCGAGCTGGTGGATTTTGACATGTTATAAATATTAGCAAGATTGGTCACAAAACAGCACTTTTATATTTTCCCATAATTTCCCTCTTTTTGATAGTGATTTCTTTCTTTACCTGCCATTCCATTGTTAGATTCTTTGCTAATATTTTTGGGAACACTTTGATACTAATAATCATAGAAATTATATAAATCACTGAACAAAATCTCATCCGCAAACACAGGCTCAGATTGATGCTTACATACACTTTTCTGGCATTGTGAAACTTTTACAACTACACAAGCACCAACATTCAGGTTATAACTCAAAACTTTGGTCCTAATTTAAATCTAAAATTCTATAATCCATATTATTTGTATGTGAAGCTGGTCATACCTTGTACGTCCACTGTATTTAAAAATATTAATTCTTGAGGGCTTGCCAAATGGCTCAGCATCTTCTGGAGGGTTAACAACCTAAGTTTGCAGACCAAAATCAGAGAAAAAGGAGGGCTGCAAGGAAAGCCAACATTTTGGCCCTAGCCTTCTAAGGTCAATTAAGACTCAGGTCATATGAGAACTTGTACTGTAATGTCACGTAACTCGGTAGTGTCCCAAATTTTCTGATCACGGTGATTATGGGGCCAAAGAGGAAAGTGATGGATGATGTAGAGTGTGCCTAAGGAGAGTCACATGGAGAGAAAACATTCTCTCAGGCTTTCACAGAGAGCACATCGGC
>NW_004524617.1:5089364-5090662 GCF_000260255.1 Octodon degus | reverse complement strand
ATTAAAATAAAATAAAAATATTAATTACTGAGTTGGCCAGATAGCTCAGTGGGTTAAAGCGCCTGCTTAGGCAGATGCAGGGGCCTGGGATTCCATCCCTGGCATGCTGTTCTGGCCCTGCCCCCAGGACGGGCTGAGATGGTGAATGAGACTGGGAGTGGTGGCACAGGCCTACAATCCCGGTGCTTGGGAGGTTGAAAAACAGAATCACTATAGTTCTGATCTGTGTATAAGACCATTACACCCTGCATGTATTAAAACATATTAATTCTTCCAATTCATAAATAGGGATTATTGTCCCTTTTCCTGTTTTGTTTCATTTTTAAAATCAGCTTTCTAAATTTTTTTATAAAGACCATTTACTTCTTAATTACTTATCCCATTGGTATTTTGTTTTGTAGTTATTGTGCTAAAGGTGGCTTTTTTTTTTTTTTTTTTTTTTTTTTTTGCTTTTCAGCTAGTCTCATTGATACTTGGAACCTATACTGAGTTTTGTATTTTGATTTTCTGTTTTCCAACTTTTAGATCAAGTCTAGTTTGCCTTTCTCTATATACAGTTGTGTTATTTACAAATAATGATAGTTTCACTTCCTCTTTTCCCCCTAATTGTTTTGGCTAAGAATTCCAGGACTATGTTGAATAAGAATGGTGAAAGTGAACAAGTTTTCTTTCAAGTTTTTTTTGTTTTGTTTTGTTTTCTTTTGTTTTGTTTTGTTTTTTGGGGAGGGTCTCACTATGAAGCTCAGACTCAGTAGTGATCCTCCTGATTTCTGCCTCCTTAGTGCTGGGATTACAGGTGTGCTCCACCATGACCGGACTCCACCACAGGCTTAGCATGTCTGGGGGTGGGGTGATCACCACATGTGGTGCCATGAACCAAACCCTGGCCCCTGAGCTTACCTAAGGAAGCGCTTACTCTGCTGAGCTAAACTACCAGTCCTTTGTTTTCTTTTAGATCTTGTAGGAAATACTTTCTCATTTTTTACCATTTAGTATGATGTTACATATGGAATTGGGATATGTAGTCCTCCTTATGTCGAGGTATGTACCTTCTCCATGATTTTTTATCATAAAAAGTTTAATTTTATTAAATGTTTCTTCTGTAGTCCATTGAGATTCTGGTACATAAATGTCCATATCTTTCTCAGCATTTGGAATATTTTCAGTTGTTATTTTGTTAAACATGTTTTCTATTACTTTGTTCTATCTCAGTCTTCTGGAAACCTTATAATATGAATATTTGTTTGCTTAGTAATATCCCATGAATTTTATATGCTTTCTTTTTAATTTTTTCTAGT
>NW_004524617.1:5076221-5082129 GCF_000260255.1 Octodon degus | reverse complement strand
GTGCTCAGCTCCTTCCTGCTGTGGACCTGGGCTAGGACTGGGTCTGTGGGTTCCCGGAAGTCGGCAGCAATTCCTACTCGTCGGGAGGGGTGGGGACATACGGCAGAGTGGTGTGGGGTGGCCCGAGGGGATGGGAGAGGGTCTGGCCCACGCTGCGCCTGGGCTGGGACTGGTCCCACCGTCGCAGGGTAGCAGGAAGCTCTCCACACACTCACCGGACCTGGGCTAGGACTGGGTCTGGGGGTTCCCCTAATTAAAGTCACTTATGTGACAATATTTCCATTGTAAAATTTGAAGTAATATAGAAGAAAGCATATAGAAAAAGCAGTGAAATATTCTTTGGCTCATGTTTTTTTTGGGGTTTTTTTTTTTTTTGGTACTGGGGATTGAACTGGGGACCCTGCACTTGCCAGGCAAGCACTTCTTCTACTGAGCTATCTCCCTGGCCCTTGACTCACTTCTTACAAGTACATTTTTCCTGTCTTTGCACTTACTTACTTGCTTACTTACTTATTTAGTTAATTAAAAGTATCTTGAAAATGTAAAAGTGGCCATACCGTACACATTTCTATGAAAGTTATTATCTTCACCTTTTAAGAAAAATCTTTGTATTTTTGTACCTAAAGATATTAATAACAGCAGGCACATAATATTCTCTTCCAGGAGCATTTAAAGGATTTTATGTACTATAACTTATTTAGTACTCAAAATATCTCCATGAAGTAAAATGATAGATTATAGAAATCCATGGTGAAGTTTTGCACCTTGCTGGAGATTAAAAAAACAAAACAAACTATTAACTGGCATTACTTGCTATTGAACCCACCCATGGAAGGTTTAGAATGCACACTCTTAACCTCTGTCCTCGACCATCTTTGTCACTACCTTGTTTTTTCAGATATTATATAAAACATCTCAAAATATTATAAGCTATATTTTTTAAGATATTTACAATATAAAAATGAATAAAATTCTTTTTTTCCCATGTCACCGCAAACAACTTCTAGAGCACCTTTAGTGTAGATTCACACTCAATGGATCTAAAGTAAGATCCAAAAATATGATTTTACCATGTATTACCAAGATTATTGTCATCAGAGAAATTAATACCATTTGAATAAACTTTATTTTTTAAATAATTTTATTGAGAAACAAATAGCAATGGGACAGTTTCAAAACCAATTAGTAGGACAGTTATGTCTAAGATGTTTGATATTCCGGCAGATAGCGAGGTTAAGTTCAACTATGTTGTAAGGTAATAACAATAAGCTTCTTTTCTGGAGGGTTAACAACTTAAGTTTGCAGACCAAAAGTTAGAGAAAATGAAGGACTGCCAGGACAGCCAGTGTCTTGAATAAACTTTAAAAAGACCAAATCTTGCCTAAAATCACAGAGAGAACTCAATGACTGTCCATCATATACTTCCTAAATTGAGTGACAAGATCCTACAAAATGTAGTGAGATGTTTTCCCTTCTAAACTCTCATTCTGTGTTATTCTTTCTAGATTATTCTTCTCAAAAAGGTCTGCTAAAAAGTAGTTTGAACTTTTCTGGGTGAACACTTTGGAATAATCAAAGGAAACCAAGGGGAAGAAAATCTAATGTGGAGAAGTAATCAGACAGTAAGTAGATATTTAGTTAGGCATTATAATGCATGAAATGAAAAAAATTAGAAAAATATGTGATTATTGATATTAAGACAAATATTATTACTATGTGGTAGAAGACCAGAGATAATTTTAAATGTTTTATATATCAATTCAGAACCTATTATTGAAGTTACCATCTTTAATGATCTATTTTAATGGAAAAAGATAATTTTACAACTTGTAAGAGAAAAGGTAATTTGTAAAATTATCCTTCTCGATTACAAATAGTTCTTAGCCTAAAAAAAACTCATCATTTCCTTTCCAATGGTCCAGTAGTGGTTATGAATAAGGAAACTAAAGGAAAACATTAAAAATTTATGTTCTACATCTAGATATAGATAACTCTGCTCAATAAATTTGTTACTGCTTCATCCTTGTCCTCCAACAACTAACACAAAATATAAAAGAAGGTCCAATGTACATTTGGCCCTGCCACTTGCCACATAGGGACAATGTGTCAAAGGCTGTACTAGACACATAGCTTAAATATGGCTTGCTGTATCTGAAATGAGAAACTTGTAATATAAGTAAGGAGCAAAATAGAAGGTAGATAATAGGGAATAGAGACAGGTGTTTTTGTCAATAGGAAGGAGAACAAAAGATGAAGGGAGGAGGAAATAAGGTAAGGGTAAGAGAATGAATAAAAGAATTCAGAGGTGTTCCTGCATGTACCAACTCCCCACAAGGAATGTTCCCTAGCTTAATGTTAACTCAAGCTCTTGCAAAAGAATTGGACTGTCCCGTCACTATATCCTCTTGTAGTTCATCTAATGTTCACCTGGAAATTGAGGTAGTCTTTTTTAGCTAATGTTTTTATCAAAAAGAATAATTAATCTTCTCTTACTGATGAGAATCACATAATTTTAAAGCTCAGAGAAAGTATCCAGTTTATACTCTCAAGCAAACAGAAGATAGAGGTCTTACCTGCCTTAATATTTACATTCAAAGAGATGGTTCCAGGACTGTTAAGAGAAATATTTCTGTGTCATAAAGCTGACAAGGTGCTCACCTAGCCTTTTTAAAGTTTTATATGCAGATTCAAGGGTTGAAAGAAGGGTTCATAAAACATGAGTTGTCCCATGGACATGCATTAGGAGAAGAGAAAGCCTCTCTTCCTTGTGGCAGCAGGAAAAATTCAAGCTTTTAATGGACTCTTACGTTTCCCAGGAATATTTACCTGGACCCTTACCATTAACAAGACACTGAACCATGTGCCAATAGAGATGATGGGGAACTTACATAAGTGTGGTTTAGAAACAAATGAGAGATTTGTCTAGACATATGATTAACATGGTAATGGAAGTGGAGAGAAATTCCTTGATTTTCTCTTTCCTGCTTTATTTTGCTGAGTTTGCAGCACAAAGTTTTATTTTGCAATTGACAAATAAAAATTGTATAAATCATCAAAAGCATGATCTTTTGAAAAATGTGTGCATTGTATAATGGTTCACTTGACTAGCATATACATTACTTCACATATTTATCAATTTTTATAGTGATAGCACTTAAAATCTACTTTCAGAATTTTTCAAGAATACAATATAGCACACTGCTTTTGCCATAATCACTGCATTGTGCAATAGATCCTTTGAACTTATTCCTCCTACATAACTGAATTGCTTTATTATTGACCCACAATTGTACTCCTTAAACTCTAAGTTATCACCATTTTCCTCTTTACTTACACACCATCCAATATTTGAGATTCCAAAAATGGGAGAGATTATATTATACTTACCTTTCTGTAGCTAAATTATTTCATTTAACATCAAAGAATATAAAGTACTAAAGGATCTATGGCAAGTAATCTTCCTGAATTAAAAATACAACTGCCACATAATCCAATAACCTCATTCATTGGTACATATTCAGAGAAAATGGAGTTTACAGAAAAGCAATCCATATCCTTCTATTCTTTGCAGAACTATTCACAATAGCCAAAAATGGAAACAGCTATGATGATCAATAGATGACTGGATAAATAAAATATATTCCATACATTCTACATAATATAATATTATTTAGCCTTAAAAAGAATATGAATCTATCATTTCCAGCAGCATTAACGAACTGGGCTGCAACAAAGAGCTCTCTCTCTCTCTCTCTCTCTCTCTCTCTCTCTCTCTCTCTCTGGAACTATACATTGAATGGTTGAATTCACAAGACCTCACATCTGAATTTGACTTTATCTTTTTTTATTTTTTGTATTTAGGACAGGGTCTACAGGGCCTCATTGCATAGATTGGACTCATAGGGATCCTCCTGTTTACAGCCCCTCAAGTGCTGGGATTGCAGGTGTGTGCCACCACGCCCAGTCCCATCTCCATCTCAGGAAGCCCCAGGGGCGGAGCCAGCACAGCAGGCCTGGGAATTGAACCCCTGGCCCCTGTGTCTGCCTAAGCAGGTGTTTTAACACACTGGGCTACTTGGCTGGCCCTTGAATTTGAGTTTATCTTTAAAGACCTAAAGGGAAGCCTTGGAAATAAAAAAAAAAAACACTATAATATACTAAGTATTCCCTCAAACACTATTAAAGATTTGGTTTTTAACTTCTATTAATCTCTTTGTTCAATTCTCTAAGGCTTCTTTCAATTATTTATTAAAATGATTTACAGCTTAGCTACTCAGAGCTCAGTGCAAGGACCAGCACCAGCATTTGGACATTGTTATAAATGAACAGTCTCAAATACATCCCAACTCCATCAAATCAAAATCTGCATTTTTACAAGATCCTCAAGGTAGCTTAGCCACATTAAATTTTGAGAAACAATGGTTTCCAGCATCAGAGAACAAAAGAACAAACAAGAAGGACAAAAGTGTCCCCAAAGTGTGGAGGACCTTTGAAATTCACATGCTAGATAATGATGATAGAAACAAGAAGAGTGAACTGGAATCCCAAAGAGCTCAGAATTTGGAAAAGTGAGATGTGGCTGGGGAGAGAGGTAAAGCAGAATCTGATACTTTACTGGACCTTAAAAATGATCATGGGAAAATGTGAAAGGGAGGAAGAAAAAAAGTGGTCAGTTTCCTCAAGGAGTAAAACACTCTCAAGTGTTCTAGCCCCTGGAAATTCAACCTCATACTGGAAAATTTGAGTTTCCTTTTAGCTTTGCAGTTAAGGAAAACACACTTCCTCCACCTGTCATACAAAATAGATTATTTTCTGGAAAGTATTCATTACCAAAGTTCACTGAAGAATGCAAAGATACTCTCAATGCTCACATGGGTATATAATACTAAGAAAATAATTAGAATATTGTCCTGTTAGAAGGTAATGTGCCTAGTTAATTTCATTTGTCAATTCTAAAATCAAGTCAATGACAGAAATGTCTTTTCTATTTAAATTATCTTAGATAATAAAGAATGTGGAAATAACCATTCCAAAACTTATATGGATTCATATCACATATCAGTAAATTTTTCCTAAATGAACAAAAAAGGATACAAAAAGAATATTTTACTCATAATAGCAACAAAAACTATTTTCCTCTTCATTTTTGGTACTACTGAGAATTGAACCCAGAATTTCATGTGTGATAAGAAAAAGTATTTTAAAAAATATCCCAATAAAAACATTTATAAGTAGTACATAAGAACAATTTTATGGAAAATTTATGAAAAGCAAAAAGAAAACCCGGAAAAGAATCATACAACAATCATGGATTTTAAATTGAATATTCAAAATATGTAAACTTAATTCACAAATACCATAACAAACCAAACACTTAAGATATTGAATTACGTGTTTCAAATGGAATATCACCATTTTAAGGGGTAAAAAACACAAGAATGCACAAATAATATGTGGAGAAAACAAATATATGAGGGAGGGATTGGTCTGACCAGGCTGAAAATAATTTTCTACAACTACAGTTTTGCAACAAAATCATATGCCCCTGAAGTAATTTTTTTTATTTAATAAAAGAGGTTTTGTACCCATCAGGGTAAGGTTAGGCTATTTAGTCTATTGAATATTATAACTGGTTTGCAATTGGTAAATGTAAGATGCTTACATCCCACCATTCAAAAAAAATTCTAAAGTATTTAAGTTCTTAGCATACACTATAAACTTTTAAGAATTGAAACTTGAGAATTTATATCTAAATCTTAAAACTACTGTGGAGAAAAAATACAAAATATTAAAATGATCAAGAGATAGAGCCCCCACCCCGCCCGCCGAGTAGGATTTTCTGCCGAGTTCCGGGAGCCCCCAGACCCAGTCCTAGCCCAGGTCCGGTGAGTGTGCGGAGAGTTTCCTG
>NW_004524617.1:5061183-5068864 GCF_000260255.1 Octodon degus | reverse complement strand
ATTTCAGCCAAAAAAGAAACAAAAGTACACACAAAAATCAAACTTCAGAAAATAATTTGCAAGAGATATTGCAAAATAAATTTCTGCAACTAAAAAAGATACAATCTTATAATCTCTAAGTGAAAGACAACCAACTCAGTACAAAATGGAGCATACATTATGAATAAATTAAAGGACACAAAATGTAATACAGTAATGTGTGATCTCTCTGTAATACTTAGGAAAACTATTTTACATGAGTATTGTTTGATTTGAAATTCTTGACTTGTGCAATGTGCCATTCAGACTCAGTAAAGAAGAAATAATTTCCATGTGTTAGAGACTGACCTAGACCCTGAAGATGATACTGTAAACAAAACAGACATTCTACAAGACAACATTTAAAATAAAAATTAAAATCCCTGCCCTAGGGTTATGTGTGCACAGAAATAAACATACACACACAGCTTAAAGAATAATAAAAATACACTTACAGACTTCAACATCTCACAATTAGTTCAAATGAACAAAAAAAATCATTTATTCTACACCACTGGACAAATAAACATTACAGTTATTTACAGAGTTTTTTATCCAACAATAATAGAATACACATTTTTCTCTACAGGACATGGTACATTTTCAAAAATAGACTATATTTTAGGCTATAAAATATTCTTAAATAAACACAAAAGAATTAAAATAATCACATACATACTATCAGGTCACAGGCAAATGAAGTTATAAATCAATAGCAGAAAATCATGTAAAATATGCAAACAAATGGAGATTAAATAATACATTACTGAATAATAAATAGATCACAGAAGACATTAGGGAAGAAATAAAGTTTCCTAGCATTGAATACCCATGGAAGCATAACACAACAAACCTCTGGGACACAGTCACAGGAGGTCCAAGAGAGAATACAGCTGTAAACACTCACGTAGAAAGAGTAGAGAATACCAAATAAATAACCTAATGATACATCTCAAGGGACCAGGAATATAGCGCAGTGGCATAGCACCTACCTGGCCAGAGCAATTGCTGGTACCCTCCACAAAAAAGGATGCATCTCAAGTTCCGAAAAAAACAGAAAAAAAATCCAAATGTGAGACTACTAGATCAGTTTGAAAAATTAACGAGATTAAGACTAAAACAAAAAAGAACACAAAGGATCAATGAATCAAAGATTTCACTACTTGAAAGGATAGAGAGGGACTCTGGGGAGGGGAGGGGATGTAAAGGAGGGAATAGGAAAGGAAATAAATAGAATCAAGATGTGATGCATATATGTACCAATTCCACCACGATGAGTGCATTCACTGTGTATCACAAACATACAAAAAACTTTTAAAAATTATGTTGCATGCCCATCTACAGCTCAAGTTAAGAATGAAATCATTACCAGCAACATATAGAGAGCCATTTTTACCCTTTAAGCAATATTGTAACTTTGTTGGAATCACCTTTTCTCTATTTGTGGAATGAATATTTGCTAAGTGCCTCCTATTTGTTAGCAATATAATATATGTTATGTATAAGTCATTAAATAAAACCAGCTTAAAATCTATGCCCTTCTAGAATTTACAAATTAATAGAGACAAATAATAAACATATGGTCTTAAATATACAATTGATAATTTTATACATGTAAATAAGTGATAAATGAGGAAAAAAAGGAAAATGAAGTGGTGCAGGATAAAGAAACTCCAGGAGTGTGAGGTGGCAGTGACAGTAAAATACAGTTCATTAGAATGAGGCTATCTACACAAAGACTTGAAGAATATGGGGCTCCTGCTACAGAGAGGGGTCTGGAGAGAATTTCATGTATAACAAAAGGCAAGAGTAGAGAATGAGCCTGTGGGTAACCACAGAACATAAAAGAATCTAATGTGGCAGTACAAGGGTAAAGAAGTGGGCGAATGGTAAGAAAGGAGGTTCACAAACAAAGGCGGTGTGGACTGAGGTGGACAGATCATATGAGACTTTGGTTTGTATACTTTGAACAATTTTAAATCAAACAGTAACATATGATGCTAAAGTATCTCAAGTTGCACTGAATATGAGAACAAACTGTATTAAGCTAAAGCATAAACAGCAATTTCCATTAGAGTGTTCTTCTAACAACCCAAATGACAGCTGCTAGTACAGTGATAGCACTGGAGATAATGAAATGCTTTCAGTCTCTGGAAATATTTTTATTGTAGAGTCAGTACTGGCTCCTGGAATTTTGCAAGTTGGGGAGCAATGGGAGGAGAGAGCAAGACAGGTTGGAGAAAATGGAGGAAAGGAAGAAGGAAGGAGGGAAGGGCATGAAGAGGAGGTTGAGGACAGGCAGAAGATGAGGAGGATAAAGAAGTCAAGGATGATTTATGACTTCAGGGCTACAAGATTTGGGGCCTGACATGTAAGGAAGTTGGATTTGCTACCAAGCCAGATGGTCTGATTCTCTATCATGTTTTGTCTTAATTTCCGCAACCCTTCTCAACTATCCTGTTCCAGTCTCACTGGTCTCTTTGCTAGTCCTTGAGACCACAAGGTACTCCTCTCCTAAGAGTTTTATACTGATTCTTCCCTATACCTAGACTGCTGCTTCTCTAAATAGCTACAGGATTAACAACTTCAAGTTTTACTCAAATGTACCTTACCTGGCATCTCAGAGTTGCTCTTAAACACCTACTATCTTCCCAGAATTCTCTAATTAAATTATTCTGCATGCCTTCCTTTCTAGTACTTGTTACCTATATTGGAGAAAACAATGTGCTATATAACAACTATTGCTGAGTACCTATTGTCTTGTGGATTTTTTTTTGAAATTGTGTATCATTACTAATGTCTTAATTAATATTTTTATTCTCTTTAAAAAGAAAAAGTATTTGTTGCCAACAAATATGCTATGTTTTATCTTACATTATGCATATCATTTATTTTCAGTTCAATTATGATAATACTCAATATTGATGATGGCAAAGATTTGTATCTACAATGGTGCTAGGAATGTAGAGAATATTCCTTAAATATTTGTTAAATGAGTGAATATCCACAGTTATTTAATTCTCCTGGTTTCTCACTAATATATAATATACCCCTTGTTCCAGAAAATTTTGTTTTGTTCTCTGGAGAATAAACTTCATAATTTTCTGGGGTGGGGAAGAACATCTTGGAATCTAACTGCCTCTCAAATTTTACCCAATCCTCCTTATTTTAGCATTTTGTTTAACTTCAAAACAGAGGTACCTAGAGCTAAAACATAAATTGCATTAGTTTGGAAATTTATTACTGCTATTTTAAGATTTAGCTTTCTAAGATCTATGAAATCAGATTACATGTGCCTTCTAGCTTCCTATAATTTTGTTACTGTTATGACCTTTTCCGTTTTCCTTATCTTTCTGATTGTTAGAAAGTCTCTTTAGTATAAGAGGAATGAATACAGAATGAAATTGTGAGTGGGTTGAATTTTCCATCTTTGTTTGTTGGTCAATTGCAGCATTAACTATAAATTTATATTTGGTAGTAAGAAAATATTTTGATCAAAAAATTATTGATCAATGTAAGTAAGAGAACATAAAGTAACAGAATGTAAAAACATAACTAATTACTAACTGAAGGCATTTTTCATGTTGTTCAACCTTTCAAACCAACTCCTAGTCAATAAAATATTGGCAAAAGTAAGATTTTCATAGTCAGTAAACAATAAGAGTAAAATAAAACATATAGTAGTATGTTAGGAAGTGTCTGGCACAACAAAAAGCTCTCTACATGATGTTAGGAGTTATTACCGTATTAAAATTTTATTATCCAATTTATATTGTTAAACATCAAGCTTACTTTTTTCTTTGCATAAGAAAGAGCTTTTGTAACACTGGAGATGGAACCCAGAGCCTCACACATTCTAAGCAAGTGTTCCATGGCTACTAATGGCAGTCTTCAAATTCAGAACTGAATAGTTTTTCTAGTTAGTATCTCAACATTATCTAACCATTAGCTTATTTATGATATTGCATAAAGCATCATATAATATATGGTTCTCACCTTACTACTCAACTTCCCTGTGCTTATTTATATGTTCCACATAACTTACATCGCTCATCCCACCTCATGCCTGAGTCTGATACTTCTTTCCATCTGTTTATTCTCTATGCCAGGTTGATATTACTCTTCAAAATATATCTAAAGCACTCTAGAGAATCTGTTTCTGTATTCCACTCAGGAATATTCATCTTTCTCAGGAACAAGGATGCTACACAATGGCATGGGAATTCTTGTTAAATTCCCCAACAGCAATGGAAGCACACAAAATAGAGGCAACATTTCTGTTTCTGAAGGGGCTGTAGAGCTTAGGTCCTCAAACGTCCCAGATTTCTACATACTATTGCATTTGATTGATTGGCTGAGTGCACAGGTGGGGACAGGAGGACTTGTAGGCCCCTTCTGAGGATGTATCAGTTTGTAAGCTCCCATTCTGTCCCTTCTGGCTTTCATCTTGCCCTAGCATGGACAGAATAACACAAATTTAAATTGAAGAATATTTTCTCTGAGTTGTCATCTTCTTAATTTTGTGCTAAAGTCAGACTTCTAAAATTTAAAGGCAAAACTCTAACCCTTTCCTTTGAGAATTTGCCATCTGGGAGGCGAGATATCTGGCAGAATCGCCATAAAAGTTGAACCACCAGTGATTCCAAAAGCAAAGAGGATGTGGAAATACTTCCATCTGTAATTGATTCATATCTAAACCTATTTTAAACTTGTAAGCTCAAGGACCTGAGTTCAATCCCCGGTTCAAAAAAAAAAACACTTGTATGTTTGTGAAAACTAGAAAAGCTTTATTAGGTTATATTTTAAATCATGTAACAAGGTTACTTCTGAGAAAGTACCACTATTGGGTGGAGACTTTCATTTTCAATCTCATTCTTCTGAATATATTGAATGGTTTATATAAATTATTCTTGAATGTTAATATGAATCAGAATCTCTTTAAGCTCTGATTGAAGCTGATTTCTGGGCCCTAGCCAGTGATTTGTAGGTTTAATGAATTCTCATGGTACTATGCTGCAACATCAACAAAGGTAATACTGAGTTGCTCTAGGGCAGTAGAATATATAAATTACATGAAGTGTTTTGAAATATTTAATTCTATGATTCTTTATGATATCCATTGCATCTACGTAAGAATACCCCACTCTGTGATGCTCAGATGATGCCATTAGAGTGGTTAAGTGCCTTCCCTGTGTCCACCTCCACAATAGTTATTGTGTGAGCTGAACTGAACTTCCCTTTAAGTAGGATCTTTTCTATACAGGCCAAAGTATTTAAAATTCATTCACCTAAAATAATTCTTTTATTTTCTTTGAAATTTTCCAACGAGAAATAAAAATGTAATGAAGCACTGGTTTACCATTAATATTTAAGAATGAAACAGGAAAATTAATAGTTTTCTTATATTTCCCCTATCAATTCCATTGATATGATCCATTTTCTTTTCCTTACCTTTCTTTGTTTGCTGGAAAAGTTAACTAAATTCTTTTCATACCTGTTATAGTTACAGAACATTTTCTTACAAGTTTTCAGCATCTTTTGCAGGTGGCATTACTATTTTAAATTTTAGTTTCTTCAATTTGTCCTAAAAAGTAGTAGTAGGAGGATGAGGAGGAGGAGAAGGAGGAGGAGGAGGAGGAGGAGGAGTAGTGTGTGGGGGGTGTGGGTGTGTGTGGGTATGTATGTGTGTGTGTCAAAAGATCTCCTTAGAGACCTGGCCTTGTTTCTTATGACTTTCTCATTTCTTTTTCATACCTTTGTGCAGTGCTAAATTTGGTATAGCACTTAAGCTTCCAGACATTTTTATATTCTGGCAGATAGCATTTTATTTTTTGGGAATTGCTTTTATGGATTAATGCTTTTTCTTGTTATTTTCTTTTGACTTGGTGAATCTAGGCAGTAAACTCATGCTTTTCATCTCAATTTATTTGCCTGCATATCAAATTGAGTATTCCAAATATGTGAAATGTATTCATAACAATTTCTTTTTAAGCTTCTCTTTTAGAATGGCTTGGACTTTCTGTCATAGGTGTTTTCTTTCTGTATTAACTAATTTTTTTCTACAGGGTGTTCAAGGTCTCACTATGTAGATGAGATAGTGAGTGTCCTGTTTTCAGCCTCCCAAGCACTGGGATCACAGGCACTCACCACCACACCCAATCTCCATCAACATCTCAGCATGCCCTGGGGATGGGGCCTGCACAGCTGGCCTGGGGATCAAACCCCGGCTACTGCACTCTGCTTAAGCAGGCACTTTAGTCCACTGAGCTATCAGGCTGGCCCTTTTCATTTTTGTTTTGTCTGTTCCACATTTTAATGCTACAAATGCCTCAAGTCTATCTTTGCCTCCTGCTTGTTTTGCAGTAGAGTTGAATAGCAGCACTAAAGTGATGGAATCTTAATGTGACTGTGTTTTAATTAAAAATTCATACAGAGGCTGATGAGAATGACTATTTTAGCTAGCTCTAAAACCTCCATTATTTTAATAATGACCATAGACTATGTTGTTATGTTGTTTAAAGCTGCTACAGATATACATTTTGAAGACTAATAATAATCTAAGAAAATTATTATTTTTAAATCAGTATTCGGCATTAGAAAAATTTAGCCCTTTTAGAAGCCCAGTATTTCACTTCAGAGAGGTATAATTGCCACAGTCTGTCTTCACAGCTGTAACACACTACCAGAAGCTAAGTAGATGGCTTATAAAGAGTAGAAATTTATTTTTCAAAATTCCTAAGGTGGGAGCCTGCCCCTTAGGTCAGCTCTTTAAGTGGCTGCTTCAACAAAGCAGTCAGGCTCAGGTTGCTGTGGTTCAATCCGGATAACTCAAGCCAGCCAAACCTGCTCTGAAGGCATTCGGAGCCAAAAAAAAAAAAAAAAAAAAAAAAAAAAAAAAAAAAAAAAAAAAGAAAGAAAGAAATCCTTATTCCGTTAAGGGGCTGGGGGGATGGCTCAGTGGAATAAGCACTTCCCTGGCAAGCGCAAGGGCCTGAGTTCAATCCTTGGTTCAAGAAAAAAATCCCAAAGTGAAGATTCTGGCAAATTTGGTGTCTACTGATGAGTCACTTATTGATTCACAGAAGCAGTTTATCACTGTTTTGTCACATAGTATGGGGCGCAAGTCAGCTTTCTTAGGTCTCTTTTACATAGGGTCTGATAACCTCCCAAAGGCCTTAACTCCCAGTAGTATCACTTTGAGAGCTCAAATTTCAACATATAAAATGAAGGAACAGAAACTCTCAGACTACAGAAATACCCAATAGAAATGCAAAATTCTGCCGTGAGGAGCACCTCAGTGATACAACATTGCCTAGCATTCAGGAGGCCCTGGGTTCAATCCTAGCATTGCAAAAAAACTGTATTAACTCAAATGCATGGATTAATTAATTGCAATAATCTAAACCCAGAACCTGTGCAAGTGCCTGTCAACATTATACTAGATAAATTTTAGTGTTGTGGTACCACGAAATATTTCATAACAATTATAGTGAGCAATTCAAAATACAGGTAAAACTATGAATCAGTCTTACATAATTAGGAGTAATGAAAAATAATCACACTGAAAATTAATCACAAAATAACAACATGGCTTTACTTCCTATATTTCGTCTTCATACTTTTCTACTGGATGGTTAAGACCAAGGTAAAGCAGGACCTGTGC
>NW_004524617.1:5059334-5060623 GCF_000260255.1 Octodon degus | reverse complement strand
AAAAAAAGGGGATACAGGTGAATGTCCATTTTGTATCTGTGTATTCAAAGTGGTTAGGATAGCTATATAGTTACATTCTCTTAATGAATAGAGTGATTTGTTATAATGGTGTTTGTAAATAGGATATCATGTCCGCATCTTGTACAGCAATTAACCACTGGGAGGAATGTATGCAATGCGTTAATTATTGAAGCTGTCCTACCAATTTGATTTGAAACTGTCTCATTGCTATTTGTTTATCAATAAAATTATGGGGAAAAAAGTAAACTTTTTAAAAAGTTAAAAGGACAAGGATAAAATTAAGGTTTATTGAAAGAAAGTCTTCGTGTTCAATTATTTGTCTAGTCTTGCATACCTGTGTCTGTTAATCTGAGCAATTGATTTGATAATACAAATATGTAATATAACAAGCCTTGTGAATTTGCTATTTGTGGTTTAAAAACCTGTATCATATGTGTTGTTGTATGTTGCTCCTTTTCTGTCTTTGTTTCTGTTATTTGTTTTTGCCTTTGTTTTTGTTTTTACTCTACAAAATAACATAAAATAATTTTTTTCTCTTTAAAAATAAGAAAGTTCTTTATATTTTAGGATATGCCTAGGAAGAGATTAACTGCAAGGTAGTAATGCACAACAGAACAATCTCTAAGCAAAGCAAAATCTTAACTTCTAGTTCTCTTCTTACGTACTTATGTTTAACTATCACCAATGTTCAAAGAACATGTTTTTGTATGAAAAGAAAAAAATAATTACTCTGCAATATTTCTATGTCTTAGTTTAGTTTCTTTTCACTGGGAAATTTTCAGGAAAAGATAAGTTAGGAGTAAAACTGTTTTTATTTGGTTGGTAGTTTTTTATATTATTGCCTACCCATCATTAACATTAGATATATTGTATAATTTCTTATTTGGAATTTAAATAATATAAGCTAAGGATTTCTCTCTGTGAAAGAAAATTTAACTAGAGTAATATTATCACAAGAAATTCGTCTTGGAAGGACTTGAGAAAAATCATTGCATTTACTGCCACTGTAAAAAGCTAAGACAAAATCTACTCTAGGCGTGTATCCTGTAAGCTTCAAGTTATAGTATGTATGTGACTAAATATACTGCACTTCTCACAAATCACAGTCGAAATTATACTTATTTTCCCATAGTGACTCCCTTTTTCCTACAGATTTCTAGCATTTGTTATTAGTTTTCTTGATAATATCCATTCTTTCTCTAGGGAGATGGAATATCTGCATTGTTTTGGTTTGTATTTCTCAAATGACCCATGATATTAAATATATA
>NW_004524617.1:5058244-5059217 GCF_000260255.1 Octodon degus | reverse complement strand
TTTTTTTTCAGTATCAGGGATTGAACTCAGGACCCTGTGCTTGCCAGGCAGGCACTTCTTCTACTGAGCTATCTCCCTGGGCCCTCATATATTTATTTGACATTTGGAGTTTTTCTTCTGAGAAGTATCTGTTGATCTCAGGTGTCCATTTTTGGAATGGGTCATTGAATTTGTAAGGTTTGATTTCTTTTATATGTTCTAGAGCTTGTTTCTTTGTCAGAAGAACTACTATAGAATTGTTTTTCCTGTTTTGTGGGTTTTTTGAGAGTACATTGGTACAACCACCATTTAATCAGTATGATGCTCCCCCAAAAAAATGGGATCTCTAGGATTTGATCCTGCTATCCTCCTTTTGGCTATATTACTCACCAATAAAGAAAGAAATGATGGATACATGTGTAGCTAAATGGGTGGACCTTGAATCCAAAGTCATAAGTGAAATAAATTGAACACACGTGTAAATATTACCTTATCTTTCTGTGTGAGAAACTGAAAATGTAAGTAAGGACAAAAATGTATGATATGAGCCTGCAAGATAGCTCAGGGGATTAAGCACCTGCTTAAGCAAGCACAAGGACCTGGCTTCTGTCCCTGGTTCGACAGACCACATTGGCCTTCCTCCTGATGTACTTAGCCAGCCCCCAAGACCAGGCATGGTGGTGCATGCCTGTAGTCCCAGCGCAGGGGAGGCTGAAAATAGGAGGATCCCTATGAGTCCAAGCTGTGAACTGAGACACTGTACCAAATACATTTAAAATTTTTTTATAATAGCGTGAAATAGGAAAAAATGTTCAGAAGGAAGAAGAAACTAGGGAAGGGGAGAGGTAAAGGATGGAAGGGTAAGAAAAGGATAAAATGAAATTCAACCTTTGTGAGTGGGAAAAGGAAGAGGGTTTGAAAGGAGAGGATGGGAATGGGAAAAAAACAAGGAATCAAGCTATATCACGGACAGATACAAATTCACTATAATGAA
>NW_004524617.1:5052043-5055553 GCF_000260255.1 Octodon degus | reverse complement strand
AAAGAAAGAAAGAAAGAAAGAAAGAAAGAAGCAAAATTAATTAATGGAGAGTGATTACCCTTTAGTGGTTGTTAAATGTAGATTCATGATTACTGACCAGAAGAGAGTCAAAACTGAAAATTAATTCAAACTGAGAACTAAAAGTCAACTTGTTTATGGCTTAGAAACATTATGTAAGGACTTGTTCAGTTGGGGAAGTTAAATGAATTGCATTACTATGAGATGAGTATTTTTTGTGTATATCATACATCAATAAAAAGATAAAAGGAAAAGAATTGGCTGCAAATTTTCCATTCACTCTTTATTCTTTATTTTGTTCTTTTTTATTTTACAGAGAAAACACAATAAAATATATTTAAATAGTTTAGTAGAAATGTTGCAATAATTAATACATTGTATATTGGTGTCTTCATAATATTTATTCATAGTACAAGATACAGGCATGGTATGTTGCCCACACAGTGATAGCACAAACCTTTCTTTACATTGAACTTAGAGAAAACAGCTGTATAAGTTTCCTAACTATCTTGTGTATAAATATACTCTTTTCATTTTCCATATCTTCTTCATATCTTGTGTTCTTTTCAGATTCTTCAGCTTTCTTGTATTTATATACATCTTCTGACTAGATGTATTTATACAACTTGTTCTGGCCTTTCTGTTTAATGATTTTTGTTTAACAGAGGACCCCCAACAATGTAAATGGTATCACCCTCTGTAAAAGAAACATGTATACACTTTGAAGACTAATATAGATAAAGCCAAGTGTGATGGCATGTACCTGTACCCCAGGCCACTTAGGAGACTGAGGAGAGAGGATTGCTTGAAACTAAAACTTTGAGACCCACCTGGGAAACATAGTGAGACCTCATTTATGGAAATGGAAAGGGGATCTGCGGATGGAGGGGAGATGGGAGGGTGGAGAGGTGAAGAGGCGACAGGGAAATAAAATGATTAAGATATGATATGTATATGTACCAAATCCCCAAGAAAAAGGTAACTATCATGTGCCACAAACATTGACTAATAAAAAAGAGAAAAAAGCTTAATGTAGATAATGTCATCTTCTAAAGCAAAA
Organism: Octodon degus; assembly: GCF_000260255.1. NCBI lineage: Eukaryota > Metazoa > Chordata > Mammalia > Rodentia > Octodontidae > Octodon > Octodon degus. Next base: position 5,054,475 of record NW_004524617.1, on the reverse strand, counting down.
ATTGGGCAGGTTTCTCAACATTATTTTTAAAAGGTTAGGAATTGCTAAGAACAAAGCTCCTCATTTGTAAAGAAGTCCACAACATGAATAATATTCAACTGTAGTACTCCATATGCCTGCCAGGAGACTGAGAAGTAAGGAGATTCCAGACAAACAAGATGTGCTGCTGTTTGTTCTGCTGTAATAAAGTCCATTGTCTCTGATTCATGTATCTCATGTTTTTTTCTAACATCCATGAAACTGTGGCAAAAAATGTTCACACACACATACACACACATATGTGTGTGTATATATATTTTAAAATTTCTCAGTAATGAGTACATTATTTTTCTTCAACTTATAGATAATAAAACTCAAGTTCGAAGGTTAAGTATCATAACATTTATCACATAGCTAACAAATGACAGACTTGAAATTTAAACCAACTCAATATAATCTCACAACTTTTAGTCTACAGTCTCAAAAATAGATCAAGTTTATACAACTGTAGGGCAAGAACTATATCTGAATTAGCTCAAGTGGCAGAACTGGCCAACACCACTACACGCAGACAAGTTAAAAGGAACCCTTTGTGGAGATGTGTGAGTAGGGCTGCCCAGGACCCTCCAGATCTTCACTGCACCCAGCACCCAGACCCCACATATGTGGAACTTTCTCCATCAGACAGGCCTGGTGTGGAACCCTGTGGCAGAACTCCCTGCAGAAAGGCTAGAGGCAAGACCCACCCAGCTAATCCAGGAGCAGAACATCTTGTCAGAGTGGCACAATGGGTTCAGTTAAAAGGGCCACAGCAGGAATAAGTTGAGCACAGCAGCCAGATCCAAGCCACACCTACCTGGATGAGTTTGAACTTGGTAGATCTAGACATGGTGTTAAGGTAAAAACTCTCCCAGATCTCTACATAAAAGATCAGAGAACAGTGCTGTACAAAATGAAAAAGAGAAGGAGCAAAATGCATTTTCAGGCCTCAAGCTCACCCAGAACAAATGCAGGTGACACTAGCATAGAAGAAACTGGAAAGCATACACCTTAACTAATAGTGTTTGAAGAAAAATTGCAGAAAGGTATAGAGGAGATCAGATCAGAAATAATTTCTGAAGTAAAAAAAGAAATCATAGCTATAATAAAAGAAGTACTAAGTACGTCTTTAAAAGACACTGATAAAAAATAGAGGAAAATAGAATAATGACGGAATCCTTGAATGAGCAATATAGGAAAGAAATAGAATGCATGAAGCAGATCCAAAGTGATATACAGGAAATTAAAATCTCAATCACAAGCTGGAAAAATCATTTGAATGAAAGTGATGATAGACTTTCAGACCTTGAAGACACCTTTGCAGCTAGTGAAAGGTAAGAAAAGACCTTTTAAAAACAACTAGGATACAGTAAAAAATAATTCAACATCTGCAAAAATGAACAACATAAGAATAGGCATCAGTGAGAAAGAAGTCAATGCAAATGATATAAAAAGAGTATGGACAGAAGTAATAGCAGAAAACTCCCCAAATATGAGGAAACAATCTGATATTCAGGTAACTGAAACATATAGAACTCCAAATAACATCAACAGAATTAAAACCACACCCAGACATATAATAATCAAGATCCCAGAAATTCAGCACAGGAACAGTATACTAAAAGTCACTGGAGAAAAGAAACAGATCACATTTAAAGGAAACCCATCAGAATAACAGTGGATTTCTCTTCACAAGCCATCAAATCAAGAAGAGTATGAAGTACTTCAACTCTTGCAAGAAAACAAATTCCAACCCAGACTGATATATCCTGCAAAACTATTTTTCAAGTTCAATTGAGAAGTGAAATACTTCCATGACAATGAACAACTAAAGAATTTCATAACAACAAAGCGAACCCTACACAGAGTACTAAAAGATATTCTAGAGAGTGATTAAAATGACCACAAATTCATGAATGTGAATAGAAAGAACCCATCAAATAGGGCAAACAATGAAACACAGGAGGAAAAGAGGTATACAACAGCAGTCTTTCAATTATTCTTTTGTATACAATAGCAAAATATTTCTATCAGCATACTCTACAAATGGACCTCTCTTGCACCCTATGGGGCATGCACAATTCTGTGTCTACAGGGTAGCTATCAAGGAAATAGCAGTAGCTCAATTCCACAAGCGACACCTGGCCACCAAAAAGCGTCATGGACACTGTACAATCCTACCGCATACTAGAACTTTATGCAATATCCAATCCCCAAACTGTTAAAAGTGCTGGTCATATATTTACTATTCCAGTATTTTTGTCATCTTTTATTCTTAGCAATTTTTGCTATCATGAAAATATTTTCTTATTTGATATTTTTGCATATATTAACATAACCAAATACTATGTAAGTATACTGAATTTATCACAGGTTCATACATATGATAAACTACATTCTGGCCTTTTAATTGG
>NW_004524617.1:5037574-5046283 GCF_000260255.1 Octodon degus | reverse complement strand
GGGAAGATCCAGGTAATGACAATGGTCTCTTCTGTCATCCCTCTGCAGGCCCTGCTTCTTGACCGATTCCTTTATTTCAAATAAACAAAACTGTTGAGGATACATGAAAAATCACAAAACAAAGCATACATTCAAGATGCATCCTGGATTTATGCCCTCTGAGAGTGCTGGCACAGTTTAAAACTAGCTAAGCTCAAATGCTATCTGTTCTTTCATCATCTACAGGAAACTTTTACTCTCAGATATCCAGGAAAACTGGACTCATAAAACCAAAAGTAGTAAAACATGAAGTACTAACATCATATAAGCAAAGAATAATTATTCTATTAATTACTAAAATAATTATTGTAATTCTATTTTAAATCTTTTAGATATACAATATAGCACATGCTGTAAGAATACAAAACATCATTATAATACCAAATAATTTATAATTTAATACTCATGTAACCATCACATTACTCAAGAAATGGAATGTTTGTGGATCCTAGAAATTCTTTTTATCTGTTGTTGCCCATTGTGTACTCCTGTTTGGCAAACTACATATTCCTTATGTTTCTCCTAGAATATCATTCTTTTATGTTGTTAGAAAGTCCACACTAGCTGGATGACAAAGTTACATAGTATAATGCCTGGATTTCCTCGGTGGTCCAACTATCTTAGTGCAGAAATCAGACATGTGAAGGAATTAGTCAGGTTGAGCATTCCACTCCAGAAGATATGCTGTGAAGGAGAATAACAAATGTTGGCAGCAGAAAGAGCTGAAGCCTTATTACTAAGACCATAGTTGTACCCTCCAGGCATTTCTCACCATTCAGAATAATCAGTTAAGATTCCAGTCATTGTCTCTACACAAATTCCTAACACACAACTTTTTGAGAAATATAAAAGTCTTATTCTCACAATGTCATGCAGTATTGTTAAAAAGTTACTGATAAATAGAAAGAAAAGGAGATTCCTATCAGATTTAGTGAAAAGTTCTGAAGGACTGGAATAATTGCAAAAAAGGGGACTTGGGAGAAAAAAATACATGATTCAGTTTTATAAATGCAGAATGGTCTTTAGTTGTAAGTGAAGGAACCATAACAAGAAGATGGGAGCAGAGGAGTACTTTTAGGAAAAATGTGGCAAGACATTCTTTTATTTATTTATTTATTTTTATTTAGTACAGGGTGTATGGGGTCTCACTAGGTAGATCAGATTCATACGGATGCTTCTGTTTTCAGCCTCCCAAGTGCTGGGATTACAGGCGTGCACCACCACTCCCAGTCTCCATCACAGTCTCAGCATGCCCTGGTGGCATGGCCAGCATGGCACACTGGGGATTGAACCCAGCCACTCAGGTGCTTTCATCCTCTGAGCTATTTGGCCAGCCTGACATTTTTTATCCTTTGCCTATCAGATAGAGAAAGTAGAGACATTAAATAGCATAATGGCATCTGAAAATGAAGCTAAAATTGTGACCCATCATGTCAAGAAAATTTTGCTGTGATCTATGGATCTTTTACTTTGAGCAATGTAAAGGTACAGTTTTGATGGATCCAAGGTGTTATTGATCTCACTTTTAGAAAGGGGATCAGAAGGAGGCAGAAAGCAAAATGAAGTCTTGGAGACTCAGCTATGGTATTATAGTTTGTATTACATGACGGAACCTATAGGAGAAAACAGATCTTGTTTGCTTGCTTTTTATTCCTCTAGCAACGTCTGAATTCTTTGAATGTACATTAGCAGCAGGAAATTGTGACATGTGCTCTGGAAATGAACCTCACCTACAAGCTCTACATGATTTACCAAGTTTATATATAGAACTGTATGAACTTAGCTAGTAAGATACACAGAATCATGAACAATCTGGAAATCATACAACAGGTTTTTAAAATAAATCGTAGAAGCACCTGAGAACTTTTAATGTGATGAAAGGGTTGTAAGTATATATTCTAAATAGTATTCCTGAATACCTTTGGAGAGAGTAGAAGGAAGAAGAAACAGAGAAACTTGTTTAGTATAGAAAGATGTACTGATGAAATTAGCACCAGAGCAAAACCAATAACTAAGGGTCACTGATGAGACACAATAGCTTTTTCACTAAGTCTCATTCCTTTCATTCATCAACCTTGAAAATTACCTTTGAAGTCAAAGGTGGAATGAAATGATGGCTTAAAGGAAAAGATGTGGTAACTACACTGTGACTAAATTGTGAAACACACAGAGATGAGTAAATGCTGAATTTTGTTGTCAATGTCTTGCATGATGACTTACATCATAATGCTGTCATTTTGAACTTTGTTGAAAAGAAAACTTTTCCAAACCAGGAAGAATGTATCCTTATTCTTAGCACTACATAACTTTAATTTTCTTTAGATAAAAGAAGAATATACTAGAGTTCAACAATAAAATGTTTATTACAGTACTGAATGTAAAAATGCCTCAGCCAAAGTTTAAAAAAAATGCATGATGAGAACACATAACCTTTCAATGCAATGATGATGAATAAATAGATAAATAAAGCCCAGGGGAAGAAAAGTCTGACCATATTCTGTAAGCAAGCTATGTCCAAAAATATCCATAAGCTAGAAAGTTAGCAGTAATACTCCAACTCCTACCATCTCTGTTATGAAAACTTGATTATTCTTCTTTGATCAAATAAGATATCTAGGCAGTAGAAAACATATCTTTTTTATGTTTTTGGTTTATAAAATTCCTAATTAGTATAAATAGTAGGATGTGTGATAAAACATGACACATGTTTATATTTTAAAATAAATTTATTACAATGAAAGATACATTGGCAATCACTTCTTTCTGAATACTCCCACTGGATTTGAACATAATTTTCCCATCAATCTTGCCACTTTCTGAGGCAATGTTGGAAGTTTTCTTTTGTTAATGATTTCAGTTGGCCTGACTTGGATGCTAGGATGCTATGTCAACTCAAAAACATTTATCTTTTATGTTTCTTTTTCAATATCAGTAAGAGATAGAAGTTGAGGATTTCCAGATCCAATGAGTAAGTTGTATGAGGACACACTATAATTTTTTATTAGCAGTATGTATTTGTGATACATAATAATTACATTCATCCTGGGGAACTGGTACACATATATTGACCCACTTCTCCCTCCTGTTCCATATTCCCTTATCTCACCTGTCCTTTTCCCAAGATCCCCTTTCCCAAAAACAAAAGATCCCTCAGAATGAACAACTGAAATGAGTAGACACTTATTCAAAGAAAAATTTCAAGTCACCAATTAGTATAAGAAAATATGTTAAGGATCATTGGCCATAACAGAAATGTAATCAAAACAACACTGAGATTCCATCTAACTGCAGTAAGAATGGCTATTATTCAAGACTAAAAACTAAGTAAGTAACTGTTATTGAGATTATAGGAGAAAAATAACCTATGTATATACTTTATAGAAATGTAAATTAATGCAACCACTACTGAAACCAGTACAGCAATACCTAAAAATATTAAACATAGAAATTTAATTTGACCCAGCCATGCCTCTTTATCTTCCCAAAAAAGTTAAAAATCACAGTAATATTTTCATTACTCAGCTATGAAAAGGTAAATTTGAAGCTTTTATAGGTAAATAGATACAACTAGAGACCAGATTCTTAAGTGAAATGAACTAAACCTGCATGTGCAAACATTGTATTGTCTCACTAGCGTAAAAACATGAAAGAGTAAATAAAATCTGACTGATATAATGGATACTGTGAGAGGGAAAATATCTATTCCAAGGGAAGGGAAAACTTGAATGAAGATCATGACTCAAGAGGGAGGGAGCAAGAGATATATTTATGGATGCATGCAGGATGGTTTGGATAATATTGGATAATTGTGCTGATTTCATTTCATCTAAAGAGGGAAGCAGTTTGTGCTTCAAATATATTTTCTTGTCCATTTTAATTTTATATAACTTTTTTCTTTTACTAACCAATTTTGCATGTTTATATCTGATAATCTTATGAACAAATTTGAAAACAAAATTATGCAATACTTAAACCTTTTTCAGATTCCTGTTACTTTGTTTGTTGAACTTCTGTGTTGTTTGTAAAAGTTTTTCTTTCTCTTTATTTTGTATTCTCATCAGATAAAACTAAAAATTTATGTGCGTCATACGTTTTGGACTATCATTCTCAGTGATTTTGAAGTTTCTGAAAACTATTTACTATTTTTCTCTTCACGAGAATTATTATTATCTATATAGAATGCACAATGTGTTGTGTCAATACGAATATGAAATAACGTATCAAAAGCATTTTTGAAAACTATAAGTTGTGATGTAAGTTATCAATGTAATAATGTCATTCCTTACAATGATAAAGGCATTACCAGATATGCATAACCTTACCTGTTAAACAGCACATATTACTAGATGTAAAGTAGAAAGAAAAAAAGTCACATTTTTCTCTAATGTAAAAGAAGACCTGAGATTTTCCTTGTCCATGGTCTTTTAACATAGGCTATCTTCTCTATGATAGCATTGCAGCCCATTTTCATTGAGATCTACTGTGTGGAGAATTCATTTCTTTCTGTTTTGCAGAAACATAAAAAATAATAGTGTATTCTCTGCATGGGAAGAATTTGTATTATAGTGAAAAGAAAGAACAATTTCATGTACTTAATGTGTGTGAAGGCATATGTGTGTATATATACACATCTCCAATTTTTTTTGTTCAGTTAAAAGGCGAGGTGGCCAACTGTAGCCTAAGGACTAAATTCAACAAGCAGTCTGATTTTGTACAGCCCTTGAGCTCAGGATTTTTTCTATATTTTAAAAGATTTTATTTTAAATAAAGACAAAGAATAATATGAAATAGAGATTGCATGTAACCCACAAATCCTAAAATACTTACTAGTATAACCTCTTACAAAAAAGTATGTTCACTCCTGTTTTAGAGTAATCCATAAAACATTAACCTTTTGCTAAATTGAAGAGATGGAAACAGAGGTCAGTGTGAAATTGAATGTAGGATGATCTCTTGTTGCACTGGGAAATCCTTGAATAAAGATATCTCACACTTGTACTGATATAGCTTTCAAAGGTTTCCTGTATAAAAAGCAAAGAAATGTACTAGTTATACTTACTACTACAAGAGGTTTCATCTATGAATTTTCTATGTGAGTGTATAAACCTCTGCCATCTCTGATAATATAGACTATTCAAATCAAATAATTTAATCTAGGTCTCCTCGCCTTACCACCAAATTAGTGTTCAGTGCCTCTACATTCTGTGTATAAAACGCTCCCACAAGGATGTCATAGTGCTTACCCAGTGAAAATTAACATTCTATAGCCAAGTCGTTGGCTAATTAGGACATTACTACTGATTCAAGTGGTCATTGGAAGTCTTAGAGATGAACTGTACTTTCCAAAGAATTCTTCAGCTTGTAGACCAGAAAACCACCTTTTGATTCAGCACTACAGCTTTAACTTGCGGAGTGTAACTCCACCATTGGGTTCATGTTCTGTGCCTGCTTTTACTGAGAATTAACACTTGATTTCCATCTCAAAAACATTCTTTATGGAAGTTTCTGTGTGTGTGTGTGTGTGTGTGTGTGTGTGTGTGTTTCAAATTTTCTGATTCTTGTTTTCATTGATATCTTTGCATTGTTTATCTTGTGGCCTGTGGCATATTCATGTGGTTCTTCAATGCCTGTGGCCAAAGCGACACAAAAAAAAATTTCAAAAATAGACAAATATGGCAGACAGTGAGCTAAGCAGTCTGTGTATAAATAACACATATCCTAACACAATAAATTATAGGCATCCCGTAGGTTTTCCATTGGAAACAAGAATAATCCCTGAGACATAAGTCAGCTTAATGGTGTGTTTTTTTGAAACATTATATGCAGGGATCTAGTAGTTATTTTGTCACATCTACTTTCAACACACACCTGTTAAGCTTTCAGCAAAAATTCTGAGTGTCACTGATAAATTAGTGTTTAGTATTTGGCAGGCAACAAATATTTGTGAGCTGACTAAATGAATACTTGAAGGAATACTGTAAATAGATTGTAATGATGACAACAACATTAACATCTATCAAGTGCTTATTCTATGCCAAGCACTGAGTTAATATTTTATAGATTTTGTCATTTATCCTAATACTTGTATAATCTATATTCTATTATTGTAGTCATCAACCAGATGGGGAATTTAAGATGTAGAGAATATAAGTAAACGTGTAGTACATGTTCGTTTGCCTATATTTGGCTACTAGGCTATATAGAGTTGAAAAAAAAATCAAAGTAGTTCATAAATTCCAATTACTGCTCTAAGAATCATACATGTATATATGTACATGGAGAAATGTGACACCCTAGGTAACCATTCTACTAAGATTGCCAGTTCCTAGCATTCTACACAGTGACACACATGAAGGAACTTCATGAAGATACACACGCACATGCACTTAAATGGTAAAATTACAGAAAAGTTGACATTGTGTAACAGAGTTGGGAGATACTAGGAACATGCAGATTCTGGACTCAGCAATGCTCCTTTAAAGAGTATCGCAATTTAAAACAACTGTAATAAGCACTTAAATTGGTCAAATAAAATGTCAAACTATTTTTTCTGCAGTAAACAGCTACTGAGATGTTTGTTCACTTATTGCTTTAGCCTTGTCACTCGGTCTTTCCCTTGCACATGCATAGCTAAGAGATTTGGGGACTGCTTGTATGTGGAATATAGAGTTCCTTTTTAGTGGATTTCTCTTTCTGTATTTTGTTCTTCTTTGCAACTGCTGTGGTCATTTAATCTCTTTCTTCAAGTAAGCAAGATTATGTATTTATTATCGCAATTTTAGCCACCTTCCATGGTATTAACAGCAAACTGTTCTCAACAAAAGGCAATAAAACAAGACCCATCCCCAATTCTGTCTTCTAATTACTTTTTTTAAAAATAATTTTATTGAGAAACAAATAGCAATGAGACAGTTTCAAAACCGATTAGTGGGACAGTTTCAATAATTAATACAATGCATATTGTTGTCTTCTTAGTGGTTATTCATAGTTCAAGATGCAGACATGGTATCCTGTCCACAAACACTATTAGAACAAATCTTTTATTTGTTGAATTAAGAGAAAGTAGCTGTATATCTATCCTAACTAGTTGGAATATACAGATACAAAATGGTCCTTCATTTGTATCCCCCTTTTTGTTTAGTTTTGTCAAGAGATGGGTATTCCATTGCCATATAAATATTGTAGGTGCATGAATTCAGCAAAATATTTCAATATAGTCCAGTAATATAAACTCTCCTCACAACTGCTGTCCAATTTAGCTTCAAGTATTCAAGTACTTGAGGGGCATCAAGTACTCCATATTCTGTTCAGTGTTTTAGTTTCTTTCCTTTGAGAAGGTTGGGTCCAGAAAAGCCTTTTCTCCTTTACCAGAATCAAACCTTCCTCCAACATGTGAATCTATTGCAGTGAGACTGGTCCATTATATGTATTTTTATATTATGCTTGTCTTTTGTTTCATGGAGTCAGCACTGGACAGAAGTTTTCTAAGAAAGAGTGAATAAGTATACTGTGAACTAATTTTTCCTCTGTCCCACCAATAGTAAGCCTGCATTAGTATGGATAAGGGAAAAAAGACAGTTGATATATTCTTTTCTTTTTTGTGTCTGTTCTGAGACAGAGTCTCACTAGGCAGTTTAGGCTAGCCTTGAACTCATTTTGTAGTCCAGGCTGTCCGAATTTGTAATGATCCTCCTGCCTCAGCCTCTCATGAACTGAAATTACAGGCATGCAACACCACACCTAACTAGTTCATACATTCTTATAACTTCAAGTACACTACCCATTCGGGCCCCCCTCCTGTCCCTGTCTTGGACAGAAGCTTTCTTTCCCTCAATAAATATATTCTGCTCATAAAAAAGTACACTCATGTGAAGACAGAAAAAAAGCTATTGGAAATGTGATAATTCCATTATTTGAAAATCAACTTTTGAGATATAATTCCCATACAATATACTTTATCTATTTAAAGTATACAATCTCATTAATTTCAGTATATTCGCAAAGTTGTCCAACTTTCAACACAATCAATTTCATATAGTGTTACCCAAAAAGAAGCCATATAACCTTTCGCACTCATTCTTCATTTTTCCTCCCTCCACAATTCTGTTAGTTCTTATATGTGACTGTTTAAATTGAATATTGTTTTATTAGAGGCAGCGAGGGTGTATGATAAGCTGGACTCACCAACAATGACAGAAAATGAGAAACAAGGGATTCCCACGGAATGTTTGAAAGTTCAAAGCCCGTTTCCTCACAATTGCTCTCTAAAACAGCAGTAGTAAACCTAGGGCATGCGTGCTGCGGTGGGCACGCACAGTCCTCTCTGTCAGCACTGGAGCCAGGTCTCCTCAGGCATGGATTGACAAATCAGCAGCATGTATACAGGAGCAAAGATCACTTTAATTGTGTGAAAGCATGCCAAATGCGAACTTTTACCTTCTGATAAAAAGCCATTTGTATCATTAAAATCTCTATTACTGTGCCACCAGATAGCTCAGCAGATTAAAGCACCTACTTAGGCAGACTCAGGGTTGGGGATTTGATCCCCAGCCTCCCGTGCCTACCCTGCCCCCAGGGTGTGCTGAGAGGTGACTGAGACTGGGCGTGGTGGCACATGCCTGTAATCCCAGTGCTAGGGAGGCTGAAAACAGGAGAATCACTATGAGTCTG
>NW_004524617.1:5036932-5037474 GCF_000260255.1 Octodon degus | reverse complement strand
TTAATTTAATTTAGAATTAATTAACATTAAACTTTCTGAATGTGTTTAATTTTAACTTTTGTTTTATGATTTATACTGTTTCTTTGACTTACAATCTACTTATAAGACATGGTATGATATTTTCTCCTACTATTAGAAACTTTAAAAGGTGTATTTCCATTTTCCATTGACTTTATATTAGTTTTTCTTTGTCTTTTACACACACATACACATATATGAAAAATATGCATATTACCTGATATAAGATGGATAATGTTTTATGGAAATCTTCAATGACCTTTTAAATGGGTTCATCTAATATGATTATATTTTATGTAGTCCTGCAAAACTACCGTTTTGAGAGCTCTTTATTCTATATCCAGGACCATACAGCAACCTCTCTTGCTTTCTGGAATATGGTCTTTGTTATTTTCTATATGCTAAGTCTGGAGGTATTAGAATATTTCAAGTTTGCATAACTGGAAAATATTTTACTTTTAGTTTTCAAAGGTTTGTTGGCTAGGTATGAAATTCAATGCGGACAGATCATTTTTTTTTAATTT
>NW_004524617.1:5030122-5034550 GCF_000260255.1 Octodon degus | reverse complement strand
GAGAGAGAGAGAGAGAGAGAGAGAGAGAGAGAGAGAGAGAGAGAGAGAGAGAGAGAATGTGTGCCATGTGTGCGCATGAGTAATGCTGGAAAAAGTCTTCGTTAGGTAAAACAGAGGAGGCAGAACCTGGGAAAGACTTGTTCATGCTCATACTGCCTGAATCAAAAGTGTTTATAAAACCCCTCTAGTTTACTTCCACATTTCAATTTTAAATATATTCATGAAGTAAAATCACCAGTCATTCCTTCATATCTTCATAAATATTAAGGAATGCATATTTTCATTTGCTTATGTAGCTTTGATCCATATTGAAAGTTATGATGACTTCTTGCTATTTAGCAGGAGTTGGCTAATTGCTGAAAATTGATTGCATTCCTGTCCTCTCTCAGTATGAGTGATACTGACAAAAACAGAACAAACAGAACAAACAGCGCTGTAATCTCTTTGGATGGGCAAAGGATTATTCGATAGAAATAATGTGTTAGTGTCAGATTCCATTAGCTCTGTTGTCCGATAAGTAGTTTTTGTAAATCAAAGCAGATTATGAAATATTGACCTTTTACATTAAAAATAAAAACAAAACAACCTTTTTTTTGGGGGGAGAGAAGTTTCTGGCTGACAGTTTTTTGCTTATCTCAGATAAAATAGACTGATATTTTCATTTCAGTGATGCTTACTTGTGTGTTTCATCCTTTTTTCTGTTTCTGAAAGATAATTTTTTAGAAAAATAACTACAATTTTCTCAGTGCTGAAACAAAGCAATTTATAAGGGCTGGCCAAACAGCTCAGTGGATTAAAGCGCCTGCAAGCAGGCTCAGGGACCGGGGTTCAATCCCCAGGCCTGCAGGGCTGGCCGCTCACCCAGGGCAAGCTGACACGTCAATTGAGACTGGGCATAGTGGCACGTGCCTGTAATCCCAGCTCTTAAGAGGTTGTAAACAGGAGAATCACTAAAAGTCCGATCTAGAAGTGAGACCTTGAACATCCTGTAGACCCTTCCCTAAAAATTACCAAAAAAAGCAATTTATGTTGCTGAAGACTTTGTACATATGTTTGTACATAAATGGTAGCAATTATCATGATAGAAATTCAACTATACTTTTCAGTAGAAAGCTACAAATTAAATTATCAACACAGAAATGCATCGTTGGCCCTAGGTAGACAGTTAGAGTTGCTGAAAATCATGACAAACTGCTTTTGCGAAGAATAAGATTTCCCCCACTCTTGTTAAGTAAGCATTTATTTTTTTTTCTGTATGGGGATTGAATCCAGAGCCTTTGACTGGTCTATGTCCTTAGCTCCTTCTCTTGTTTTTATTTTCAGAAAGGGTCTTACTCTTTCAGTTGCTCATGCTGGCTTCAAACTTGCAGTCCTCCCACCTCAGCATCCTGGAGAGCTGAGATTAAAGTTGGGTGCCACTATGCTCAGATCCAACTTGTAAATTTAGTTTCTTATATTTCAAATTGCCTCACTTACATGAGGAATGATCAAAATCTCAATACATTCAAGATATCAAAAATAACAACCTGGAAAACATTAGTTTAGTAAGATAATCTATATACTATCCTTTAGGTGATGCCTTTTATAATTTTACAGAATTAACTGAACTCTTTGCATTTGAGAAGGTAAAAATATTTTCATTTTCAGAGAACCACAAGAAATCAAGAAAGCATAAAGTTCTTTGTTTTTCTTTGGCAGAACTGGGGATTGAACTCAGGCTCTTGCGCTTAAGGCATAAAATTCTATAGAATGTTAATGTCAGTGAGATTAACACAAATTTAGTAGAACCTATTGAGGTTTTGCAAATTCATCTTTCAGAGGCACTTCGCAGAAACTGAAAAATCATGGTCACTTGACTTCCTCTACTTTATTAAAATGATAAGTCCAGATTTTGTCTTGGTAGACACTTTAAAAGTATAAAATCATGTGTATGTCTAAAACAACAGCAATGAATTAAATGATAACTTTGCCACAATATCTCATTTTAAAATGAATAGAATGATGATTTACTATTAAAAACCTTGACTATTTTGGACTGGATTCTATATTTATTTCTGTTCATTTAAGCTGCTTTCTACTTATGAAAAGTTGACTCCCCAGAATCCATAAATAAATTGTATCTTCTATAAATATAATATTTTGACATATGTACAAAAGTGCAAAGAACAAAAATAAGCTGTTTTTAACACATACATTTTATATTGGCTTAAAATTTACAAGAACTTTAATGTTAATTTGTAGATTTTTTTCTACAGTTTCCCTATATAATAAAAGGGACAGATACAGCCTTCCAGCTTTTTGAAAAATACTTGAATGTTAGAAATAGTAAGTGATTTTATCAAAATCTAAATACTCATGAGAAGGTGGATTTAAATCTCAGAATTCATGACCCATTTTCAAAAATTTTCAGAACTATTTTTAAAAAATTATTGTTTACATATATGTCTACATCTTGCATGAGACAGAGAACACTTCAGGAGCAAGATATCTGGGCATGGTGGCTCATGACTGTAATCCCAGCACTTGGAAGTTGAACAAAGAGAATTGTTACAAGTTCAAGGCCAGCTGGGCTACATAGTGAGTTGAAAGACTACCTGAACTATGTAAGAAGCTCCTGTCTGAAAGAGAGAGAGAGAGAAGGAAAAAGGAAAGAAGGAAGGAAGGAAAGAAAGAAAGAAAGAAAGAAAGAAAGAAAGAAAGAAAGAAAGAAAGAAAGAAAGAAAGAAAGAAAGTTGTCCTATGTCCTATGGGAATCTCTGGTAAGTAGCACAATACCTAACCCATAGAAGGCATTTGCATCATAGTCACTAAATTAAAATCAAATGAAATAAACTTATGAGTTGAAACTTATTTAAAAAATTAAATAGTCATCATAATACTTATTTACTAAACTTTGCACTAGTTGGGTGAAATGTCCATTATAAACACTCAAATGGCCTTTACTTGCACCATATACCTTGATATACCCTAACATATGCCATATATTGAGAGGAAAGCCTCCACTGAGTTGTAGTAAACTCATTTTCCTTAGTATTGACTACGAATATATTGTGGCTTTGTTTTACTTCACCCTTCATTATTCTTACTTTGCTAGGCTATATGTCCAATTTGCAACCCTATTAGAAAATCTTTCCTTTGCTACAAACTCAGCTCATTTTCCTCATAGTGTGGAACTCAATCTATTATAGTTTAAGCACATGGGATAACTTATTGTATCTAAGTGAGACTCATTACCTTTTCTTCTAAAATGGCCCCCAAAAGCCATTTTAACTTCGATCACTAACTGTAACATAGTCTTAGTATGGTTGAGATTAAAAATATTTTATGTATGCTCACATTAACATGTCAAATTCTTTAATGTGTTGGCCTCTGGGGAGTAAAACACAATCAGATCCATTTCCAAGGAAGAGAAGCTGCATCTTAAAGATCAAATCCTATTCTGGCTACTCAACTAGATGAATCACAGCAGTGTGAGATATTGAAAAATATCAAGAAATTTTGTGGAAACTTATCTACCCTCAAGGAGATAGTGATAATTAACAAGAAACGCAAAAGTGCACAAAGTCATAAGGCACAGAATTCAAGAGCTGCGGTAAATAAGAGCATGAAAAACTGCTGTGGACTGGGGAAATCATGGAATGGGAGGTATTTGCAGAACACTAGCTCTTAACCCATAACTCTTGTTCTGCTGGGGAAAATGAATTATAAATTGAGTCTAGGAGAGGTGGACACTTGTTTTTGTCCTACCTTTGAGCCGAACTGGAAATCAGAAACTCCTCCACTCATTACCAGCCCCAGCTGGAAGAACTATGGCTGGTAACAGCTATGGCATTCACAGAACAAGGTAAGACCTGCTAGAGATAGTGGGCATCTGGGGAAACAAGAGCTTCCTCATTGCTACCCCAATTTTCTCCTTGTCTTTGTCCTTGAAGGAATGCTTTGATCTTACTAGCCAACCATAATTGCTGTTACTGTTCTCAGATACACACACTGCCCTTCCTCCATTATCTGAAACAGATGTAATTAATAAATACCCAGGTTCTGGGTTCCTTCAGGCCTTTTGTCATTTTTTATCATTTATTTTTAAAAGAATAGAAAAATAATGGAGAAGACATTACAAGTTATACACAAGGGCCGGCCAAATAGCTCAGCGGATTAAAGCACCTGCAAGCAGATGCAGGCACCAGGGGCTCAATCCCTGGGCCTGATGTGCTGGCCCCACCCCTGGAGCATGCTGAGAGAGCAATGGAAATTGGGCATGGTGACACACGAATGCAATCCCAGCTCTTGGGAGCCTGTAAACAGGTGAATCACTATGAGTCTGATCTAGTTGTGAGACCCTGAACATTCTGTAGATCCTTCCCTAAAATACAAAAAGAAAGAAAGAAAGAAAGAAAGAAAGAAAGAAAGAAAGAAAGAAAGAAAGAA
>NW_004524617.1:5013699-5030022 GCF_000260255.1 Octodon degus | reverse complement strand
GAAAGAAAGAAAGAAAGAAAGAAAGAAAGAAAGAAAGAAAGAAGTGATACACAAGTTAAAAAAATAAAATAAGTATTAAAACAGTTTCTGAAGGTAACAGTTAATGCTGAAAATTATTAATTTGACCAATTTTATATACTAATATCTGTAATCTGAGCAACTACATTGAAGACAGAAATGTGCAATATAGCAACCACTGTTGAATACCATGAGGACTTTTGTCCCCTGAAAGCAAATATTCACTCCAGGTCCCTGACAGGTTCCTGCAGGCACCTTAGCATGTCTATTTTTTTTTCTCTTACTCTTTCTTCCCATTGTATGCCGTAAGGCCAGGCAGAAGATCAGGAGCTAACAGCAGGGGTCCCTATAATTAGCACCATGGAAAAGTACTCCAATACCTTTGCAACTAAAATCTGGGCATATGCTAGAATTTTCAGAAAGTTTGCTCTAACAACTCATGAGCAATATCGTCTCTTCTTAACTTCCTTTTAATTAGCCCAATCTTATTTAAGTCTATAGCTCACCATTTCATAATCACTCTGACTTTGTATTGTTCCTACTCATTTCAACTTGTTTAGGGTAGGAACATACTTTTTCCTATTACATCTTTCATTGATTTAGTATATTTAAGTCCACAAATACTTCACTTCAGTGAGGTCATTGATGGGACCAAATTATAGAGTTTTGGCATATGTATACAATGAATGGCATATAGTTACATAGTAAATATTTTGTTGAAAATCTGTTAAATGAACAGACACACTTATTACGTTAATGTTGTAATAAATCAGTCAATATAATAGCTTTACATGTATAGATAAAAAGGAACAGTTAATTTAGTTACTATAAGTATATATGACTTAGATATTAATGTGCTAGTTGGGATATATCCCTTTAAAAATACATGTACATGTGAGAAAATATGTTGTCATAGACATGTAGTTGGAAATATCGTACAAAACCTATAACTCTTTTGAGAAATTCCTCATTTTTACATTATATGGAGTTATATTAAATATTTGTCCTAAAAGTTAAACACTACTGAACTATTTTTCTGCATCTCTTTTATTGACTAATTGTCACATTGATTCATTACTTGCTATATTTATAAACAGCAGGCAAAAACTGGAGTAGGATTTATAAAGTGCCATATAGGGAGCAGTGCACTGCAACAGTAAAATGCTTAATGCCTGTTATATTTCTTCTATTGTTAGAGTCTAAAATATGTCGAGTAGTGAATTTTGTAATTAGACTTACACTGCAAATATGTTTCTATCACTTAGCTGTGTGATCTTACGCCGATTGCATAATTTCCTGAAGCCTCATTTTTTATAAGTAATCATTGGGTTATTGCATTTTCCATGAACTAAAATTGTCACTCTAGGCATATGCCCAGCAGAAATGCACACATTTATTCTCATCAGAAGGAACATACTAGAAACTTCACAGCAGAACTATTTATAATAGTTCCAAAGTGGAAACTACCTAAACGTCTATTGACATACTGTGTGTAAATACATAGCAGAGTATTCACAGAATAAAAAACTGTAGAGCAATCAAGACTAGCTACAACTATAATCAGCATTATGAATGAATCTCTTAGTCCTGTGGCTCAGGGAAAGAAGACTGCCATAGAAGAGTACATGTTGTATAATTTTATTACTGAAGAATGAAAGAGAGAAAAATGAATATACACTATTAAAAGTCAGGGTATTAGTGTCCTTGGAAGGAAGGTGTGTGACAGAAAGGAACAAGGGGCAGATTCTATAGTGCTGATGATATTCTTTTTCTTGATCTGGCTGACGGGTTCACAGATATGTTCAGTTTGGGAAAATTCACAGAGAAATAGAATTATGACATATTAATTTAACTTTATTTCATTATCATAAAACATTTAAAATGAAACTAATATTCAACTTTTCTCATTAATATGAGGATTGAGCCAAAGAAATTTTTAAAAATTTCTCAGGAAATATTGCACTAAATAAATATCCAATTATATATTTTAAACCTATACCTCAAATCTATTACAAACTACGCCTTATAATGTTTGTTATATATATTTTGATATAATACATGACATAATGAGGCTTGCATTAATATGTTTCAATACAGAACTTCTATTTCTTCTTCTATCCTGCAGATATTTATACACATAAATGTTACTGTAATAGAGCTTCATTGTCAGGTTGCTATCCATGAGTTCTTACTTGCCAAAAATGTGTTCACACATAGCAACTATATAGTATCGATTATGCACTAATGGATGAATAACAGCAAAATTGAGCTTATAATGGAAACAAAAGCAAATTACGATACAGTACAAAAAGTCCTATTTTTTTAACTGGCAAGAAAAATATTGTGATTTGGCAGTTTATGCCATAGAAAATAATATGAAATGACTTCCTGCATCATCAATTTACTGATAAGGGTCCAGAAGATATAAACATTGAACTGAGTCCTTCCTTTCTTTTGGATTAGAGTTTACCAAAGACTAATAAAGGTCCCAACTTCCCTGACTGAGCATTTACTGAAAACTTCCTTATGTTAAAGACTGGATGATTTTTAAACAACTAATTATGACTACTTTCATTTGCTGGGGCTTTACCTAATTATAGTCAGTAGTTTTACTCTATTTGCTCAATAATGGAAGTCAATATCTCATTGCACATCATTTGTTGTTCAATCTAATTAGAGCGTTGAGGCTAAAGGATGATCACAGTGTGGTTGGATTGCACAATGAAAGTATTATGCACTAAAACAAAGAATTCCTGGTAATTGTTATCAGACCTAGACTGTATGCTAGAGTAGCTATGTCCCTGTAAGACATTCCTAAGGCAAAAGTATTTTATGGTTCTTGGAATTGTTTTTGCATTTACTTTTTTATCAATATAAATAGGTGTGGTAAGGTTTGAATAACAATTTGGAATCTGCTTTCTAAAATCCTAAATAATCAACTTTTTTAAGCTAAAACAAAACCAGAAAACATTAGAGGCCTTTTGTAATTGATTTTTCTCAGAACTGCAAAAATGTTTGTAAAGCAGCTAGAGAAACAGAAGTAAATCTAAGGCATTTACATATGACATTTCAGAAGATGCACTTGTTTATCTAGAGACAAAACATCAACTCTAAAATCCTTACTAACTAACATTTTGAGAATACTCTTCTTAAACCAATGATACAACCCTTCACATCTATAAGCCAGGAAAATTCCAGTGAGTTAATCCTGGACATGAGAAAAAACGCTGAATTACATAAATGGACAGGACTCTACTGTGTCGATACCCTTCTCCATGATACTCACAATATAGCTTAGCTAACTTATATGAACTACCTTAAAACATTTGGTTTTATGAATTAAAAAATGTTAGCAGCCAGCGAATGAACCACTCACACCAGGCATGCTTTCCCTCAAAAGGTTGTTTTTGAAGTAAGCTATAGCATGTTTGATTTCTTTGTTCAAGGTTGTTCTAATGAATTCTAGGCCTATGCAACAAGGTCACCCATTTTCTACAAATAGAAGTGTTTCAGATAACTGAAGTCATATATTTTCAAGAGTTTTGGGACCTCACAAGCAATTATTCCTATCTGTCTAGTCTACAGGATGATAGAAAATGGGGCTCAGGAGATTATAGACACTGTTTGAATGTCCTTGTTCATCTACTTTCACCACTCAAGAGGTTCCCAAGCATTTTATTGGGTACAATCTTGGCACAATTGATTTTTTCAGAAGATATTTCTTCAGAAGACATCAAATTTCCTTAACCTTTCAGTGCATTTGGGAGGCTGGAGAAATATTTCATAACTAAAAGTTCATGAGTAAATTTCAATAAAAATGCGAATCATAATTATGTGTGTGTTTGTGTGTAAAACTTTGCCCAAATTTCTATCACCTATCTTCAATCAGATTTTCAAAATGGCCTGAGAACTCTAACAGTTTAAATGGTATTAATTTATGGTTGGAAAACTGCTTGGTTTATCCCTCTTGGATTATCACATTCCCTCCCAGTCATGATTTCTTCTTTCTGCAATCTATCTTCACTCTTTGTATGCTTATAACATTTATGAATAGATTTATTTTTTCTTTCCTTTCATGTGATGCAAGGGGTTGAATTCAGTCCCTTGGGAATATTGGATTTAGCACTGAATCATCAGTGATCAATGTCTATAGCCCCTTTAACTATTTGTTATGTAACTTTGTCTCTAGTTAATATGAATCCATGACTTTATACCTTGCTATATATAGTACTACTTTGTAACCCAATTTTTAAAATTCCATGAAAAATAACAATATAGAATGGATGAAAACTTTCTTAAAGGGAAAAGATAACTGGATCTTATATTACACACATAGAGTGGAACATTAGTTCCTGAACTGAATTGGATGTAAAGTAAATAATACAGCCTCATACAGACAATATTGAACCTAAGAATTGAATTTCATGTGAGTGTCAAGTGTTTTGTCCAGGCAAGAGACTGGACAAAAGTAACTAAGAAAAGAATCATTTAAACAATTTTATTTCTAGGAATTTTAATTCTGAGAATACCTACACATCCAATGAAGATAATAAGGTCCTTATGACACCCTCCCATAGAAACTCTCTGTATATCTCTACTATAAAATTTTCAATTCTTTGCATGACCTTTCTATATTTCGTTTAATTTTAGGCACTTTGTATATAATTTATTATGATTGAACATTGCCTAGCAGAGAACCCAAGAAGAAGGAGGGGATTGAACAACAATGTTGTATAATATTAAAAATAATGATCTTGATTCTTAGGAAGTATTTACTATGTGGAATCTCTCTCTCTCTCTCTCTCTCTCTCTCTCTCTCTCTCTCTCTCTCTCTCTCTCTTTGTATTTAGTACAGGGCTTACAGGGTCTCACTGCACAGGTCAGACTCATAGTGATGCTCCTGTTTTCAGTCTCCCAAGCTCTGGAATGTGTCATTTTAAGATTTTATCTACAGGAGCCCATGAGATAGCTCAGTGGACTACAGTGCCTGCTTAGGCAAGCGGTAGCACCATAGTTTGATTGCTGGCACCATATGCCAAGCCAGCCCCACCCTCAGGGCACACTGAGCTGGCCAGAGTCTGGGCATAGTGGTGCGTGCCTGTAATCCCAGCACTGAGGATACTGAAAGCAGAATCGCCATGAGTCTGAGCTACATAGTGAGACCCTGAAAACACCAAATACATTTTTAAACAAGATTTTATCTACAGTATGCATTGTAACTTCCACAAATCTTACATATTGGAATAAAAGTGTAACCATGTTACAGATAAAAAAAAAAAAACCCTGAAGATAAGAAGTGTATGCCAAGCTCAGCAAACTTTCTGAAGTGTTCTTGATATTGCTTGGGTATCTTCCTCAGAACCCAGACAGAGAGGGGAAATACAGAAGGCTGACACTGGCCTCACCACACCCTGAGGAAGCACAGCATGAGGAGGCCTGCTGTGTCCTCAGTGAATCTTCCACACCATTGCCACCTGCTTCTCTTTGCTCTTAGGGATACATTAGAAGGAAGTGACGAGTGAGGCACCTCTCAGAAGACTTACCTTGAAACAGTGTTATTTTCTCTTATTTATGTTTTAAATTCAAAAATTTTGAGCTAAATAACAAAAAAGCCTTTTATACTTTTAAGAATTAAGATTTAAACATGCATATCTTTTTGTTAAGATTTGAATAAGAGTTTTGGAAAATTTTACTTCATTTCTTTCATGGAGTAGTGTACCTTCATTTTCTGGAATATATTCTCTAGAATGTGCCTTCTAACTCAGTTTTATGTTCAGATCAACACCTAGTGATCTACAGCCTGCATATTTTTTGAGTGCAGATACTCATAAACCTACTTTAAGTGTATTAGAATGTTCTATAGGAAGCCAGGGAGATGGCTCAGTAGAATAAGCACTTCCCTGGCAAGCCCAAGGGCCTGAGTTCAATCCCCATTTCCACCCCCCCAAAAAAAATGTTCTATAGGGGAATTACCCCCTATTTGCACCATTCATTTTCAACTTAGGTACCTCAAAGATAACTCTGGAAAAGAAATGCAGTGTGCTGGATACAACTGCATCTCCTCGGGGCTGTGGAGCCCTCCCTGTGCCTCCTTTGTATTCTCTCATGTGGAAATAATCATGCAGAGGTGAGAAACTCTTTAACACATTCTCTTAATTTCCTTAAGGCTAATAAATTACTTCAGTTACACAACTGTTTGCTGATAGATTTATACCCTTCAACTTTTGAAGGATCAACTTCATCTTTACTGAATTTAAAATAAAACATGTCTTAGCTAACCTTTCCTTTTATTTTTTTAAATAAAATATTTGCTGTCTTTTTGGTTAAAATAAAAACCTGAAGATACACAGTGGAGTATTATTCACCTATAAAAAAGATAAATTCAAGACTTTTTTAGACAAATGGATGTAACTAGACACACATACTGGTAAATGAAATAAATTATACCCACATGTGCAAACATCATATTGTCTTACTAGTGTGAGAACCTGAAAGAGTAAATACAATCTGAAAGGTACAACAGATACTGCGAAATGGAAAGAATTTCTTCAGTTGGAAGGAAAAACTGGGATAAGGAAAAGGACAAAAGAATGAAGGAAAAACTATATGTATATATGCAGGATAGCTTGGATAATTGTACTGATTTGTGTTGGTCTTTTGAAAAAAATCAGTTAATTATTAAATTGCTTTTCTTTTTCTTCTTTTTTCTTTTTAGTTTCTTACAACCTTTTGTTGTTATTTTGGGTTTTATAACCAATTTTTCAGGTTTATATCTGGTAATCTAAAGTAATTTGAAGATTACATCTTACAATAGAACAACCATTGTTGAATTCTTATTACTTTGTTTAATGATATTTTGTATTATTTCTAATGCTTTTTTTACTATATTGTATTCTTTAAAAATGAAAAATAAAAATGATATTTGCCATAAGTTCAATATATAAATGCATGTAACCTCCTACTGTGTTTGTCATATATTGAATGTCTACCACACATCATGATACTATCTTACATAAAGCAGAGGTTGATGTAGAATTGTTTGCAATTAATTATTTCATCTTTTGAGAAGGTTGAAGAAGTCTTATGGAAAAATAAAAATTAACATTCAATGAAAATATATATGACAAGATTTGTGGTGATCATTTCTCTACTATATATCAGTAAAGGATCACAAATATAAAATTGGAAGTATTAACCTGAGTTTATCAGATGTAGAGAAATTGCATAACTTGTCCAAGGATATTCAGCTATTAAGCAGTGGTTAGGATTGAAAATATGATCTGTGTTTTTCCATAAATTGAACATTTAATCACTATGTTTTGTTGCCAGTAAAAGAAGAAAATCCTTTGGGGCAAGCAAGATAGCTCAGCAAACTAAAACACCGTTTCTTCCATTTTACTGTATATATTATGCCTTTCAGGTTTTATTTCTTTCAGGTTCTTACACGATATTTACACATGTGGGTCTGGTTTATTTCACTTAGGAGCATAGCCTCTGGTTGCATCCACTTACCTATGAAGGCATCAAGTTTGCCTTTCTTTATAGTTTAGTAAGACTCCATTGTATAAAAATTCCACATTATTCATCCATTCCTCAGATGATGGGCATTTTGGTTGCTTCCAAGATTTGGTTATGACAAATTGTACTGCCATAAACATAGGTGCACATATATCACTATGGTATGATTTTTAAGTTCTTTTGGGAAAATACCCAGAAGGTGAATAGTTGGATTGATGGGATTTTCAGTCTTAGTTTTTGAGGAGTCTCCACACTGATTTCCATAGTGGTTGTGTCTGTCTGCATTCTCACGAGCAATGGAAAAGAGTTCCTCTTCCCTCTCAGCCTCTCTAGCATTTGTTATTAGTTGATTTCTTTATCATAGCCATCCTTGATCTTCTAAATGTGCACTGTTTCTAATGTCATACCAATTATTACTTTAAGATAATTTTTAAATGGTAATAAAAGAAAATAGAGACAAGAACCAAAATTTAAGTTTTCCTGAACGCAAGCTGAAATATTCAATGATATGTCCAATCTTACATGACTATTATATCTGTCAATCTGAGTAACAGATTTGACAATAGAAATAGATAATTTATCAACTATTGTTAATCAGCTATTCTTCTTTTGAAAATCTATAACATATGTATTATTTTATGTTACCCTGATACTGTCTTTATTTCTGATTTTTGTCCTTGCTTTGTTTTTACTCTTTGAAATAAAATAAAATTATAATTAAAAGAAAAGAAAATCCCACCATATATGTATCAGCATTTAATTTTCCTCTTATTGAAAGATTTTTTGGCAAGAGATATGAACATATTTACAGAAGACTCCCAAAAGAAAGATTTTTTCATTGCTGTGAATTACAAAATAATGCTTACCATGCTAGCATAAAATTGTTTATAAATGTATATTTTCTTTCTCGTTCCATGACTCTATCCATTGTTCATCATACACCCAACCATCCATCGTGTATATCCTTTGTTTATATACTGAATCATTCATCTATTAATTCACTAGATTCTTAATACAGTACCATCATATGTCAAACACTGTACAATTAAACAGATTTTCAAAAGTTGACTTTGGTTCTCACCCTAACTATATATACTGACACCTGTGAACTAAGCAACTGCAACTGAAGATGGCAATTTTTAATAGTACGTTCATGCATGGAGTGCTGGTCATTCTGGTCTTCTGAATACAGGCTGCTTGCCATGACATGCCAGTTGCTGCTGTGCTGTCTCTCATGTAAATGATTGTTCAAAAAGAAAGGGGTGGTGAATGAAGGCAAGAGACAGGAAAAGGGATGTTGTGGAACTGTCCTGCTTCAAAGTTGTATATGGTTCGATTTTTGGACTTACGTGTAAACATAAGAATTATATTATTCTCTATGCTTATTTTTAAAATATATTTTAACTTTTAAATGTTTTTCAATACTTGATGAAAAATACCTGTTCCATGTTATGCCTAAGATGTTTGATATTCAGACAGATAGTGAGGTTAAGCTTAAAAGCTCTGGATGGTTAACAACCTAAGTTTGCAGACCAAAATTAGAGAAAAAGGAGGGCCGCTAGGAAAGCCAACACTTTGGCCCTAACCTTCTAAGGTCAATTAAGACTCAGGACATATGATAACTTGTACTGAAACATCATGTAACTCAGTAGTGTTCCAAATTTTCTGATCAAAGAGATTATGGGGCCAAAGAGGAAAGTGATCAATGTTGTAGAGTGTGCCTAAGGAGAGTCACATGGAGAGAAAACATTCTCTCAGGCTTTCACAGAGAGCACATTGGCCAAGCAATGGCCGTGACTCATCCGAATGCGTGACACTGACAAAGGTTCTACAATCTGAGGTAGAGGATCTCAGGATAAATCCTGAGGGGATTTCACTGACCTTATCAGACCCAAAAGCTACAACTGTTGTTACATAGGTATTGCTTTGTCTTGCTCTTAACCATCCAGCAGAAAAGTATAAAAATGAAATATAAGAAAAGCCATGCTGTTATGTTGCACTTTAGGGGACTCAGGTCACCAATTTCTGATATTGCCAGTGAAGCGGAAGACCCAATACTATTATGGACTACTGGACTCTTTTAGAATATTTTGCTGAGTTAACACATCTATAATATTCAAATGATGGAACTAAACAAAAAAGGGGATACAGATGAATGTCCATTTTGTATCTGTGTATTCAAAATGGTTGGAATAGATATATAGTTACATTCTCTTAATGAATAGAGGGATTTGTTCTAATAGTGTTTGGAAATAGGATATCATGTCCACATCTTGTACAGCAATTAACCACTAGGAAGAATGTATGCAATGTGTTAATTATTGAAACTGTCCTACCAATTTGGTGTGAAACTATTACATTGCTATTTGTTTCTCAATAAAATTATGGAAAATAATAAAACAACACTGAGATACCAAAAAAATTTATCTCCTAACTTACTACTTTGAGAGACAAATGTAGTAATGGCTATGAAAGTACTCTGTAAATTAAAAAATGTTGCCTAATTTTTATAATCATAATAAATACTAGCTGTGAAATGAGTTTGGAAATAAAACGTTAATATTAAATTTTTAAAAAGTTGACTTCGGGAGTAAAATGTAACAGAAATTGAGAAATCCCAGCCATCTAAAAGTTTTTTAAAATGAACCCTGAAACTTTGCATCCAACAAAATGACTCCACTCATTCACCTTATCTCTGTTCGGTAAGTGCAGTATAAGTTACTTGCACGCTGTTTTGAGGTGATTACCAGAAGCATCGGTATCATTTAAGAAAAAGTAGCACTGGAACTTTTCATTTTACAATCCTCTATAAACATTGCATAAATTATGTATTTAATTAATACAATGTGTTCCTTGCTATTGTATTTTCCATAAGATCCTTCACTCTCTGTTAATTACATGATTAGTAGAAAATTTTTAACTTTGATATCACACTGAGAATGACCACATATACATTTTCCTTAACATGCTACAACTTCTAGAAGCAACAGAAGAAATGTACTGAGAAATAACAGTCATGGACTGACCACTTGGGAGTTTGTGGGTGCAGCACTAACAACTGTGATAACTTGCCAGATATTACAAAGACATTTTCTGCATCAGGAAGAAAAATAGGAAAGAAATTAGCTGTAACAAAAAGGGGTGGATTCTGATTAAATGACTGCTTGCATATCTCCGTATTTCATTTAGAGATTTACCTCACCAAGGCATTCTATAATTGGTAATATGTATAGATAATTGAAGCCATGTCATTCGTAAGACCAAGATCATAAATATTTTTTCTCTGTCCTTTTCTTCCTCCCCACGGTTGTAGGTAAAATTTTAACTTTCAAGTGAATTATGCAATCTATATTCAAGCCTAA
The DNA here is from genome assembly GCF_000260255.1 of Octodon degus. Classification (NCBI taxonomy): domain Eukaryota; kingdom Metazoa; phylum Chordata; class Mammalia; order Rodentia; family Octodontidae; genus Octodon; species Octodon degus. The sequence continues at coordinate 5,019,124 of NW_004524617.1, read as the reverse complement.
AATCCAAAAGCACTATTTATAGTGTTTTATTTTGAAATCCTTATATAAAAATTCATCTCCCAAGTTATCTAAGGACTGGTTGATCACTATCCTAGTTTATGTGGAACTGACAATCCTTTGTGCAGCTAACATTACTCCTCTGCTTGATGTGCGCATTATGTTCAGGTATCATTGTTTTTTTGTTGTTGTTGTTGTGTTATATTTTTGTTTTTTTGTTTTGTTTTGTTTTTTTTTGGCAGAACCAGGGATTGAATTCAGGCCCTTGCACTTGCCAGGGAAGTGCTTATTCCACTGAGCCATCTCTCTGGCCCCCAGGCATTATTTTCATGAAGACAATCACCTAGAAGAACTTTCCAACATCTGAATATGCTGAAGATCCTCACCCTCACACTAGGTAAGCATGGAATGTTTGTATTTCTTCTTCCTCATTGACTCATGTTCATGTAAACACTCATACTGTGTTGATGCAGTAACGTCTCATCCAGATGGCAGACCACTTTTTGAAGAAATATTTTCAAAGTCCCTGCTCAACTGACAACAAATTATTCCTTCCTAACATGCTTATTTGTGCCATAGAACAATGGGAGGTAGCTACTTTGGGTAGGATAAACTTGGCAATTTGTGTATAATTGTTAGTTTAATGAGCCAGTCATATTTTCCTTTTTTATGACTAAGCTCACTTTTATGCTCTTACTGATGCATTTTCTGGTGCCTAAATGTACAGCCAAAACTGTTTAGATATTCATCATTCATTATTCTCAGCCAGAAATTCCTTATGCTTTCTCCAAGCAATATGACTGAGAAACAATTAAACCAAAGAATAAGCAACTTCTGAACTGGCAATTTTATTGAAAATGCATATTTAACTAGAGAAGAACACATATCATAATTGTATAGCTCAGTGATTTTTTTATAAAGTGAACATATCTATATAATCAAGACTCATATAAAGGTACAAGCTATTAGCTAAGTTTCACCTTTGCCCCTTAGCTACATGACCCTCCTTCCTGGTATAAGCACTGTCTGAAATTCTAAGAGAATTTGTTAATTCCTCATTTCTTAAATTTTGTAGAGATAAAAATAAACTTCAATGTGCACTTTTTAATGCCAAAGTTCATACACTGATAATTTTGCTTGTTATTTTTGCCTTGCCAATCATGAATAGTTACATTTGTTCTTACTACTCTCCAACACTACGTTGTGTGAATATATCATGCCGCATTTACCCATTCTATGTTGATGGGAAATTTGTTGTTGTACAGTGTAGATCTACAAGAAATAAGGTTCAAATGAAAGTTCTTTTGACCCACATGTCTTCTGAACTAGAACCCTCTTGGTATAAGAATATAATGTATAGGGCTGGAGAGATGGCTCAGTGGTCTAAAGCACCTACTTAGAACAAGTTCAGCGAAGCACAGGGACCACGGTTCAATCCCCCAGCACCACATGCCAGCCAGCCCGCCCCCTGGTGGGCTGAGCTGGCCACACACACCTCTCTCTCTCTCTCTCTCTCTCTCTCTCTCTCTCTCTCTCTCTCGAATAAATAAATAAATAAATAAATAAATTTTAAAAAAAAGAATATAATGTATAAAGTAAAGTAAAAGTACCCATGTGTAAAAGCTAGTCTGGAATGCCACTGTTGGTTGGGATTTGCTATGTGACTAATTATAATTTGAAGACAAACAACTCCCTCTGCCACAGTGCTTTCCCTCAGCAGCCCAGACTCACTGAGTTAGCAAAATGGCCCCAAGACACTCCTGTTTACATTTGAAAATCAACCAAATTACAATAAGGGATAAAAGCAAAAGTTAGAATAAATATGTGCAAGTTTAAACCATATAGAACAGAACAGCCAAAAACACTCATTAAATTTACTTGTGGACAAAAGAGATTTGCACTAATTAAAATGCCTAGTCACTGTAGTGTAGGCTAAGAGGGAAGATTGACTTAATACCAAATGGCTTCATTTTGTGGGTTTACATCAAACTTTTAAAATATTTTCAGTTAAAGAAATGAAAGAAAGATGAAAAACTCTCATAGGAAAACAGATAAAATACCGCAGACCTAAGGATATCCATTATCATCATTATGACAGCATTTTCTATCACATTTATGGATTTAGGTAATTTGTATCACACTTGTTGTTAAGGGACAATTGAGCAGGTGCCATTTTATGAGGTACTAATTCTGTAGTGATTCCCAAGTGGAGGATCCACACAAGGGTCAATTATTATCAGTCTAATAGAAATGCTGTGAATGGGAAAAATGCAAAGTAGCATTAATCTCCTCATTGCTCCCTTGAGTGGAGTTCAGCTGTCAGTTTTAGTCCTGAGGACCTTGGAGACCACCAGCATGTCCAGAAGCATTTCAGATTTGTTACACCAAGGGCAGAGTGAGCTGAATATTTTTAACACATCTTTGAAAAACCACTTTCTACTTTTAAAAATTATAAAAGTATATAAAGAAAAATAAGATTGAATGTGATTTCTAAATTAAAATATAAATTGGCTTTCAGCATATTATCCTGAGGTTTTAACCTTCAAAATGAAAATCACTCCTACTTCAAATCCAACTTTCTGATTCTCTGGCTTATACTTAAACATTTATGTAAGTAATCATGAGAGATTTTATTCAGGAAATATGGAATTTATATTCTTTCTCATGAAAAACTTAAGAATCATGAATCCTTCTAAAAATGAAACAATGCGTGTGAAATTATCAGATTTATCATGTATTTGATATTCAATAGCATTTGATATTAAATAAAATTAGGTTTTATCTAATATATGTGTGCATGATGTGCACATATAGCACCATTTGCCACCAGTAGATAGGGCTATAGATATGGGAAGAAAAGATAAGTGACATATGTTGATGACTGAAACCTGTTATGGACAAGGTAGCAAGCTCGGTATTTTACATATATTATAGCTCGCTTAATCACTTCAATAACATCTCAAATCATGACTTTTTAGGTTCTTTGCAGATTACAAAGTTGAAATTCATCAAGGTTAAATATCTTAAACACTTTAACAACTTAGTGAATAGTGAATTCAAGAATCAAAGCTATGTCTGCCTACCTACAACATATTACCACTATACTTTCTCTTCCTAAGGACTAATTACCTGAAAGCTAGTATTCTTAAGGTATTGTGAGAAACCTTGAAATAAGGAGGTTATTTTTTTCCTTCCAGTGCACAAAAATAGTTCTCCAAATTCAAGGTCATTTTATCTTTACCTTAGTCCATTTGTGTGGCTATACCAAGACAGTTGAGAATGAGTGATTTTTAGCAATAGAAATCTGTTTTCTCACAATTTTGGAGCCAAGACCAAGGCATTGGAAGGTTGGTTTGGTTGTGTAGTGGGGGCTTCTTTACATTCCCGTGCTCATATCTTGTTATTTTATCCTCCAAAATAGAAGAATGATGTCATCTCATCACAAAAGGTAGACTGACAAATGAGAGGTGAATGCTACACAAAGCCTCTTTTACAGGGACATTTAACCCATTTAAGCAGGTATCAAGCCTTACTAACACAATCACCTCTTAAAATCTCATGTTTTATTCACATTGGCCATCAAGTCTCAGGACCTGAATTTTGAAGGAGAGACATTCAAACAGTAGCACACTCATAACAGTTTTGACCATTGTGCAGTTTTTTGTTTCTTTTGCTTTTTGTGTCTACATTTGCTTTATTTAATCTGGAGGATGTCCCTAAGTTTTCAGTTATGGATTCAAGTACAACAAGTAGCTTAATCAGTAGCTATAAACTACCTCTTGACTTAAAGCCAAGTTGGTAAAAAAGAATAAGGCTGCTATTTTTTTTTCTTTTCCAGGAAAATCCTGTCTGTAGACTTGAAATAATTCTCATCCCCACTCTATTCCTTGTTCCCAGTAATTTCTATTCCCTTTATATAAACTTTTCTATTCCTAAAATACTTTCCATGCTGCTTCTAGAGATCTTGCAGCTTAGAAAATATGAATATGACTATGTCACTGCCCTCTGAAACACTTTTTAGAGACTCCACGTAGAATTGTGTCAATGTTCATAATGCTTAGTTCGGCACAGAAGAATTACACCCATTTATTCTTCTTTGATCTTGTCTCTCTCCTGATTTTTTTCTTATCCTTATATTTTTGACTCTGGCCATTCCAGAATATTCTGAATATTTCAGAATATCCCAGAATCTGAGGAGACACTTCAAACACTCATGTTTTTGTCCAGGTAGTTTTGTCTACCTTCAATGCCCTTTCCTCCATTTGTTATCCTAAGCAAATATAACTCTGTTTTTCATAGTTGAGCTCCAACGTTACCTGTTCTAAGCCACAATGCCTAATTTTTATGTTCTGCTATATATTCAAATATGACAAAATTGTATAAATGAATTGCAATAATTTAGTTGGCTGAATTTTATTACATGGTAAACATCTAGAAAATAGGGAATGTGGATTTCACATATATTTATCTCCTTACATGACATCTTAGGAAAAATATCATGCTTTTTAAATTCAAAAGTAGGTTATACCATTTACCAACTGACTTCTAAATCTGGTTTCTTTTCTATGAAATAAAGCATTGACCACTTTGCAGAGTTATTTATAGGCAAAATCATATAAACAAAGCACAGTATTTTATGGTAAAAACTCAATAAATGTTAGCTATTACTGTCAGGAGAACTAAACTACAGTAATAGCTAAGAATTAACTATTTATTTGATAAATAATCTTCCTCAAAGTTGAATTCTAATTATGAATGCAACAACATTTTAATAGTACTTTAAAGGACACTTACCTTTATGAAATTTATTAAAAGAACTCTCACCAAGAACTAAAAATCTAACAAAAGCAAGTAAGATATCTTCCAGTATCTTCCTTCCATTTTATACATTTGAGAATTTATAGAATTGAGGCTCTATAACATCATAAGTAGCAACTTGTGTGTAAAGAAGGAAACAGAACACAAATTAAGATATTTATTATATAGATTATGCCTCATGCAGTTGTGAGAGCTGCTGAAGTAGTCTATAAAGGTCGTGGCTTTTGTTTCTACTTATGAGACTGATGTCAATGAATGTCAGCAAAATAAACTTTCAAGAAGCAAAGCTAGGGCTGGCCAACTAGCTCAGCAGATTGAAGTGCCTGCAATCAGGCTCAGGGGCTGGGGGTTAGATCCCCAGGCCTACTGTTCCGGCCCAGCCTCCGGGATGCACTGAGAAGGTAATTGAGAATGGGCATGCTGGTGTACGCCTGTAATCCCAGCTCTTGGGAGGATGTAAACAGGTGGATCACTATGAGTCCAATCTAGAGACCTTGAACTCCCTGTAGACCCTTTCCTAAAATACAAGAAGAAAGAAGAAGAAGAAGAAGAAGAAGAAGAAGAAGAAGAAGAAGAAGAAGAAGAAGAAGAAGAAGAAGAAGAAGAAGAA
>NW_004524617.1:5003027-5013504 GCF_000260255.1 Octodon degus | reverse complement strand
AAGAAGAAGAAGAAGAAGAAGAAGAAGAAGAAGAAGAAGAAGAAGAAGAAGAAGAAGAAGAAGAAGAAGAAGAAGAAGAAGAAGAAGAAGAAGAAAATCTGGACCTTCACAATAAACTAGAACCCACCTCTGACCCCAATGATGACAATACAAGAGGCCATAAAATGGAGGGATGTCCATTACTATAGAACTACACATAAATGTGGCTCAAAACTTGAAGAAACTAAAGGCAGGCCAGATAGCTAATCAGACTAAAGTGCCTGCTTAGGCAGGTGCAGGGACCAGGGTTTGATCACCAGTGTGCCATGCTGGTCCACCCCTGCGGTGTGCTGAGATGGCAACTAAGGCTGGGCGTAGTGGTGCGCACCTATAATCCCAGCACTTGGGAGACTGAAAACAGGGGTATCACTAGAAGTCCGATCTACACTCTCAGTGTAGTGAGACTCTGTAGAGTTTTATTCACTAAATACATTTAGAAAAGGAAAAGAAAAGTTGAAGAAGCTGAAGGGCAATTTCTAGTGGGCACATGACTTGAAGGATGATCATGGTTGAGACAAAGCAAGGTGAGCCAGGAGGTAGGAGGAAACGTGTGGGAGCCAGAGTAGGGCACTAGGCTTGGCGCTGCTCTTCAGAGCATAGATCCTACTCCTTCTATATTTTACGTACATTTCTCTTTTGACCAGCTCTATGCCTGGAAAAGGGAATATTGGAAATGCATTTCCAGCTTTGATGAACTGGCAAATTTAAAGCATACAACAAGGAACAACTGAGAGATACATACTTGAAAAGTCACCTCGCCATAGAACATAATGTTCTTCCACTAGGTTACTCTCCTATCAATGATAGTATAAATTGCCATTATGATAATAATACAAATTTTACCTTAGACGAAGTATTAAAATTTTGAAAATAGACATCAAATTATAGATAGTTATAATAATTTCAATCATTCTCATGGATTTCACTTTTGCACTACCAACTCTTTGAAATACTGAACATGAAATCATTTATGCCTACTCTCCTTATTCAATATCGTATCTGGGTTGAAAAATTTTGACTGAGTACCAATCTCTTAAATATTCTAGAGCTCCACAAAATAGGGAGTGTTGTTCCCGGAGTTCTTATCCTTTGGGAGAAATGTATGAATTTTTCTGTTTTAGCTAAAATCATACAAAAATATTTACTGGCTTGGAGGCATTTGGTGTCCCAGAGTTGGCCTAGTCTAAGATCATATTTTTTTTTCTTCCGTTTTATGAAAACTCTCTCAATCTTCCAAGTTTACTCTTTAATGAGAAAATTTTGTCTATAAGAAAACTTGGATTTTTATTTAACCTGTGATTTAAATAGCTCCATACAAATGATACATATAGCTACAAGTGCTAAAAAATATAGTGAACAGAATATTCAATTGAAAGCCTTGTGATTTTCAAAGAACTACCTCTGGATAGAACTGTCAAAGCCTCGGGGCTTTGTTTTTGCTCAGGTATCTTTAGGTCCTTACTACACAAGCCCCACTAACATAGAGAATCCAGTAAGTTTTCATTATGATAATTACTAATTTGTGCCAAGTAATTATTACGATAATTACTGACTTATATGATAATCACTCCCTCATGCCCTTTTAAATACATTTTGTATTAATCATACCTTTCTTTGAATGCTATTTTAAAACATATTGCATCTGTTCTTTTCACAGATCTTTTGCCTTTTCTATGGATGATTTAAAATTTTTAAAAACACAAATGGAGTCTCATAATACTACATATTGTGTATACCTTGTAAGATACTTTTAAAATGTCCTGACTGATTTTAATTTTCTTTTCAAAAGAACGTCAAAGCTATTTAAGCATGCATGGGACCATTTTCCTCCATGACAATACAAAATTTCAAGAATTGTAGTCCTTCAGTCCTTGCTGAGCCTTCACTTAAAGGGTCTTGATTATGCAAGCCAAACTATCTGTGGTAAAGCGGCATTAATCCATAGAGAATGTTGTCCCAGACAAGATGGCTGAGGCTCCATCAGTGAACGGCAATACTAGAAACTTCAGCATGAAGATGTGAACTGGCTTCCTACCCCAGCCTTAGGTTACTGTTTTCTTTTTTCTAGTTAGGGAAAGCAGGATTCAAGGGTATTTTTGGAGCAAGGGCCTTTTGCATATCTGGCATATCTCTGTGTGGAGATTAGCTCACTGCTAGGGCATCATTTTCCTTGTAGGACCAGTGGCCTCGTTTTCCTTCAGGGACCAGTTCTGTCTGTCATCTTTGTTAATTCTAGCTAAGCTGTTAAATGAAACAAGAATATTTATCGATGATAATCTAACACACTATGCTTCCCAAAATTGCTTCAATCAAGTGACCTATTCTTTACCATTAAGACAAGACAGTGGATAAGACTATGGATTTAGACTGGGAAAGGTCAGACATAAACTGACAGCTGGTTGTGCCTCTTCCTAGCTGTGTCACCTTGTAAAGTTAGTCTATTATCTTTGGGTTTGATTTTATAAATGATATTACATAAGCAGTACATCAAACTGTTGCTGTGAGGATCAAACAAAATGTTAATGGATATAATGATTAACAGGCCATAATAAGAGCAAACCACAAAGTGATAGCTGTTACTATTTCTAATACTGTCTTATAGAAGTGAAATTATAATGGCACCTGATTAGAACAAGGTTGAAGCATAAAGTCAAGACTCATATGTTATGAATTTATCAGTCATCACTGTTCATTCATTGTTTGCTAGAGAGAGAAGTTTCTGTGTTTTTCTCTACTCATCTCCAGATTGCACAGAATAGCTACTTCTTAATGGCATTGCTAAAATTAATGCTTAAGAAAGATCGATGACACAACAAATACACAATAAAGTTCACCTCTTTCTTAGCATCTATAAGAAAAAGCTATATTTGTGTATATGCACAAATCTGTTTTCAACATGTACATTTTAATTTGCTAGAAATTCTACTCAGCTGACTAAAGCACCTGTTTAGGCAGAGTGCAGGGATAAGGGTTTGATACCCTGTATGCTGTGCCAGCTGTGCCCCCAGGGTACACTGAGATACTGATTGATACTGGGCGTGGTGGTGTGTGCCTGTAATACCAGAACTTGGGAGGCTGAAAACAAGAGGATCACTAGGAGTCCAATCTGTGTAGTGAGATCCTGTAGATCATGTACTAAAAATACATTTTAAAAAATAAATTCTGGAGGAAATTTTCTAATTTTTTTAACAAGGTATGAAGTAAAATTACAGATCACTGATTGCATATAACAATAATGGGAAGTGTGTTTAAGAATGCAGAACCTCAGGTGTGGTGAAACAAGCCTGTAATTCTAGCACTCTGGAGCCTGGGGCAGGAGGATAACCATAAGTTCAAAGCCAACCTAGAGTACATAGCAAGTAGTTCTAGAATAGCATGGACCATACAGAGACCCTGTCTTGACAGGAGCAGACAAGACAAGACAAGAATGCAGAATCTCCATTTCTATCTTAGCATGCCTAGGCAGATAATGGTCATGTCTTCATATTGACATTTTCACAAGTATTCCATGATATTCTGGTACTCCACTTTGAGAACTATGAGCATAAAGGTCTTTAAGGGGGGACACAAAATTTGATTTCTAGAAATTTATACTGTAAATCTATGATCTCAAGTACTATGTTATTCTAAGCTTAGAAAATGTGCCAACTGTTTGCATACAAATGTCCATGCAAGAATGTTTGCTACTGATAAAAGTGAAAGTAAAGAAGTACTATAAATGTACAATAGGGAATGTATTAAAAATTCATGTCAGTTGTATCTATACAGTGGTGCATTATGAAGTCTTTAAAATTAAGGTAAATTTTGCTTGTTTATACTTTTTTTTTAGTTTTTTATGCATTTTGTGCTGGCTCTCACTTTGCAGCTCAGACTCATAGTGATGCTCCTGTTTTCAACCTCCTCAGCGCTGGGATTACAGGCATGTGCCATCACACCCACACTTGGTCACAGGCTCAGTATGCCTGGGGGTAGGGCTGGTACAGCATGTGGTGCCAGGGATCTAACCCTGGTCCCTGAACTTGCCTAAGTAGGCACTTAGTCCCCTGAGTTTTCTCAGTCTTTTGTTTAAACTTTTGTGGTAAATAAGAAGAGAAACCAGTTAACAGAGTGCCATTCCATTTTTATCAAAAAATATGCATGGAACCTCAAGCAATTTGGCCAAAGACCATAGAACAAAGTGGAATTGTACGCAATCCTGGATGGTACATTATGGATAATTTTACAAGCTTTGTGCATGTTTTCCTCCTTCAAGATTTTCAGTATGTAAGGTCTGGTAGTTTCATGAACAGGAATTTTATAATATACATGTTTAGAATTTACAAAGTTAATATATATGCACTGCTCATTAATTCAACCACCAATAAAACTGTGGCAGGTAGCATAATGGGGTCTCTAAAGATGCTTATGCTTTAATTAATCCTCTGAAACTGTGAATATGCTAACTTGCATATCAGATTAAGGGTTGGTTAGAGACTTTGAGATGAAGAAATTTACATAGATATTCCAGTAGTCTCAACCTAATTGAATTAGTCCCTCAAATCAGGGAACTTCTGTGTCTGTGGTCCGAGAGAGATGAAACGATACGAGGCTCAGAATGCTATGATGTGAGAATAACTGAACCTGCTTTGGCTGACTGAACAAGGACAAAGAGTGCTGTTGACCTCTAAAAATGAAAAAAAAAAATGAAGGAAAGAGATTACACTCTGGAGATTCCTGAGGATAATATAGTTCCTGCTATCCATAAGCCAGTGATCCCTGATCTTAGATCACTGAGTTCCTGTTAAATTTATAACCTACAGAACTGAAAGATAATATATTTGTGTTATTTTAGATTACCGAGTTGTGGTAATTTGTTACAGCAGCAACAGAAAACTAATACAAAAATAAAGGTAAATATTTCCCAATATTTAATTTGTCTACTAGTCTATGGACCCTCCACCATAATCAGCAATCAAACTGTGCCCCTTTTCAACAGTGTCATTAAAATCATAAATGCTAATACTGGAAACAGCTTTAGCAATCATCTAATTTAAGACATATTTTATACATGCAGGAATTAGGGCCTGAAAATGTGTGTAATTTAGCTATTGAAATATTAAAATGCTTCTGGTTTCAAGCAATGGAAAAGTTGCCTGCATTTTTATTTATACTACAAGAAGTTGATTATCTCACAGAGCAATAAAACAGGGTGAACTTCAAGACAAACTATCAGAACTTGGGCTGAGAAACTTACTGACTCTGAATTCCACTGTGTGTTGTCAACATGACTGCCTCCCATCAGACCTCAGTTCCATAGATGATAATCTTCAGAGGAAGATCAGGGCTGTGTCTTTTGTGTCTCATTTACAACAGTCAGGTATGTTTTTTTGTAATGTCCCTCAACTCTGTATGTTGTGACTCTGAGCATGAACTCTAGTACTAGCCCAATGGAGTTTAAATAACATTGTTTCTCTCTTAGTGCGACCTTCCTTGGGCAAGTTACTTAACCATTTTCTGCCTCATTTTACAGAATTGTAAAATAGAATGAGTATATTCTGCCTACCTCATTGAGTTTGTATGAGGATTGAATATATTATAGTATGCACACAGCTTAGCACTTTACCTGGCACAAAATGAATATAGTAAATCACTGAGATATTTGTTCAAGCCTCCCTATATCTACACCCTTGGGAAGCCTTTCCCATGCCAGTTCTGAGCTCAGTAATGTGACTTGCTTACACATATGAGAGAATATTGGACATGACAGAAACAAAAACTTGAAACTTCCTTTCTTTGGGGGGCATGTCTCTGTTTATGCTGCTCTTGAATATTGCTGTCATATGACACAACCCCCAGTAGGTTATCAGAGAGGAGAGACGTTTTTTTCTATTACCCTGCACAATGGCCATACATATTATTGAAGTTATCTATCTCAGAGCAACCAGTTACCAATAACCTCTCCAGTTGATCACAGACACCATGACAAGCCCATTATGGATAAGCCAAGCCAGCCCAAATCAGCAAAAGCTCACAACCAATCCACAGAATCATAAGGTAAGTAAATGACTATAGTTAAAATCTGTCATCGTTCATTATATAAGTTATCCGTGAAGACTAATGGATACACTAAGGTGAAAAAAAAAAGAATAAGTCATCATTTTCTTTTGAGTCACATTGATCAATCACCAACAGTAAAGTGAAGAACTAAACAATAACAACAGTGAGTAGTTTAAGCTATAGGTTCTCTATGCTTGTTCTGAATCATTAAATGTTATGAGAAACATCCACAAGTGGCAAGGGTGATTTTATTATGTAGCCAAGTTGGGCACATTTGATTTAGAGTAAATATTGGGAGGGAATAGGTATTGGATGCCAATCACCATTATCATTACACACATGATCACACAACCGTTTAGTGGGAGAGAAGTGGCACTGACCAGGTCCTCCTCTGAGGCTCTGCCTGGATTTTGTTTTTGTATAATATGATGCTGTAGGAGAGAGTGAAACCTTCAGGCATTCCCGGCAACTAAATTATTGGGCATATTGTCCAACAGCAGAAGGAAAGTTGTTCACACTGTTTCTCTTTGAGCTGCACATATTCTGAGGCAAAATAGAAAACTTCAGATACAATTACTGAAGTTTTTTTCTTTTCTTTCCTGCATGCCCAGCAGCTGGTGGGTGTTTAGCATCTGATATGAGAAGTTAAGCTGAATAAACTGGAAGAAAACCTATAGAAAGCAAGCTCAGCTTTAAAAGAAATTGCTAAATTTGCCGACTCCAGAGCTCAGGACAGCTTAATAAAACTGAATAGAGGAAAACCAATTAAACACTTTGAACTGCTATTCTGAGCCTCACCGAAACAACACCAATCAAAAGAAGAAATATTCAATTATTAGTAGCAGCTGGATTTTTGTGAAAGTATTTTTTTTCTAAATTAGGTAAAGATCCCCCCTTCCTGCTGCTATTTCCCAGTGGACTAAATGATTATTTTCTTATCCAGAAAGTACTTAACTATGCATTTGCCCACATGCATAGAAAGAAATCCTAATGATCTAATGCATAACTGTGAGTTGCCCCTTCTCTTTTCAAAAGCTCTCTCAGTTTCTCCATGGCTTATCGATATCCTTGACCTGGTAGACAAAGCCTTATGCAATATGACACTGCCCATAGCATACTTTTCTTGCCCTCCCTATTACAATTCTTATATTATACCAGTTGTTGTAAAACTCTGAGGTTCATTATCTCCTAACAAAATCTATGCTCTGTTGACTCTTTTCTTATACATTACCTTTCATCCATTCTTATAGTTTAGAGTATTTGAAAGGGGAACAATAAAATTCATGACATATTTTATAAGACTATATTATAATGAATCCCGGAAAGAATCATGCGCAAATAGTGCAGGAAATCTGTCCACACGCTAAAGACAAAAGAATCCAGCTGAGGGCCTGGATTCCCACAGTAGTGTCATTCAGGAGTCTAGCTGAAGATCTAGAGCTCATAACACTGCCTCCCACAAGTCCAGCTGGAGGCTCAGAGCCCACAACATTGTCTCATACAGGCTCACTTCACAGATCTGTGCTGGGAAAGCCCAAAGGTCAGTGGTGGAACCTAGACAATCTATGCCAGTGGGATGAAGATCTTTAGTAATATGCTGAGTGATCTGAACAGGAGCAAGGAAGCAGCACTCAAGGCAAGCACCAGAGTTCCCCCAAAAGTACTACAGCTATTCTCAGTAACAGTGAAGTCCTGAGCTCCTCCAGCAATGAGGAAAGCTGAGTTCCCATCAGGAAAGCCAATGCAACAAACTTCTCCATGAGGCAGAGTAGTGCATCATCTTCCCCTCTGGAGCCAGGAAGCGATGCTCAAGATGAGGACCAAAGCTCCTCCAAAATGAACTGTAGTCATTCTCAGTGACAGAGATTTCCCAAACTCCTCCTCTGACAAGAACAGCCAAGCTCATCAGGAAAACCTGCATGACAAGGTCCTCCAGAAGAATAGCCCAAGAGAACCATCAGCTTCCAACAGCTCCAACAGCTTCGCAAAACAGCATACCTAACAGCCTCTCAACAGCTTCTCCAGCTCTGCCTCTTATGCTGATGGCAACAACCCTCAGTGGTCTTCCCACACCCAGCACCACACTAGATCAACTCAGCTGGGTGTAACAAGTTGACCAGCAGTTAGCAATTCATTACACCCAAATTCCTCATATAACTTCATAAGTTAAATAGCCCATGTTTGAAAACCAACCACAAATCCAAAATTCACAAAACATTTTCTTATCTTTTGTCAAAAAACCTTATCCATAGATCAACTGGAAGATAACTGTAGTCAATATTTACTGAACTCACTATAGCTTGCAAAAATGCCTATCAGAGATACCATGGGTGTTTGGGCTTGTGCTAAATGATTTTAAAGAGGAGTTGAGGAAGAAGGGGTCATTTCTAGGTTAGGTAATGTCAGGAAATAGAGACTACTTGATAATTAGGTATCTTGATAACCTCCTACTAAAAGGAAGGATTACTAATTCAGTGCTACAGTTGTCATTGAGGAAGAAGCACATGTCTATCTGGAGCAACAGTTGTTTAGCCTCAGTGGCCCTGTCTGATCATTGTTTATATGTTCTTCAGATATACACGGTTTTGAGAACATCCCAAATTTCAGAGCTGCTTTTCATTTTCTTACTAAATTACCTGAAGATTGTACCCACCTTCTCTTCAGAATCTCCCTGGTCCAAACTTTTGAAAAATGTCCCACAGATATATCACCTTGGCCCCTCATAGGTTTTTGTTTTTATTTCTAGTTGACTCAAATATATTATATTTCATGTAAGGAACAGAGCTTATTTTAAAATAATACTGTATTGTATCACACACAAAAGGAAAACTTCACATGACATATGTGGAGATTTACATAGAAAAAGCTAAATACTAAGTGCCCTAATGTTCTCACCCATTTACCACAGTTTCAGTCACTTATACAACATAGGTTTGTCCACATATATTATTGGTGACTTCACTACTGCGTCATGTGGACATTGGAATATGGTATATTTTCTCATTCATTTTTCAGTTATATTGGGTGGCTGTATAGAACAGTAGAAAGACTGGACCAGTGACCTCTAAGTGTTTAAAAAACAAACATTTTTTTGCATTTTCGATCAGATAATCCCCATTATGACTACACATCTCTGCAGTTATAACAAGAAAGCAGGCAGAGACAGTATATAAATCAATAAACCAGGTTCCAATATGTGATTGTAAATTTAAGTTTCCACTTGGCTGGGTTGAGAGATGCCTAAACATTTGGTATACTACATTTCTGGATGTGTCAGTGAGGCTGTTTCCAGAGACAATTCGCATATGGGTCAGTGAACTGAGTGGGGAAGAACCACCTTGTAGAATGAGGATCCAGAAGGAACAACAAGGGACAAACTACAATGTTCTTGAGTAGGTACTTATGTTCCTGATGTCATCACACTCCAGATTCTCCAATCTTTGACAATGAACCTGTTCCAGTGACTCTCAGGGGATTTTCAGATATTTAACCTCATACTGCGATTGCATCAATGGCCCTTCTTGCTCTGAGGCTTAAAGCTTCCTGGACTGAGTAACTGTTTATTTCCTCAGATCTCCAGCCTGCAGACAGATACTGGAAAGTGACTCAAACTCTGATCATATAAGCCAAATTAATAAATCCCCCACATAATTAAATTTCTCAGTTCTATTCCTCTAGAGAAGCCTGATTAATACCCTTTAGAATGTTATTTATGAAAAGACAGGTGGTTGACAGGATTTTCCCTCAAGACTCATGCTGTGTTTAAAGTCCATTTCTGGCTTTGTATTTTTATCTGTGAAATAATAATAATAATAATTGTTTTGCATATGAGAATCAAATAGAATATTTTTGTGTGGAAAATCTATTTTTAAAAAAATCTCTTTGTAAATATGAAGCACTATATATTTCCAAGATCATATTAGCTCCTAATATATTTGGGGAGTAGAACTGATTATCTTTCTGCAGTAGAATTGTGGAATACATGGAAGTTTGCCCCCACAATCTCCCATTAAGAAGAAGCATCTCAGACCCAGTCCTAGCCCAGGTCCGGTGAGTGTGTGGAGAGCTTCCTGCTACCCTGCGCCGGCGGGACCAGTCCCAGCCCAGGCGCAGCGTAGGCAGGACGCTCTCCCGCCCCCTCGGGCCGCCCCCCACCACTCCACCTAACCGGCCCCACCACTCCCGCCGATTAGGAATTTCTGCCGAGTTCCGGGAACCCTAGACCCAATCCTAGCCCAGGTCTGCAGCAGGAAGGAGCTGAGCACAGCAGCCAGACCTAAGCCAGATGCAGCTGGTTAACTCCAAACTCTGTAGAGCTCCACCTGAACTTCAGTACGTGTGAAGGTTATAACGACAGCAAAGATCTACAACAAAGGGCAGAAGACAGTGCTACACAAAATGA
>NW_004524617.1:4978948-4993619 GCF_000260255.1 Octodon degus | reverse complement strand
TGTATGCAATGTGTTAATTATTGAAACTGTCCTACCAATTTGGTTTGAAAAAAATAAATAAAATAAAAAATTTAAAAAAAAAATAAGAAGCTTATTGGACAGCTACAAGTTATATGGCCAGTAAGTAGTCTCCACCCTCTGCTACTATGACCTACCTTTTTGAATACAATACATTTAGAGGGAATAGTTCATGGTGACAGAGAAAGACAGAGGTATAAAGGGTCAGTCACTTCTGCCTCAACTCCAATAGACAATACACTTTGCAGAATATCCTGCCAGAATTGTGGAAGCTTCATAGGACATCCATGCTATTTCAAGTTCTTCCTCTCCCCAATTATTCTTCCTCACCATTTGCTTTCACAATTTGATCCTTAGTAAACACATATATTAATCTCTTTCTTAGTGTGTGCTTCTGGAAAACAGTCTGGTATAAGGATAATGTACTGAGATCATGCTGATTACTGTTTTATTATTTTTAGTACATTTTAATGTATTTCTTTTCTTTCTTATAAGAGTATCATGAGGCCCTTGATTTAGAGCCATTTATGATCTTTAAGGAAAAATCCATATTGGGATCAAAATGGATAAAAATATTCTTGGGTTTGGTAAATGTCTAGATTAAGAAAGGACTGATGGGGTGTGTCTGACCCTGAGCATAAGATGATGCTGATTATGAAGGGAGCCATATTTTGATGTTCTGTGTCCTAGAATATATTAGACCTGAGTCCTCTGAATAAAATAACAGAATTATGCAACTCAAGCACGTTAGACATAAGAAATTGGAGTATTGATATCAAAATTCATTGGCCTGCACGATCTCGTCAAGTAACATGTAGACCTGGTGCATCTCGTCAAGTAACATGTAGGCCAGATCAATAGCCTGATGGAGCTGACAGTCAAATTGAAATGGAGCTCTGAAGAGCAAAGTGATGTGCTGTTTACCACATACCATAGTTAATGAGTAAAAGCCAAGTTACTGCATATATATTCTTTAAATATATTTCATGAACAAATAAATTCAATATTATTCAGATAATTGACAATGAAAATGTTCAGTTACTCATCAATTTAATGGATGTGTATTAAGCATCTCTGGCATTCTGGTGAGACATAGTGACAGAGTAGATTTATTTAATGCCATGGTTTGTATATTGTTTGAGTGTGTCCCTGACTGTACCTGCTGAAGTTTAATCTCCATTATGAATCATTAAGATTGTAGAAACTTAATGCAAATTTGTTGCTTAAGAGGTTGATCATTTGGGAGGTAATTGGGACTAGACCAGATCAACAGGGCAGTTTCCATGACTGATTATTGTTGTTTTATAAGAATAAAATAAAAGACCCAAGAATGTAGACAATACATGCACTCCCTGATTATTGCCATGTAATGTTCTGTACCATACTGCTCTGACACTCAGTCATTAAAAGGGTCATCATCAGTTGTGGAAACTTGAACTCAAATTGTGAACAAAAAAACTTTCTTTTTCTATAAAGCCAGCAAGATTCAAATGTTTTCTTATATAAACAAAAATGACTAATACAGTTGGCTACAAGTTTACAACCACATTTTCTTCTGCTATCATCAGTGTCTTAGGATAAGGCATTTGCATTCACAGGAAACAAAGAGACTGCAGAGGCCAAAAGGGTCCTGCTATTTCCTAGGAGACTGATTCATTTCTGTGCAACTAGAACACCTTAGGCATTTTCCTTGCAGTCAGCACCTCTCTCTGTACTTAAAAAATATCTGTAACTAAAGGTACATGCTCAACACATGTGCAGGGCAGGTCTGAGATGCTGCTATGTGAAAGTGGGATGCGAGTGTGTTACCATTAAGACCTAAAATGTTCCCCGGAAGCCTCATGTGATTGGCAGGTGATTGAATCATGGGGGCAGTATATTCAAAAATGGATTATCCCTGATGAGTTTTAGGCTGCCTTGCTATCAGGAAGTGGATCCCGGTTAGAGGCAGAACATGAGCGGTGTACCCAGGAAGGATATATCTTCCTCTCCAGATCCTCACTTCCTCCTTTGCTTTGCAGCTGCCATGTTTAGCAGCTGTCTGCTGCCCAGGCCCTTTCACCGTGCTTTTCTTGCCTTGTGGACAACCAAACATAGACTGAAACTGTGGGTCAAAAATCAACCTTCCCTCACTTAAAGTGGTAGTGTCAAATTCTTGCTTCCATGTACAGAAAAGTAAGATATGGTGTGAAACTGATGGCTTTGGAAGAGAAGCCCTCAAACTTTGGATCTAGGATTTGGTGAATAAAAGCATTAGTTTACCCCTAGAGTCAAATGACTCTGCAATGTGCTGTACTCCACAGCAGGACTGAACTAGTCTTTCATAACAGCACACTCAATGCTGCCTGCCTTGGCTTCATTCCTTTACCTGTTTCACTTTTGATTTTCAGGATAACTTCTCCAACCCACTATTTACATTTAAATTTTTGTCTTGACATCTGCTTCCTGGTGGACCTGAACTTAGATTTGAACCACCTTCAGACATGCCTCAGAGAAAAGAGGGATACCATGTGCACCTCAGGGCCATGAGCTGGGGAAAGGTCTCACCTCCAGGACCCTCACTGATGAGTGTGTGTGCTTTGAAAGGAGCAGACCTCAAGGTGCTCTGATTAATATAGAACTGAAAACAGCAGACAAATAATTTACTTTTTCTCTACTTAAGCAAAGGAGGCTTTCATTATTTCTCCTTCCAGCTGCATATTGCAAAATCTTAGGCACCAGACAGGAGCCTTGTGATTGGGACTGACTTTCTTCCAGCAGAACTGGCCCATACTTGTAACTGAACAGGCTGCTAAAGGTTCTACTAGGCCTCTTAACTCACATTTTAAGTTATAATATAGACCCTGGTTTAAATGGGATTTCCAGTCCAACTTTTCTAAGAAGCCTCCACACTGATTTCCATAACAGTTGCACCAGTCTACATTCCCACCAGCAGTGGAGAAGGGATCCTTTTTCCCCACAGCCTCTCCAACGTTTCTTGTTGGGTGATTTCTTTATGATAGCCATTCCTTCTGGGGTGAGATGATATCTCAATGTTGTTTTAGTTTGCATTTCGTGGATGGCTACTGATGTGGAGCATTTTTTTCATATATTTATTCACTTCTTTAATTTCATCCTCTGAGAAGTGTGTTCTACAATCTGAGGTACAGGATCTCAGGATAAATCCTGAGGGGATTTCACTGACCTTATCAGACGCAAAAGCTACAACTCTTGTTGCATAGGTCCTGCTTTACCTTGGTCTTAACCATCCAGCAGAAAAGTATAAAAAAGAAGTATAAGAAGTAAAGCCATGCTACTATGTTGAGCTGTAGGGGACTCAGGCCAGGTCAACAATTTCTGACATTGCCAGTGAAGCAGAAGACCCCGTACTATTATGGGCTACTGGACTCTTTTGGAGTATTTTGCTGAGTTTACACACCTATAATATTCAAATAACGGAACTTAACAAAAAAAGGGTATACAGATGAATGTCCATTTTGTATCTGTGTATTCAGAGTGGTTAGGATAGATACATAGTTACATTGTCTTAATGAATAGAGTGATTTGTTCTAATGGTGTTTGTAAATAGTATATCATGTCCGCATCTTGTACAGCAATTAACCACTAGGAAGAATGCACGCAATTTGTTAATTATTGAAAATGACCTACCAATTTGGTTTGAAAAAAAAAATAATAATATATATCCTGAATGACTGGACTGTGTAGTCTCTTGTGTAAGGAATTTGAATACCTCCAACATTTCCATGAAGTACTTAAGAATTTTCATGGAATATTTTCTGAATTGACATGATCCAGAAATGCCTGAAGCAGAGGTCTGCAATTATTTTTTTAAAGAATCAGAAAATAACATTTCAAGCTTTCTGTCCATATGATCTCCACAGCTTCTGTCCAACACTCACTACAGTAGTACAGAAGCAGCCAAGGCCACTGTATAAACAAATGAACTGAGTTCTGATAAAACTTTATTTATAAAGATAGGCTAAATTTAGCCCACAGACTTTGCTTTTTGACTCCAAGGCAGTATTAGCAAACAGAAATTGTTGCAGTATGAAAATCTTCTATAATCTGAGCTACCCAATTTAGTAACCAATATGCAGACAGTGCTACTGAGAATATGAATTTTCTATATTTCAATTTGCATTTAAATAGGCACATGTGGCTGGTGACTACCATGTTGGACACAGTGTGGTATTGTTTTGCCAATTCTGGCAAACCTCTGACCACTTAATCATGTTTCTGTCAACATTTCTGCCCCAACTGCTTATTCACTGCGAAACACAATGTGAAAACACAGAAAATGAGAACAGCATATGCTCTGTTTTCCCAGTGAACCTGACAGCCTCCCTTTAGCTCTTCGTGTGGTTGGCTGAGCATAATACATATGGAGCAGACAAACTATTATTTCTCCCTGGGCATGCTAAGGTGTGAGAAAGGCTCTTAGGGATGTAGTTCATGAGATGCAGTGTCCCTGCCAATAATTCAGATATCTTCAGTTGGGATTGGGTACTAGTGAAATACTCACCAAAGCTGGAGTTTCAGTTTTCTATTTTTCATTGGCATTTTCACTTCACTAGCATTGTCAGCTCTAAAACTCTGACCTTTTTAATACTTGATGACTCAATTTTGGGAAGCTGAGTTTCAAGCATCTCCTCCTTTTTAAAGTTTGCTTTTCAAAACCAGCCTCACAGAGATGGTTTCAGTGTGGGATGAAGCAGGCACTTATTGTGCAATAAACGTGTGGATTTATGCTTATAGGCTTCTAGGAGCAACTTTGCCACAGTCCTGTAAAGTCTTGCTCACAGTTCATTGAGCTCTGACTGTATCTTGAATTATAGTTGATGCTCCGAACAGAAAGTAATATTTATCACATCCTATAACTGTGTGTTTCTTGGCTTTGGAAAACCGAATTGTTTTGATATATTCGTTCTGCTACAGCTGAAGTAACCCCTTTGTTCCTGGATCATAAAGTTCAAAGAAATCATTGAATTTTAAAAATACTTTATATGTGGGAAAATGTACATACTAAAACTTAATGCATCTTCACTGACTTAATAGAAACACACTCAGTGGAAACAATCAAGGTGGGAAGCACCTTGCTTCTGAATATGTCAGTTTTTTCAGTTTTTTTATTTTATATCAAGTGAATCAAATAGTGTACTTTATATATCTACATTAGCATTTACAATTCATCCAATCTTTTGTCATATAACATTACAAAATTTTCATGTTTATTAGTATAACATATTTCATTATATGAATGCCCCACAATGTATTCATCCCTTCAACTCTAGGTGAATACTTGTGTGGTTTACACTTTGCAGTAATTATAAACAGATTCTTTCAATTATCATGTTGCTTGTAGTAAGCCTTAATTCCCTTTAAACATTATAAACAGATTCTGGTACATAGCTTTGATGCCCACATATACTAATTTGTTTTGGTATTCGCTTAGTTGAATTGCTGGATATGTATACTATTTGGAGACCCAGAAAGTTTTCTAAAATTGTTGAAACCCATTTCAAAATCTCAACCTACAATTCATGACAATTTCAGTCACTCCACTTCCTTTCTGACATGTGTTATTTTCTTTTTATTTTAAATATTGTATTTGAGATGGAGAAATTCATTGTGCCTTTTAGCTGCATATCCCTAATGGCAAATGAAGTTGAAGACTTTATCAGATTTGTTTGTCTTGTTCTTTCTTTGTCAGTCATTTAGGTATCTTATCTAGTGAAGTATCTGTTCAAGACTTTTCCATCATTTTGTATGAGATCAATTAATTTTTCTTATTTAGTTTTTAAGTTACTTTTTGAATATGGAATATAAGTACAAGTTCAAGACTGAGAATATTTTAAAAAGTTTTACATAATATATTACTT
The DNA here is from genome assembly GCF_000260255.1 of Octodon degus. Classification (NCBI taxonomy): domain Eukaryota; kingdom Metazoa; phylum Chordata; class Mammalia; order Rodentia; family Octodontidae; genus Octodon; species Octodon degus. The sequence continues at coordinate 4,987,722 of NW_004524617.1, read as the reverse complement.
CTATTTTTGTTTTGGATTCAGGCAGAACTCACTCTTCCTCTTGTCATGAGGGATGACTAAGCTTTCAATTATCATGTTGCTTGTAGTAAACCTTAATTCCCTATACTTTCTTTGTTCCTTTATAGGTGTGTGGCAACTTAAATATTTAACAAAATTTTCATAAAATTAGCAGAAAGCCATAATAAGGACTATGTTTTGAATAACTCAGGACATAGGTTCTTTAGAATTTTTGTACTGGCAATCCTGCAAAAAAGAACAACTATAATGATAGTTGTTAGGTGGAGTCAAGGGACAAGAGCCGTAATTCACAAATCATTCCACATCTCAAAGAGAAAATGTGTACATGTTATCTAATGCAACTTTATCATCAGTACTAAACAACTGAGTCTATTGCACATGAAACAAAAATGGAATATCCAAGTTGGAAATCAGGCTATGCATCTTTTAAATTGCTCATCTGAAAAGAAAGTTTCATTGGCAATGTAGGATTTACATAAGCTAGATGTTTCCTTTGCTGCAGAAGTGCTGACTTAAGGGTACTGGGCTCTCAAATCCACTTTTCAGTTCCTCAGTTCCTCATTGGTAGTAAGTTGGACACCAAGGGAGGTACATTAACTCTTTTGAGTCACCTGGGTAAAATTACCTCACAGAAAATTAGCATAAACGAAGATTGCTTTCTCTATAAATGTTCCTTTTTGCAAACTTGCTTAAAAGCTAAAGTTGTACTTTGAAGCAGAATCTGGAAAAGTTGCCTATAACACTTCAGAATACTGTGTGTGTACAATGTTCTAAGAGTCATAGGTCAAACTGCAGGAAATAAGCCCTATATATTCTAGAAGAATTAATTTACCAAAGACGAAATATTGTTAAAAGTAGTCTGTGTGTCTCATTGTGTGAGATATCTAGAGCAGTCCAATCTGCAGAAACAGAAGTAGAGTGGTGATTGATATGTGCACAGAGCAGAAGGGAATGGGAAGTTGTTGAATGACTACAGCTTCAGTTTTGTACAGTGGAAAGTTCTGGAGATGGATGATGCTAATGGTTGCACAAAAACGTGAATGTATTTAACACCAAAGAACTGTACATGCACAAATTGTTGAGTTGGTGAATTTACAGCATATATATCTGGACTCAAAAAGAAAGAGAATAAACAAAAAGTGGAAAGAACAGAGACTTTAAGGTAGTTTTAGAAATGATATGCAATTCTTTTAAGTTTTCTTTTAATTACATGTATCAGTAACTGTAATGTTCTTAATGCTGTAACTCATTCTCCAGATAATGCCATTATGTCTCATAACTGTATCTAATGACAAAAGAATTGTGAATGTTTGGGCGTTTTAAGAATAATTTTGATGGCATGGTAATTTCACTGTCAATATAATAACATTGTGTATTTCCTATGTACATCTAAAATTACATTTTATCTGTCACAGGTTTGAACACTTGATTGAAAAGTAAGTGTTTTAAAAAATGAAAGATACATCTCTCTTGTCTAAAAAACAGTAGCTTATAAACAACTTATGGCTATAGGTGATTATATCCATATGTTTCAGACAAATTTAAAAATTTAGAACTCAAAATTATTTTTATTTCCCTCCAGCAATGAAAGACATGTGGGAAAGGCCTTAAAATAGCATACAATGGAGAGAACAAAAAATACTGTTGCTCATCTTTGGAGAGTGTTGATTGGTCTTCGGGGCTTGAGTTCCACTATGGAGTATGGGCAGGTGCCCAGTTTATCAAGAAGCACGTCCTAACACCATCATCTCTTGTTGGGAGGAAAAAGCAAAAGGAAAACCAGAGCCACTGGTGAATGAAAAAGGCAAATGAATGTAGGTGTAATAGTGTGACTTTACTGCCAACAGACACAATACAAAAGTGGGAGACAGGTATTATATAATACAATCACTTGTGAATTACTAAGACATCTAAACTAGGTGCAAAGACCCTTCAAGTATTTCCTACAGCGTTCTAATAAGAAGACTCATATATTTTCATGAAAATTAAAATTTTGTAATCACTCCATTCAGATATTTGGATTTATAATCTTATATATTAATACATATTTACATAATAAAATCATTATGTAATAAATATATTAACAAATACTATTTGCAGCTGCTAAACATTCCATAGTTATCAAATTACATAATAAAATATTACAATTATTTAAAGTTTTATCACTTCCATAGATTACAAATTGTAAATGAGTTTGTAAATTTATTTTAATTACCTTAGAATAAGGTACTCTGCTAGGTCAAGCCACACCTAATATTTATGGGTTTCAGAGAAAGCTATAATTCACACTAGCAGAAAATTAAGGGCTGGGGAGATAGCTCAATGGAATAAGTGCTTCCCTGGAAAGCACAAGGTCCTGAGTTTGATCCTTGGTACCACCAAAAAAAAGTAAAAGAAAATTAATATATCTGCTTGCCTCCCTGAGTGGTAAAGGGAGGGCTGGTCTCCGGTCTGGATCTGGCCCTCCTATTCTCCTCACCTTGTTACTGTCCTATAAGAGGCCCCCCAAAAACCTACATGGCCACTCAGTTCTCACTTGTAAACCACATCCTCCATCTGCTTACTTCAACTGGCAAGCCAATTTGCATACTTAGACATCTATATAACCTCAAACAAAGAGGCCCACACATCCCTTGGAAGTTCAAAAGGTGTTTTAGAACAAGATGGGAGGAAACTAAATTTCAAGTGGACTTCTCACACAAGTTGATGGAAGGTAAAAGCAAAAGCAGGTCCTTAAAAGTACAAGAACTATGATCATTAATATCAATCTGACTGAAATGAGAAATGTTTACATTAGTTAAGCACACTTCGGGATGTGGCTGGCTAGGTCATGACCTTGGATATTATACCTGTCCCTTTCTCCTTCTTCCATAGCACTCTTTTCCCACTCTACTCCTCTACTATCATAAACTAAGTATATTTTTGTTCACCACACCCTGATGCCATGGTGGCCCTGCTTCTGAGGAAGCCAGCCATAGACTGAGTATCCCTGAAAATTTGAGCCAAATTACACCTCTCCTCCTTTCAAATCTAGATAATAAGTATTGTGTTCAAGCAATTAGAAAGCTATCATAGAAAGCAAAGGAAGGTCTCATCTTATTCTATCAATGATACTGCTGTTAGAATGCTAGGTACCATGGGGAATGTTAGAAAATCAGCATCATCGACAGCCATAGCAATGATCCCAGCTTCTCCACAGCTCATGGGAAGATGCTTTTATATTAATGAGCCCAAATCTCCAATATATCCTACAGGGAAGTTACAAGGAAGAGATAAAAGCAACTTGTTCCAGTATATAGAAACAGAGCTTCCTTTTAGGAAACATTGGTAGGCAGCTACTCTTTGTAAATGTCCCTGATGTTCACATGCCTTTATTGCATTTCAAATCAATGAACAGGCAGATACTTCTCTGACTGAGTTTCCACAGCACTCATGTATGCCTCTATCCATGTAAATCGTTTCGTATTAATGTCTCGTTCCTGCCTGCTGCTTACCTCAAAGAGGGAGAGGAATGAGGCCTTCTTTGTGACCAGTGCCTAACAGAATAAATGAATAAAATTTGTTTTTTATATTAGCTTCATAAAGGATGGATCAGTGGCTGCTAATAATTCCTGTTCCTAGAGTCTCACAGGAAATGATTTTCTAATTTCTCATCTTCAAGTAAAAACGTACTCCTATTATTTGAACATTTTCTTACACTGTTTTTCAGTTTCACATCAATTTTGCCACCAATTTTGCAGGCATAGAACTTTACATTTTTCTCTGAGCAAAGTCTTAGGGACAAAAAAATGTATTTAATCTTACCATTGCGTGAGCACATTTGTATCTCCCTTGAGGAAGTGCTTTATACTATTTATGAAATTTAACTACCCTGCCCCTTAAATTTTGAATCTATGTCACAGGCTCTGATGTATCCTGATATATCAAAGTCAATATATGACGGATTACACTTCAGAAAGCAATTGATATCCTCTCAGTTATTCCTTGCCTTGTTTATTTCTCCTGCTTTTTTGTTTTTTTTTATTAATTTTAAGAAGAAAGAAATAGCAGTGAGACAGTTTAAAAACATGTTAGTAGGACAGTTACAATAATTAATATATTTCATATTGTTGTCTTCATAGTAGTTATTCATAGTACAAGATGCAGACAGGATATCTTGTCTAAACACTATTAGTACAAATCTTTCTTTTCAATGAACTAAGAATAGCTGTATATCTATCCTAACTATTTTGTATATACAGGTACAAAATGGTCCTTCATTTATATCCCCTTTCTGTTTCGTTTTGTCAGAGATGGGTATTCCATTGTATAAACACGAGGTGTAAAAATTAAAGCCGTATTAATATGCTGAGCTGTAAAAGGTTCAAATCAACAACTTCTGACCTTGCCAGTCCTGTGGATAACACACTACTATTATAGACTACTGGACTATATTGGATTACTTTGGTGAATTCATGTACCTACAATATTTGATTGGCCATGAATTACTCATCTTTATTTCTCCTAAACAAGAACAAAAATGGTTTTTAAATGAGACTGTTGACTCATATAATTAATAAATCTTTATTCTAGTGTTTTGTGAAGTATTCTATGGAACATCATTTCCAGGGACACTCTTAGTAGATAAAAGTGAAACCTCAGGTTAAAAGTCTCAGGCTTTATCACCTAACCTATCTGAGCCATCCCAATGCATTTTATATTTCAAAACAATTAAAAGATATGATTTTGAATGTCTTCACCAAAAAGAGAAAATACTCAAAGTAATGGGTATGCTAATGACCCTGACTTGATCACTGTACAATGTGTACTGTACATTGATCCAAACTTCACATTATACCAAAGAAATGCATATACTGTTATGTCTCAATTAAAACTTAAAAAAAAGGGTGAGGGAAAGGAATAAGATTGACCAACTTTGCAATCTCTGAGTTAACCTAGTTTAAACAGGCTTCTTTCCTACAAGAATTATTGGGTTCCTTGTTTGATAATATATATTTAAAGGTTGAAGATGGACAGGATTGCAGCTTGAAGAATTCCCCAAACTTATCCCACAAGGGAGTTCTTTTCCTCTAAAAAGTCCCCATGGAACAAGTTTACTCACCATCCCTTGGGAAATGATTCTGTATTTAACAATAAAAAATACTTGGTAGATTTGTTTGTCATCTACTTCAGGGTCATTCAATATTTTCTGTAAAGGTCCATACAGTAAATAATCTCGATTTTACAGGACATATCATAGTGTATCTATTGCAATGACTCAAATTTTCTTTATTCTACATAAGAAAACAATAGACAATAAACAATAGGTTGGGAATGGGCCCATTCCAAACAACTTTGTTAAGAAAAACAAGGTGTGAACAAAATTTAGCCTATAGGGCATAGTTTACCAACCTCTAATATGTATGGGGACCAAAAAAGGAAGAGGCAGAAGTGGGAATGGGAAAAATGAAAGGAGCATTGTAAGAAAAAAAAAAAAAACAATTACACAGAAGTAAGGAGAGAAACATGTTTTTAAAAGGCTATGATGAACCTACAAAATTTAAATGGCAATGGAATACCCACCTCTAACAAAACTAAACAAAAAAGGGGATACAAATGAAAGACCATTTTGTATCTGTACATACAAAATAGTTAGGATAGATATACAGCTACTTTCTCTTAACTCAATGAGAAGAAAGATTTGTACTAATAGTGTTTAGACAAGATATCATGACTGCGTCTTGTACTATGAATAACCACTACGAAGACAACAATGTGCAATGTATTAATTATTGAAACTGTCCTACTAATCAGTTTTGAAACTATTTCATTGCTATTTGTTTCTCAATAAAATTATTTTAAAAATAAGAAAAAAGGCTATGATGAAACAGTATCATAAAATGATATGCTCATAGAATGATTCTAGACAAATATGCATTTACATGGACTCATGCCCCATTCCCACAGAAAGAAAAAGAGGTGTAATACAGGTAAAAGTGAATGGCAACACACATAGACCTATTCTATGCATGTGTTTATATTTTAAAATATAAGTATATGGAGGACTATTGCCATAAATTATTGAAAGTATTTAACCAATATTTAACATTTCTGAGTTAAGTTTTCAAATATTATTTGCCTCATATTATTGTTTAAAAGAAATGTCTTGGGGCTGGGGAGATAGCTCAGTAGTCTAAGTGTCTGCCTGGAAGGCACAAGGACCCAAGTTCAATCCCCAGTACCACAGGCTATGCTGGCCCCAGAACCCTGGGCACCCCAAGCCATGAGTCCAAGACTTTGCACTAACCAGACAGGTATTTGGGCCACTGAGCTATCTCTCTAGCCCCCTTACTTCATTTAAACAGAGAGCTAGATTCAACCTGAGGACAAGAATATTCTCACTATGACCGAAATATCTTAAGAGGATTCTATTCTTTACTTAATCAAGTAAAAAATTACTGGGAAAGCATGCCTTGAGTGAGGAAAACTTTATTCAGGCTGGGATGCCATCAGTAATGTTATGAACTCGTCATTGCTTGCATTGCGCTGGTAAGTTCTCCACTATCAGCTACAAACTCTTCAAGGACATCTGAAATGTGAAAAACTCCAAAACATTCACTTATCATTTAAGTGATGCAACAAAAAGATAATTATAAGAGTTTTTTCACATTGGATTTTATTTTCAGAAACCATTGATTCATTCTGATATGTGGATAGTACAGCAAGTTACACTGGACAAAAATTACGTTTTATGTTATCCTGTTACTAGGAAATAAGTGATTTTCTAAAACTGTGGAAAGAGGATAGTGCCTTTCTACACTGCTTTACTAAAGAGCAGATCATTTTTATCTTAAACATGTATATGTATTTGCTTCCTCTTCATCTCTCTCTTCCAATAATGAAAAATTGCATACCAGATAATTTTGCTATTGCCATTGTCCAAATATCAATTTCATTTGCTGTAAGTTGGGTATACTTGGGTCCCACAACTAGGGATAAATTTCACTATGAGCAAAAAAACTTACAAAAATAAATTCAAAATCTAACCCACAGCCATGAATCCATCTTAGTATTTAGTCAATGGTGTTAAATTTCAAGCAGTAAAAGAGAAGTTTAACAATCACCTAATCCAAATTCTTATTACAAAGGTGTGACTTGCACAAGATTTTATAACTAATTTGTACAAGAAGACAACTCAAACCCTATTGTCCCCAGGATCCTTTCCATTCTGCTGTAGCATTGCTTCCATGTTTTCATATTCTCTATTCTCATTCTGAAGTTAAATTCATTCATTCATTTTAAAAATGTACTGAAAACTTAGCATGGAATAGACATCCTTTGATGCCAGGGTTAAGAGGATCTATATAATGGATGAAAAGCCACAGTCCTGATAGTGAGTCATGGGAAAAACTGACAGTCTTTGTAAAACAAAATGTGGTAGGTGTCATGGGAACATACACGAAAAGTTAACACACTGCTGTTGGATTCATAGGATAGAGCAAATTCCTTTCAGTAACCCTTTAGGCACAATGCATGAATCACACTTTTTAGCTTACTCCTTTCTGGATGATCAATGTGCACCTTCCACGCTTGTCACTCTTCGTCTCTTCGTACATTTAACCTATGTTTATTGAGTATGTACACTTTATACATAAAGTGATCGAATATAAGCCAAAGACTTCATAGTCTTTACACTTAAGCAGTGTACATCTGGAGAAGAAGACAGTGACCAACTTATATCAACACAGCTTGTGAAAAACATTTAAGTAAGTGAGGTGTGAAGGAGAAGACAAAATGAATTTGAAATGAGAAAAAAATGATAAAAATGGGTTCTGAAAAAGAATACACAATAAAAAAATTTGGAATTAAGGAAATATAGCTTACTTCATGAAGGTAAACATTTTTTTCACAGAAGAAATTAGTATAATTGAATGAAAAAACAAGACTATGTAGCCCCATCACCTGAACATAAGCATTAATATTTTTTCAATTTTATCTATTTTTTAAAGTTGTATTCGTATTTTAAATGTTTTGTAATGCAAAGATAATGTTTTATAATTGTAAGCATTTTACTCCATTTAACCATGACCTAATATGTGATTTTATAGTATCATATGTTATATAAATAAAATTAAAATTTTTGTGGTTCAATAAAACTTTATTTACAGAGACAGAAGATGGGTCATAGCTTGCCAACCCCTAGTCCCAACTGTTTCCTCTGGAATAACTTTCCACCTCATTTTGTAACATCTGTTGCTTCCTGGCTTATGAGGCTTAGCTTTAGCCCCTCCTGGTTAAGAAAGCCCTCTCCTCAGTCCCTTGTTAACACTGCCAGCCTCCATGTTAATCTCTCATCTCACTCAGTTCTCTTTGCACTTGTTATTTTGCACCTATAAATAACATTAATCTAATAAATTAGATTAATCCCTTATGCGATCCATTGTATTTGTTTGCACGATTTTCCTCCTTTAAGTAGCACCATAACGAATATTCTTACCAATAAATCTTGGTTTGAATTCTTGAATTTTTTCAATTCCTAGAATTTGAGTCATCAGGTCACATTTTAAGTTATTGATATACACAGACCAATTATCTCCCAGAAAGCCATACCTGTTTTTAATCCAATAAAGGATTTACCAGAGGCAATAAAGTAATCACGTGTTGGGCTGGAGAGATGGCTCAGTGGTCTAAAGCACCTACTAGAACAAGCTTAGCAAAAGCATCAGGGACCGCGGTTCAATCACCCAGCACCACATGCCAGCCAGCCCTGCCCCCTG
>NW_004524617.1:4959352-4978848 GCF_000260255.1 Octodon degus | reverse complement strand
AAAAAAAAAGTAATCACGTGTTAAAAGTTCTTTCAGAGACACAAATGAGGATCATTAGAATCATTTTTATTCTTTTGGTTTATATCAGGTTTAATACTATGTGGTGATTATCTACATGGGATTTTCCATTATGAATTGTTTATTCATGTACTAAGAGCAATAAGCAATTTTGAGAGGTATTACTTATTTTTTTAATCCTAAAAAGCTTGTATCCATTAAGATAATTAAAATTATCAGGACTAGTTTTGTGTTTCATTTGCTGTAAAATTTGTTTCTACCATTTCATACGAATGAATGTAATTTTTTAAAAATCTTCTTTTCTACCCTAAATTATTTATTTATTTATTTATTTATTTATTTATTTATTTAATGTATTTAGTACAGGGTCTACAAAGTCTCACTACAGAGATTGGACTCATAGTGATCCTCCTGTTTTCAGCTTCCCAAGCACTGGGATTACAGATGCTGGTCACCTCGGCCAGTCTCAGTCACCATTTTAGTGTGCCCCAGGGTCAGAGCCAGCATGACATGCCAGGGATTGAACCCCGGTCTAAGCAGGTGCACAAAAACATAAAAGTTTTATATACTTAAGAGGGAGCCATATACCGTCTGATAAAACTGTGCATTGCATAAATTGGGTTAGAAATATTTATCTCTTCATTTATTATTTCTTTATGGTGAAAACTCTCAAAATCCTTTGTTGAATCTTTTTGAAATATGCACTATATAATTGCTAACATTAATCACCACACTGTGGAATTGTACAGCAGAGTTTTTGGCTCCTAGATACCTGTAATTTAGTAACCTTACATAAATTTTCCCATTTCTTCCGCATGTTCCTATGATCCCCATCTCCTGGTACCACCACTCTACCCTCAACTCCTTTTTTTAAAATTTAATTTTATTTTAGTTTGAAGAGTAAAAACAAAAGTAAAAATAGTGAAAACAAAACCAGAAACAAGTTATCTACAACAATATATGTTACAGATTTTTGAAATAAAAATAGCGAATTAACAATGGTTACTATATTACATATTCATGACATCAAATCTGTTGCTCAGATTAACAGATAAAGTTATACATGATTAAACAAATAATTGAATATATTCTTGCTTTCAATAAACCTTAATTATTTTTTTCTATTTTTTACTTTTTTAAAACTTCATTTTAAAAAGAATATAATAATAATTGATAAGACATTAGAAATGATACACATTTAGAAGGCCAAGATAAGAGGTATTGAACGATGGTTTTCTATTATATATTGCTGTCCTCAATGTAGTTGCTTAGATCATGGATATCAGCATACAGTTAGCCAAAGTAAACATTCTAAACATTGACTGCTATTTTCAGAAAACTGATGGAAATTATCAATACATTCATCTCAACCATCCTGCATATATATATTTGCGAGATTTTCACCCTTCATTATTTTCTATCGTTTCTCCTTTCCTTCATCCTCATTTTTTAATCTTTAGGTTCACTTTCTTTCCATTTTACTATATATTTTATACCTTTCAGGGTTTTTTATTCTTTCAGGTTTTTACACTAAGGAGACAATATGGTATTAATCTATGTGGGTCTGATTTATTTCACTTATAATTATAGCCTCTAGTTGTATCAACTTACCTATACGACCTCAAGTTTGGCTTTCCTTATAGTTGAATAATACTCCACTATATGAAAATACCACATCTTTTATATCCATTCCTCAAGTGATGGGCATTTTCGTTGTTCCCAAGATTTGGCTTTGAGAAATTATGCTGCTATAAACATGGGTGCACATATTTCACTACGGTATGATGTTTTCAGTTCTTTGGGGAAAATACCCATAAAGGGAATATCTGAATTGAATGGGTTTTCCAGTCCTAGTTTTTTGAGGAGTCTCCACACTAATGTCCATAGAGATTGTACCAGTCTACATTCCCACCAGCAGTGGAGAAAGATTTCTTTTACTCCCACAGCCTCTCCAGTATTTGTTATTGGTTGATTTCTTTATGATTGCCATAGCTTCTGGAGTGAGATACTATCTCAGTGTTATTTTCAGTGATGTGGAACATTTTCTTATGCATTTATTTGCCACTTGTACTTCTTCCTCTAAGAAGTGTGTATTAATCTCAGATGTCCATTTTTGGATTGGGCCTTTAAATTTTAGGAGTCTGATTTTCTTTATTTCTTTATATGTTTTAGATAAAAACCTTTGTCTGAGTGATTGTTGGTTAAGATTTTTCCCAGTTTGTGGGTTGTCTTTTCACTTTGTTGATGACTTCTTTTGACATGTAGAAACTTCTCAATAAGATGAGATCCCAGTGGCAGATTCTTTTTAGTATTTCCCATGCATTTTGGTTTCTGTTCATAAACTCCCTGCCTATCCTTATGTCTTCAAGAATTCTACCTAATTTCTATTTCAGGAGATTTACTATTTTTGTTTTAATGTTTAGATCTTTAATCCATTGTGTCTTTAGTTTAGTGTATGGTAATAGATCAAGGTCTAGTTTTAGTTTTCAGCATGTAGAGAGCCAGTTTTTCCAGCACCATTTGTTAAAAAGAGGTTGTCTTTCTTCCAGGGAACATGTTTGGCTCCTGTATCAAAGACAAGATGGCTGAGTGTGTTTGTAGTTGTATCTGCATATTCTAATTTGTTCCATTGATCCTCTGGTCTGTTTTGTTTCCAGTATCACTCAGATTTTATCACAGTAGCTTTGTGGTATAATTTCAAGTCAGGGTTTATAATGCCTCCTGTGTTGTCTTTGCTGCCTGGGATTGTTTTTGCATTTCTAGGTCTTTTCTGAGTCTAAATAAATTGGAGGACAGTTTTCTCTAGCTCTGTGTGGTATGTTGAGATATTTTAACAGGGATTTCATTAAGTCTGTATAACAATTTTGAGAGTATGGACATTTTCACAATGTTTTTTTTTCTATCCAGGAGCAAGGGATACCTTTGCATTTTCGGAAATCCTCTTCAATCTCTTTTTTTCAGTACAGTGTACTTTTCATTGTATAGATCTTCTTCATCTTTGTTAGATTAATTCCTAAGTATTTCTCTTTTCTTGGATGCTAATGTGAAGTATATTATTTGTCTAATTTCTCTCCCAGTGAGTTTGTTATGTGTGTACAGGAATGCTATTGATTTTGTGGTGTTGAATTTGTATCCTGCTATGCTAATGAATTTGTTTATGTCTAGGTGCTTATTGATGGAGTTTTTTGGGTCTTCCCAGTAGTGTTATGTCATCTGTGAATAATGATAGTTTAACTTCTTTACTTATCACTATTCCTTTTGTCTCCCTTGTCTAATGATTCTAGCTAATTATTCCAGAAGTACATTGAATAGGGGTGGTGATAGAGGACATCTTTATCTTGTATGTGATTTGTGAGTAAAATATTTCAGTATTTCTCTATTTTGAATTATGTAGACTGTTTGTCATAGATGACTTTTAACAGATTAAGGTTGAAGCCATCTATTCCAATTTTCTGTAGGACTTTGATCATAAATGAGTGTTGGACTTTATCAAAGCCTTTTCTACATCAGTTGAGATGATCAAGTGGTTTTTGTCTTTGGTTCTATTGATATAGTGCATTACATTTATAGATTTGCATACATTGAACCATCCTTGTATCTCTGAGATGAATTCTACATGATTGTCCTTATAATCTTCTTGACGATTTGCTGCATTTTTTGCGCTAGTAAATTATTGAGGATTTTTGTATTTATGTTCATGTAGGCTATTTGTCTGTAATTTTCTTTTTTGATTGTCTTTCTCCAGTTTTCAGTATCAGTTTGATACTTGCCTCCAGGAATAATTTTTGGAGTATTGCTTCTTTTTAAATTTCATTGAACATTTTGAGAAGTATTGGGATTAACTATTCTCTAAACTTCTTGTTAAATTCAGCTGTGAATGCATTAGGACCTGAGCTTTTCTTTGTCAGTAAGTTTTTTATTACATTTTCCATTTCATTGGTTGATACTGGGTTATTCAGAGATTTTATATCTTCTTATTTCAGTTTTTGAAATTTGTACCTTTCTGTGTATCTATCTATTTCTCCTATGTTTTTGATTCTATAATACTAAAGATTTTCAAAATAGCTATTGATAATCCCCTGAATTTCCACAGGATGTGTAGTAATTTTACCCTTTTCATTCTTTTTTGCTTGGATTTGAGTTTTTTCTTTCCTCTTTCGATGAAGTTGGCTAGCAGTTTATCAATTTTATTTCATCTTTCAAAGAACCAATTTTTTGCTTCATTAATTCTTTGTAATGTTTTCTTTGTTTCCATTGCATTAATTTCTGCTCTAATCTTTATAATTTCCTCCCATCTTTGAGTTTTGGGCTTGGCTTGCTTTTCTTTTTCTAGGAGTTTGAGGTGTAACATTAGGTTATTTATCTGTTCTCATTCTTCTTTCCTGATGTTTGAATTCACCACTATAAACTTGCCTGTGAGAACTGCTTTTATTGCATCCCACAAATTCCTGTAAGTTGCATTTGAATTCTTGTTGGATTGTATACATTGTTTAATTTCCTGTTTTATTTCATCTGTAGCTTATTGGTTGCTGGGGAGGGATTTATGTAATTTCTATATGTTTGTGGGGTTTTTGTAGATTCTTTTGTCATCAATTTCCAGTTTTGTTGCACAGTGTTCAGATAATACGGATAAGATAACTTCTGTTTTCTTGTATTTACTTAAGCATGATTTATGGACTAGTATGTGGTCTATTTTAGAGAACATTCTATGTATAGCTGAAAGAATGTGTTCTGATATTGTTGCATGTAACATGCTGTATATGTTCACTTGTTCAAAGATTTGTTTCAGTTCTGCTACCTTTGCTAAGTTTTGCTCTACTTGGCCAATCTTTTGAGATAAGGGATATTAATGTCCCCTGTTCAGATTGTGATATTATTAGATTTTTCATGTCCAATAGAATTTGTCTTATATAGTTGGGTGCTCCCATGTTTTCTGCATACATATTTATAACTATTATCTCTTACTCTTGAATTTTTAAGCTAACCAGTATGTGATGACCTTCTTTATCTCATTTGATCATTTTTGGTTTGAAGTTCAGATTTTCTGCATACAGGATAGCTATCCCTCCTCTTTTATAAGGTTTTGGAACATGTAGTGTTGTTTTCCATTCTTTGACTTTCAGCTTATAAATTTCTTTATTCGTTAAATGTGGTTTTTGTATTTAGCATATTGTTGGATTTTGTTTCCTGGTCAACTCTGTCAATCTATTTCTTTAAACTAATGAATTGAGTCCATTTACATTGGTGCTTATGACTGATATGTATTGGCTTATGTTTGTGTCATTATTTTCCTATTGTTGGTTCCCTAGTCTTCTCCTGTTTAATTGTTTGCTGTGTTTGGTGGGTTCTTTATCTTGTTGTTCTTCAAATTGTAGTCATTTTGATCCATTTCTGGAATGCCTTTTATTACTCTGTGTAGGGTTTGTTTGGTTGTCCTTAGTTTCATTAGTTGTTATTTGTTATGGGGGATATTTTACTTCTCCATTAAATTTCAAAGAGATTTTTGCAAGATGTATCAGTCTTGGTTGGAAGTTGTTTCCTTGTAGGACTTTAAACACTTTTTTCCATGTTCTTCTTGACTTGATGGTTTTTTTGGGAAAAATCTGTTGATATGCTGATGGGTTTTCCTTTAAATGTGGACTGTTTCTTTTCTCTAGCTGCTTTTAGAATATTGTTCTTATGCTGAATTTCTGGTATCTTGATTAACATATGTGTGCATGTATATTTGATTGGGCTAATATTATTTGGAGGGCTATATGTCTTAGTTATCTGAATGCCAGATTGTTTCCCCATATTTGGGAAGTTTTCTGCTATTACTTCTACCCACATTCTTTTTATGTCATTTGTGTTGGCTCCTTCTTTCTCATTGATGTCTATTATATTACTCTTACGATATTCATCTTTGCATAATCTTGTAGCTGTTGAATTATTTCCTGGATCTTTGCTGTTTCTGTGTTTTCCTGGTCACTAGCTGCAACAGTGTCTTCATGGTCTGAAAGTCTATCTTCACTTTCATTCAAACGTTTCTGTCGACTTCTAGCGGAGGGGTTTTTTTTTTGTTTGTTTGTTTGTTTGTTTGTTTTGGGAGAGCCAGGGATTGAACTGAGGCACTTGTACTTGTCAGGGAAGCATTTATTCCACTGAGCCATCTCCCCAGCCCTCTAATGGGGTTTTTATTTCCTTTACATCTCTGAATCTGTTTCATGCATCCTATTTCTTTCCTATATTGCTCATTCAAGGTTGTCGTATTTTTTATTCTCCTTTATTGCTTCATCAGTGTCTCCATTAGAAATGCTTCATAATTATTTTACTATACCTATCATTTCTTTTTTACCTGGGAGATTATTTCTGATCTGATTTCCTCTATACTCTTCTTCAGTTGTTTCTTTTCTTTCAGTTTCCTTCAAATTCAGATGTGTGACTTCTAATATTTTCTATACTGATGTCTCCTGGATTTGTTCTAGGTGACTTGGGGGCTTGAGATTGCATTTTTCTCCTTTGTCTTATTTTTTATTTCAGAAAGAACTCTTCATTTTTATTTTTGTGATACTTTTTTGTGAAAATTTGATAGTAGGTAGCTGTATTACAGCAATCAGAACCTCTCTGTAAATGGTCTGTTCTTTAAGTATCACTCCTGGGTCAGGGATTCTTGGTTTGTGTGTGTCCCAAGATTGTTCTTCTCTATTGATTGAGAGTGAGATATTGCTTTCTGTTTGGTACTCTCCTCCAGCCTTTGGTATAGAGCTTTGGGGAGAATATTATCCAAGTGCCTCCTGATATTAATACCTAAGGAAGAATACGTTGATTAAAGTAGATATGATATCCTATTTACAGCGTTACAATTAGCAATACTAATAACAGCTGGTGAAACTTAGAAGTTTGCAAACTTTTGCAACTAATGTATTTGTACTTTAGACCATAGGAGCAAGCATTATAGCTATATGACAAATCAGATCATAAATTGGGAATTTGTATTTAAATTCATTCACCTGAGTTCTGTCTGGGCATCTCCCCTTCATGTACCTGGAGTCTTCCAGGCAGACTATATCACTCAACTTACCTGCTTCCACCTCCATGCTGCAAGGATCCTCCAGTAGGTCTAAGCCTCAGTTTGGGCTCTGCTGGGCCAAGTAGTAAACCTCAGCTCACTGAATCTAGTTCTACCAAACTCGAAGTCAGCCAGTCAGTCCTGGCTTGGGTCTGGCTGGTTTGCTCTGCTCCTTCCAGCTGCACCCCACTGAAGTGGATGGGCTGGGCTTGGCTGGCTGTTGGGTTTGATGGATCCTTCTGGCATCACCCTACCAAAGTGGACCAGCTAGGCCTGGCTCCTCCTCACAATTTCCATGATATCAACTTTTTTAGATTATTCATATGAATGATATAATATGATACCTGTTTTTCTGTGCCTGATAGACTCCACTTAATATAATGACCCTTAATCCTAATATATATATATATATATATATATATATATATATATATATATCCTTCACTGTTTTGTGGTTTGACTTTCAGGAACTCATTATTTTGCACATTTTGAAAATATGTAGGTCTAAATTATTTATACTGGATTTTTTCTATATTGTGGGATTTTGCAGTGCCATTTAGTATATGTATGTTGTTACGATTACATAGGTTTACAAGTTTAGAAAATGGTTAAGAACATTAGAAATGTTTTTAAAATTGTGGGAAAAATTAATAAGAGTTTGGGAAAGGTTTATAAAGCCTTAAAATATATAAATACTAAAATAAATTTAACGTTGCTACTTCACTGGTTTTCACTTATCACGGGGGTGTCTGGAATCTAACCTCCACGATAAGTGAGGCACCACTGTAATGTTCTTACTTTTCTCCTTGCTGAAACCCACAATTAAAACATGT
Organism: Octodon degus; assembly: GCF_000260255.1. Classification (NCBI taxonomy): domain Eukaryota; kingdom Metazoa; phylum Chordata; class Mammalia; order Rodentia; family Octodontidae; genus Octodon; species Octodon degus. The sequence goes on along the minus strand of NW_004524617.1, from coordinate 4,970,949 downwards.
AAGATTGATTTTCATTTACAGCTTGTAAAGGTTTTGATCCATAACCTGGGGGCTCCAAGGTAAGGCAACGTGGCAGAAGGGCATCACAAAGGAGAAACAGATCATGTCAAAGCAGCAAGCAGAAAACACCAAGCAGCAGCAAGCCTGCCTTCCCTCTGTCTCTTTACTGTATATTCCATCCAGGCTATAAATCTATCCATTGTTGTCCACCCACTCACAAGGTAGAGTTTCCCTTTTCCACACCTTTATTCCCATTATCACCAACACCCTAATTCCACCACCTTAGAAAATCCCCACCTATGACTACATCAAACTTTGGAAGGACATATATTTACAACCTGCACCAAATACTATGGATATATACTGATTACCTTGCTTTTCATATAAGCACTACTAAGATTATTGTTTTTTTATTTTTGAGGAGCTTTCATATTTTTCCATGATGGCTGTACTAATTTACATTCCCTCAAAAACATGCAAAGATTTATTTTCCTCCACACTCTCACCTGAAACTTTAGTCCTTTTGATATTAGCCATTTTTAATGAGATCAGGGGATAGTTCATTAACTTTGTGATTTGTATTTCTTTGGTGATTAGTAATCTTGAACAATTTCCATGAGCTAGTTGACCTTTTGTACATCTCCTTTTTGGAAATGTCTACTTAGATTTACTGTTCATTTTTTAATTAGGTTAGTTTACTTTTTGTTATTAAATTTTTGGAGATTCTTACATATCCTGTGTATCAACTTCTTGTCAAATATAAAAATTGAAGTTTATTTTTTTCATTTTTGGGAAGTTTTCTTCACACTTTATTGAGTGTTTCTTCTGCTTTGCAGGAACTTTTTAGCTTTATGTAATCTTATTTGTCTTCTTTTATTTTCATTTTCATATCTTTTTGGAGTCTTGTCTAAAGTGCTTTTCCCATTCCAGTGTTCAAATGCATTCCTCTATTGTTTTTCTCATAGCTTCAGAGTTACATATCTTTAATTCATTTAGTTTTTATCTTTGTAACCAGTAAAAAATAGGAGTTTAGCTTCTCTATCACTCTCTTATTTTGCATATTGATATCAAATTTTCTCACCAACTTTAATTGAAAAGACTGGCATTTTTTTCAATGTGTGTCCATATCATCTTTATGAAAAAAAATCTGTTGGCTTTATACACATGGATTTACTTCTAAGTTGTCTGTTTGATTCCATTAGTCTATGTATCTGATTTTATGACAATATCATACTGCTTGATTATTAAAATGTTGTATTATTTTTGAAATTAAATAGCATTATGCCTCTTGCTTAGTTTTTTGGTGAAAATGGCCTTAGCTACTCAGGATTTTGTACATTTACATAAATTTTTGAAATTATTTTATATAAATTCACATTTGGATTTGGATAGGGATTCCAATGAGTCTGTAAATTGTTTTATGTAATGAAGACATGTTAGCCATGTTGATTCTTCTAATCCATAGACACAGAAACTTTGCACTATTTTCTGTCATCTTCAATTTCTTTCATCAATATTTTATAATTTTTCTTGAAAGATGTTTTACCATTTCAGTCAAATTCTTTCCAAATTATTTTATTATTTGTAACTGTTGCAAATGAGATTATTTTCTTTATTTGTATTTCAGGTAATTTGTTATAGATGTACAGAAATGATAGCTATTAGCTTGCTATAAGTGGTCATTATGCTAGCTGCATTCATTAGATACCTGATTTTGTCAATGCTTTTATCATGAAGGAATATAGAATTTCAAAAGCCTTTTCTTCATCAATTAAAGTGATGATATTATTTTTGTACTTTGTTTTGTTGGTATGGTGTATCACATGTACTGATTTGTACATGCTGAAATATCCTTGAAACCCTGGGTTTAATCTGATTCCATCAAGTTAAGTAATGTTTTCTATGTGTTCTGTGTTGAATTTTTGTCTTCTATTATTATTTATTTAAATTATAAGGATTGAACCCAGGGCCTTCACACTGAGCTATAAACCCAGTCTTTAAAAAAAAAAGCTTATTGTTACTCAGATTTGTACAGAAGAGTTTATAAATTCACCAAATTGCCCAGGCAGGCCTCAGACTTGTGATCTTTTTATCATACTTACTAGTCTGTTAGAATTTTGCAGAGGATATTTGTATCCATTTTCATCAAGGACATTGGTCTGTAGATTTGTTTGCTTTTGCTGTGTTTTCAAGGTAGTTCTGGCATTGCAGAATGTATTTGGAAGAACTACTTCCTCTTTTGTGTTTTGAGGTAACTGGGAGAGACTTGGTTTTGCCCTTTTTATGTTTGTTAGAGTATAAAAATAAAGCCTTTTGGTCCTGAGCCTTTTATTGACCTGAAGTTTTTATTATGGATCCAACCTCATTACTTGTTATTGATCTGTTTAGATTTTGTATTTTAATTGGTCTAGTCTTGGTCAGATATCTGTGTCTAAGAATTTGTCCATTTGTTTTTTAAAAAAATTTAATTAGTACAGGGTCTCACTATGCAGTTCAGACTCATAGGGATCCTCCTGTCTTAGCATTCCCTGTGCTGAGATTACAGGTGTGTACCACGATGCCGGGTTTTAGCAGCCAGCTCAGCATGAGGACAGCATGGTATGCAGTTGTGGCAATCAAACCCTGGTGCTTGAGCTTGCCAGGCAGGGCCTTAGCCAACTGGCCTTTCTCTCCAACCCTGTCCATTTCTTCTAAATTATCAAATTTGTTGTTAAATAGTTGCCTATAATAATCTCTAATGATACTTTGTATTTCTGTAGTGTTAAATGTAATGTTTTCCTTTTCATCTCTGATTTTAATTGAGTCTTCACTCCCTTAGTCTAGTTATGTGTTCATCTATTTTATCTTTTCAAAGAACAAACTGTTTGTTCCTTTAACATTTGTAGTGTGTATTTCACTTATTTTTCCTTGATCTTTATCATCTTTCTAGTGATGTGGGGATCTGATTTGTTCTTAACTTTCTAGTTCCTTAAGGTAAAGTAACAGGCTGTTTGAGATCTTTCTAGTAGATACTTTGACTCATCTTGGAGTTCCTGGAACAGGGCTCCGAGACAAAGCTCTGTGTGAACACTTATTTCTTGCTCCACATTACTGAAGTGCTGCTCCCAACTCCACTTTCAGGGTTTGAAAGAAAGCTTTTAAAGGTAGTCTTTTCTCTTTGCTTCACAGCCTACCACATTTCAGGCCACTCAGGCTGTAAGTATTTTTCTGGCAGTTGGAGTGCAGAACTCTGTCAATCACTTGCTTCATCATAGTAGACCTGATAACAGATGTGAAATCTAAAGCCTGAATTTAATTTTCTCTCTCTCCCTCAAGCAAGTGATGGTTCTGTCTAAGCTGCAGTGCTGTGTATCTTTTTGTTTTGTTATATCAAAGGCAGATCTTGTGGTCTCTCTTTCTTAGCCCTTGTGCTACCACTCTGGTGTTTGAATAACTATTCCTCTAGGTGGATTTACTAGCAAACCTATGACACATGTGCCACAGCCAGCTGTTTGTTAACACTGGAAGCTCTAAAAAGTTTAAGATCCCTGATTGTGCACAGACTGCTATAGACTCTGACTCAGTTGCCATTCTGTCCTGTCCTTTCCCATAATTCAGTCTATAAACACTTACATAGCTATGCTACTTCCTCCTTCTTGCTCAATGTCTTGTTTTCCCTTTCCATTCAAAGGAAAAGTCTGTTTCAGACTTTTGTTGGTGGCATATTTACTTTATAAAATCATGGCATTTATTGTCACACTCTAAAATAATATGTTTTCAATGGAGACATTTTAGAGAATTCAAAAATTTAGAAATTACAAAATAAATCCTAAATGTAACTGTTCAGTTTTCGTGCTTGGGACTATGACTTCAGAATACTATTATAGAAGGATAGTTTTTATTAAATATATAATTTATATGTACAATTTGCCTTTGATTATCAATACATTGTGGACATTTTCCAATGTAATTGTGTTTTGACAACTTTAATTATCATTAATATTATAAAATTGCATTTGACTATCATACAACTTCAACTATTGAAATATTTTGCTTTGGTATAAATTTTCTACTTGTTTGGTTACTCTTGATTTAAAGCATTGTAATCATTATTTAAGTCTTTTATTGATAGTCTTTTTACTTAGTTTTCCCTATTTTGTGTTATCACTGGCAACATTAAATTAAATCCTACATTCAGTCTGCCTTCTCCTTTTATTTGTATTTTTACATTTCTCTACAACTTATCCAACCAGACTCTGTGTGACAAAGAATAGTATCTAGCAGCAATAGTAAAACAACTCTGCCAGTGCTCTATATCTGTAACTCAGCTTCTTTATTTACTTTTTGCCCTCATCTTCCTCCTTCTCGCTCAGTGTCTTGTCTTCCCTTTCCTTTCAAAGCAACACTAGCTCTTTTTTCTCACCTGTATGTCTCATCTTCTGAAACAGTCTAACAACTTTGTTCCTATACATGTTAAGACAGAGGCTCTGTATCAGAAAGTCACCAATGAGTAAGATCATCTCATTTTCGCAGGCTGGAGATTTGTGGCTGGCTTTTGCAAGACTACTTTTGGATCAAGAGGTAGTCTTTGGGGATGGGGAGCTATAGCTCAGCAGCATAAGTCCCTGCCTGGTAAGCACAAGGTCCTGAGTTCGACGCTTGGCATGGAAAAAAAAAAAAAGAAAAAGTACAGAGCTACTCTTTGACCAAATTTTCTGTAAACATAAGAATTAATTGATATACTAAACAGTACAGCAAACTATACTCTGTATGCTTGCTAAAAAGGTGCTTGTAGATGCAGGAGGCATTCAAATTATGATGTTAATAAAGAATCTTGTTCTATTATATTCAAATGTTTTTATAGAAACAGTAATTTTGTATAATTAGTTTGTAAGCAGCTGCTGTGTTAAGATTTATTGCTACTGTAATAACTTTTTTAAAATGTGCTGCTGAGTATTGAACCCAGAGCCATCACACAGAACTCCATTCCCATACTTATTTTAATTTTTATATTTAAGACAGAGTCTTGTGAAGTTGGTGAGATGCTTAGGCTCTACTCAAGCCTGTGAATCTTCATCTTCTCAAGGGCTGGAATTATTTGAAATTTCCATAAATCTATTTTCAAAATCTATAAATTTTCCTCCAGATTTCTAGAATCTACATCTCATTTCATTCTACTAGTGCTTAATACTAGTGATTAATACTCCAAATATTTGATATAGAGCAAGTATAGGAGTGAATTTTGTAACTGACTTCAGTTGGTTTGCCTTTGTGTTTAGTAGCTAATGTACTCTTAGCCACTGAAATGAGACATGTAAACTTCATTATAGTGAGAGAGCATCTATCTTAATTTAAAAATAATTACTGTTAAAATGCACATTGAATTTAGTACCATTTTAATCATCTCATAAGTTAACAATTTGATTTTTCCTTTAGTAATTAGTGTAAAACATTGTATTCTATTTTGTCTGACTCAGTGGCTTATTTATGCTTAAATTCCATAAAAGGCATTTATCAATTCTTTTACTACTTCTGAATTCAATGGTTTCCTTATTTGCATAGAAAATATAGTTGCAATTGTTTATCCAATGTATCTTTTCAATAGAGAATATTTTCACCTTATCATTCTCTTCCTGCTTCATATATTATGATTTTATGCTTTTTTACATTTAATTTTCCCACATGTAGTACATTCCCCTATAGTTTGACTCCCTCCTATAAGAGCATTATATATCCAAGCCCACTGCCATGTGATTTTTGTAAATGCCCAGTGAGAAGAGTATATATGTTCTTTATTCATGGAAGTAAAATGTGGGTACTTCAGTTCATTAGGCTAACATATTGCCAATAGATAGTTTTATAAATTATGAATGAGTAGAAGCAAGAAAAAATATTTTGTCTGTTTCAGTCTTTATTTCTTCCCACTGAAACGAGGAATATTTGTCTTCACATAGAAACTGATTTTTAAGAAGTGACCCTTGAATGAAGACACATGAAGCGGAGCCTCAGCCACTATGGCCAAAATTTAGCATAGGTGGAAACAAATTATTTCTGTAAGATATTAAAAGTTAAGAGTTGAGTTTTATTACCGGAAAATCTAATTCAAGCTGAAAATGTGGAGAACATCTCTTTTTAAAAAAATCTCCCTGGTTAACTAGTTTTTCTAGAAAGGTTCCTAATTTAGCTATAGAATTACACTAAGTATTTTCTGAACCATTCCCAGATCAGAGTAATTCAGCAGAAGCACTTATGCAATAATCTGGGACCTACTTGTTTAGGAAGAGAACAAGAAAGACAGTGGCCCAAATGGCCTAGAATCTTTTTATTACTATTTCCTTCCTTATCACATTTAATCATGTTTCTCATAGTCAAATCTTCTTAAGATATTGAAAACACATACTAACAATTATTTACTTCCTTTTCATAATCAAACATTTCAAAATTAGGCTTCTTCATTTCATTTTCTTTTTTATTTTCTTCTGTTTAATTCCTTTCCATTAACTTGGTGTTGGCCTTATGCTATTCATTGTCCATGTGACTGCAGTTGGATGTGTTGGACTGACAGGAAGATTGTTCCCGCATCATATTGTTTGATACTTGGGTTCCACTAGCTTGTCCTACACATTGGGGAATTAGAGCCAGATGTGCTTTGGAAGAAGGGCATATTATAGACATTTATCTGCTCCAGTCACTGAATTGAAAGCCAGAGAAAAGTAGGAAGAAAATGAGAGTTTTGACAAATGTTGTCTCTGTGTAGGTTCTTTCCTTTGTGCTGTTATAAGAATTTCCAGATATATGCAACAAATGTCTACATCACTATGCCTCAAAACTTGTGGTTATCATCTGGCCTCTTTCCTTATGTTATCTTCAATGGTGGGCTTCCATTAATTGAATCTGAAAGCTTTAGTTGCTATGGAATTTAATGGGCAAAATGTACTAGCAGATCTTACCCTTATCTCCAAATTGTACCCATCATTATTAAGGGGAATATATGAATTTCGTCAGATTTCACTCACCTGATCCTATAAGTGAAATCCTGGTTTTCCTAGGATAATTCCTTTGGAGCAATATTGTTACCTTCTTTCTAGTGCACTGCAAAAAGGTAACAAAAGCTATTTATGTTAGCACGCTGTGACCCATGACTCTGGGGGTCCCCAGTCTGAACTATTACTTCAGATCTTGCAATCACTGCAAGTTAAGTTTTGAAATCTTCAAACCTGAAGTGAATCCTGAAACTTCTACATCCTATTTAAAAGTTATCTTAATAGGTTTTACATATAAATAATGACATTTTCCCTGTTGCTGATTTCTGAAGCATGTTATGGTTATTGCTTTTGGTTTCTGTCTAATTTGCAAATTGATTACTGTTGAATAACATGCTATAACAAAAGAGAGAAGAAGACTGCTGTTGAAAGGGCTCAGCAATGGCTCAAACATTGTTGCAAATTAATTGCAGGAGTTTGCCTATGCCAGCTTATTTTTGTTGCCTTACTTACCTCATCTACAAGTGAGGATAATGAGGTCTACCATACTTTTCTCACAGGATATATATTATAAGGATCAAATGTGTTTGTTCATGTGTGTGAAAGCCCACTTGCTCATATAAAATGATGTACTAAGTAGCTGGATAGAAAGGACACCCAGACTGTGCAAAACATTCTTTCCATCTTTTCTAGGCATGTGATATTGGACCACCTCCTAACACCAATTCCTCAATCCTTTTGTCTGAGAAATGGGAATAATGTTTCTTAGCTCCTTGAATTTCTATTAAGATTAAATGAGTAATGAGTAAAAGTAGAGATCATATTTGTTAAATGTGCCTTGATCTGACATTTATTCTGCTTGTGAGTTTTGTTCTTTTATTTTCAACCTAGACAAAGATGATGCTATTTGAATGGTGTGAAATTAGACAGGATTCAGACAACTGCATCAACATTTTTATGGTTTTTCTATCAGATAGATGGTGCCAGGGAAGGAGCAGCAGCATTGCTTTAGGCCTTATTAGAAATGTGGAATCTCAGGTCCCGGTCCAGACATTTAAAATCAGAACATGTGGCTTAACAAGATCCTCAGGTGATATGTATATAGTTAATTTTGGAAATCCTGGTTTAACAAGCCATTCAGCTAGATGAAAGTACAAAGAGAGCAATGTACTTGTTGCAATCTATGATGCCATTTCCTTTTGTTCATTTTCCTTTGTCTTCAGTCCCCACCTCTGTTTTACTATGAAAATGAAATCAAACAAAGAGAATAATATAGCAAGGAGGTGAAAAGGCTTCAATTATGTTTGTGAAGCTGTTTTACACCAGGGCAAATTTTCACCCCTGAGCTGCCATGTGCCTTTGTGTTGCCACTCATTAGATGTCTCTGCTATGAATACCACTGTCAAAGTGGCTGCCTTCTTATCTGCCTACTTTAACTAGCCTGTGCTGTCAAAGGTACTTAAAAATGCATTGTGCTAAGGAAAGTGTCCGGGTTACTGCTCATTAACAACCAAGGAGGATACGGTTCTGCAGATTCTCTTGTCTGTTTCTCAAACGTGAAGGTGAAATGTAGAAAAAATATTTAAGCAATACATTTATAACTTTTAAAATAAGCATTTAAAGGAATTTCACTTTTGAAAAGAAGTAGGCAGAGAATCAAATTGTGTCTACTTCAATAAATTTGAATGACAAACTACATAACCTGAGTCTACCAGTGGCAAAATTTTTGAGACTCTATTGGTTTCAGATTTTTGTTTTATTTTATCTATTTGAGAACTGAGGAAGTTTGTTACTGTGGCCACTAGTGACATTTCAGCAATGAAGTAAGTTTGCACATTGCTGATTAAAGTAAGGTAAGTCCACCTTACTTCAACTCAAGATCTATATAGCCTTTTGCTAAATATCAAGGGAGTCATCATGTCAGAGCTCAAAAAGAGGGAGATTTGAAAGTTATCCAAAATAGGTTTCTATTGCCTAGGCTGCAAGATATGTCAAGAGAATGAATGTATGGGGATGTTGTCATGGGAATCCTTCTAGATGAAACCCACAGCTTCTTTTAATTACTGTTTCCTTCATTAAAATTCTCCCTTTAAATGGTAAACAGCCCTCTAAAACCACCACCTAAAGTTTTGATGTATGGAAAACAAGATGTTAGTGAAATTTGATTTAAATGTCTTCAGGGGGAGCTATGATTTTAGCTAGAATATATATTACATTTATGTTGAGGTTTCCCACTCAACATTTAAAGATTTGTGCATCCCTTGGAGACATAAGTGAGGAAATTGTTGCTCTGCACTTCAGTGCTAATGGATTCAAGTTCTCAGTTTGTAGTGAAATAGTCCATCGTCATCGTAAAAGCCTGCTGGATCTGGTGCCATTCAACCAAACCTTGTAGACTGTGGCAAAAAAATCTAAGAAGATGATTAAATAATCATATCTACCAAGGCTCTTAGAACACAGTTAGCATAACTGTAAGCATTTGAAAGAAGCACAGATCCAAACATTGCTGAAAAATGATAAGTTTGAATAATGGATTTTGTCTTCTAATCATGCTACAAAATTTAGAAAACTGAATATTTTGAAAATAACCAACAGTCAAGGACAAATAAATGTGAACCATGCAAGTAATGTGCCATAAAAGACATTAGCTTGAAGATTACATGCTTCATATCCCAAGTTAAATTGTGGTCTGGATCTGGCTACAGAGATATATCTTTCCCAGGTATCTAAGCTGAAGGTAAAATAAATCCAAGCTCAATGTAGTAATGTTGTAATTTTTGGCTGCTAAAAGCAAAACGTGAATAAATAAGACTTGTTTTCTGTCTATATATTTTGAAAACAGTATGAAGAAAATTCAAAGGAAACAAGAGGATATTAGAGATTTTGTTCTTAGTTAAAGGGAAAGAAAGAAAGGGCAGAGGGACAGGAGAAGGGCAGCAACTTTCATGACCTGCTGTGGTTTACTGGAATTTGGCCCACACCTTCCAAAATATCACTGCCAATTAGCATCAATTTATAATTAGACCCTGTGGGCAGCTATTGCATAGATATCACTTGAATGGAGCTGCAAATTGAGATCCTGCCCCATAATTACCCCATTTCTTCTCACATCTTTCATAAACAGCATTTTAATTTCTTTTAAGAAAACAGAGCGGGCCAGGGAAACGGCTCAGTGGAATAAGCACTTTCCTAGCAAATGCAAGGGCCTGAGTTCAATCTCTGGTTCTGCCAAGAAGGGAGGGAGGAGAGGAAGAGAGAGAGAGAGAGAGAGAGAGAGAGAGAGAGAGAGAGAGAGAGCAGTAAAATGATTGATTGTATTCTTATTATAAATTAATTATTGCAGAATGTGATGGGTCAATAAGCCAAACATTAATGTTATGACCTAAGCAAAGAACCAGGTTTCTTAACATTATCCACTCTTACTTTTTCAGTGCAGACACATGCATTTTAAAAATAATGTTTTTAATGTAATGAGTTCACTTAAATTATATGGCAAAGATGCTTGTATCATTGAATATTCTTTTGTGACTGTACTTCTTATTTTTTTATTTTTTTCACATTCTATATGGATTTAAAGTATAGCATATCAATGATTGATGGAAAATGCCTGTTCCATATTGTTTCTAAGGCATTTAATACTCAGACAGATAATGATATTAAGCTCAACAGACTATGTTATAGGGTAATAATATCATTAAGCTTCTCTTCTGGAGGATTAACAACTTAAGTTTGCAGACCAAAAAATAGAGAAAGAGAAGGGCTACAAGGACAGTGAACATTTTGGCCTCAGCCTTTCCAGGTCAGTGAGGACTCAGGACATAAGAGAACCAGTACTGTAACATCACGTAATTCAGTGGTGTCCCAAATTTTCTGAACAAGGAGATTATGGGGCCACAAAGGAGAGTGATCGATGATGTAGACTGTGCCTAAGGAGAGTCACCTAGGGAGAAAATATTCTCTCAGGCTTTCAGAGAGAAAAAATTGGTCAAACAATGGCCATGACTCATCCACATGGCTAACACTGACAAAGAATCTACAAAACCTTGCACAGAGTTTCAGGGTAAATCCAGAGGGGATTTGACAGACCTTGTCAGATACAAAATTTACATTTTTAATTATATAGGTCTTGATTTATCTTCTTCTTAACCATCCAGCAGAAAAGTATAAAAACTAAGTATGAAAAGTAAAGTCGGGGCCGGGGAGATGGCTCAGTAGAATAAGGGCTTGCCTGGCAAGCACAAGGGCCTGAGTTCAATCCCCGGTTCCGCAAAAGAAAAAAACGAAAGAAAAGTAAAACCATATTTATATGCTGAGCTCACTCTTTGTTAATATCTTTCTTGCCTTTACTTTGGAGATATAAAGTAAGATTGAGGATATTCATTATTTTTGTCATAGCTCAGTTTCTTAATTTTTGCAGAGATTTCTCAAATTCAGAGTAAACTTTTTGTTTCATTGTTATCATATATATGCATTCTGCTTCATCATTTTCTTTTTTATAATTTCTTTGAGCTTATATTAGTATTTTATTTCTATTTTTCTGTGCTGTGTACCTAGTTCATTATTTTTATTATGTAAAATTTAAAATTATACCTAAGTATTTCTTACTGTCATTTCAATTATTTTGTTTGAATAATA
>NW_004524617.1:4946844-4950662 GCF_000260255.1 Octodon degus | reverse complement strand
TGTGAATAGGATCACAAGTCCACATCTTGTACAGCAATTAACCACTAAGAAGAATATATGCAGTGTATTATTTGTTGAAACTGTCCTTCCGATTTGATTTGAAAAAAAAAAAAAGAAAACTATGGAGAAAAGAGCAAATAAACAAAAATAAGAACATGAAAAAAAAAACAACAAAATAGTTAGGATAGATATACAGCTACTTTCTCTTAATTCAATGAATAGAAAGATTTGTTCTAATAATGTTTGTGGACAAGATATCATATCTGCATCTTGTACTATGAATAACCACTATGAAGACAACAATATGCAATATATTAATTATTGAAATTGCCCTACTAGTCGGTTTTGATACTGTCTCATTGCTCTTTGTTTCTCAATAAAATTATTTTTAAAAAGTAAAATAAAATAAAATGACAAAAGTAAGTCACTGATTTGTCTTTTAATGGAATGAGGACCCTGTACAACAAAGAAGTTGTCAACAGTGTGAGGAGAAAGCTCATTAAAGGTGAGAATGTCTTTTCCAGCTACTCTTCTAACAGAGACTTAATATCCAAATTATATAAAGAACTCAAAAATTTATCCACTAAGTGCAGACAATGCATTAAAAAGGTAAATGAATGGAACAGACATTTCAGTGTTATATTTCTTAAAAGAAGAAATGCAAATGGCCAATAAATACTTTTTAAGCAATCTCTACATCTTTAGCCAAAAGAGGAATGCAAATCATAAGCACATGGAGATTTCATATCACTTGGGTCAAACTGTTTACCATCAAGAGTGCAAAAATAATGCTTGTAAGAATGCAGGGAAGATAATACTCTCCTATAACATCAGTGGGAATATAGAACAGTATAGCCACAATGGAAATCAGTACGGAGATATCCCAACATTTAAAAATAGAACTACCGTATCATATAGCTATACCAATGCCAAGGAAAAATCCAAAGGTATTATTATCAGCATATACTTGAGATACTGGTATAAGCATATGTAGTGCGATACAGGTTACCATAACCAAAATAAGGAATCAGCCTAAGTGTTTGTCAACAGATGGATGAGTACATGAATACAAGGTGGTATATTGGCATAATGAGGTATTATTCAACCATAAATAGGAAAAAATTATGTCATTTGCAGGAAAATTGATAGAATTAGTGATCATTACATTAAGTAAAATAATCTAGAATAAAAATTACAATCAGCAAGTATCTTCGCTAATGTTTGGAAGGTAGACAAAAAAAGGAATACTATTAGACGAGAGGAAGGAGATAAGAGAGGAGTAAGAAAGGGTAACACTGGGAATGATATGAGGAAAATATATGCATTTATTAAAATGCCACATTGAGAAGTAGTATTTTGTAAAATTAATATGCAAGAATTAGCTATATTTTAAAGACAGTAAGTACAATGAAGGTATTGAATAAAAGCTGTGTGTATGAGTGTGTCTTTGCCTGTGTCTGTGTGTGTGTATCCAGCAGGTAAACTTTGCTGATCACAGTCACATCCTCAATAGTGTAGTCTTCATGGTTTTTTATGTTTTACCAGTAACCTGTTCTGACAAATGTATTTCATATCTATTTATCGTAAGCATGCATTCACTTTTTCTCTTCCCAACACTTTGAAATTCATGTATTGATCCTATATTTTAAGTATACATACATTTATTTTTGTAACTATACAGATACATTAATTATTATAGTGGTTTTACCCATTTTAGGAAGAAATATTATTCTTAAATATACTTATTTCGTGGAACAATAGGCTTTGCTGAGTTTGGTATAATTTTGTTTTATTTTAAATGTCTGTATTTTAGGGAAGGGTCTACAGGGTGTTCAGGGTCTCACTACTAGATCCAACTCATAGTGATGCGCCTGTTTACAGCTTCCCAAGAGCTGGGATTACAGGTGTGTGCCACCACACCCAGTCGCAATTGCTGTCTCTGAGTGCCTAAGGGGTGAGGCCTGCATGGCAATTCCCAGGATCGAACCTCCAGCCCTTGTGCCTGCTTGCAAGCTATTTAATCCACTGAACAATTTGGCCAGCCCTTGGTATAATTTTATTTTGAACACTTATCATTTTGCTTCTACAAGTTATTTTTTAAAATACGTGGATTCAGTTATTTTGATATAACTTTGACTTTCAATTTGAGCAGTTACTATGCTTAATGTGCATTTCCATAGATGGGATAAGTTTGAAAACTTTATACTTTTCTCACCTACTCTAAATTTCTGCAGCTTTTCTTTTTCACCTTTTTTGGGAAGAGTGTACTAATAACTTTATATTTCTCTGCTTTTAATTAACTCTTGAAAATTATATAATGTGTTTCAGGTCTATCCTTAACATAGAAATTATAGTAACATATTATATTACTGTGCAGTTTTTCTTATTAAGGAGAGATTTTTGTGCCATCATCTATTATTTTTCTGTAACAGAGTATTTTTGTCTATGTCTTGTATTCTCAGTAATAGGATTAAGGTACACAATGCATTAACTGTGTTATTGTGTAATTGTTTTGTTAAGAAATTTTGTTGTTTTCATAGAACAGTTCTGCTTTTTACATTTTCTGTATTAATATCTAGATTATTACATGAAAATGAAAAAGAAGTTACAGAAATATATACAAAAGTTAACAGCTTACAAAATTAATCAATTTGAGAGCTTCCTACAACCCCGCACCAGGCGGGAGCTACTACTGCTCCCAGCCCAAGCGCAGCATGGGTGAGACCATATACCACCCAATTGGGACGCCCCAAACCACTCCACAGCAACTCCCCCACACCGCCCTCTGAGTTGGAATTTCTACCATGTTCCGGGAACCACCAGACCCAGTCCTAGCCCAGGTCTGGTGAGTGTGTGGGAGAACTCCCTGCCACCCTGTGCTGGGCGAGTCCTACTACTGGTCCTAGCCCAGGTGCAGCGTGGGTGCGACCCTCTTCCACAGCCTTGGGAAATACCCAAACACTCCACAGCACGTCCACCACTCCGCCCACCCAGTAAGAATTTCTGCCACATTCCAGGAACCCCCAGACCCAGTTCTAGCCCAAACCTGATCTGCACCTGAACTTTAGTACTTGCTAAGGTTATAACTACAATGAACAATCTAAAACAGAGGTCAGAAGACAGTGCTACACAAAATGATGAGAAAGAAAAAAATGCAACCTCAGAATCCAAGACCACCCATAACAAGTGCAGAGGACACTAACACAGAACAAATTGGGAATCACACAGCTGAAAGCAATGAATCCATGGTTTCTGAAATAAAGAAACAGCTGCAGAAAGGTATAGAGGAACTCAGATTGGAAACAAAAAAGAAATCCCTGAATTAATAACATCTGCACTAAAGAATCAAATGCAGAAACATATGGAGGAAATCCAATGCCCACCCAGAACAAGTGCAGAGGACACTAGCTTGACTCAAATGCATGAATTAATAGCGCCGATAGTAAATAAGCAACAGCACAAAGTTATAGAGAAAATCAGAGTGCAATTCTTTTCTGAAATAAAAAAAGAATTCTCAGAATTCATAGCATCTGAAGTAAAGAAGCAACTACAGAAACATAGGGAGGAAACCCAAGCTGAAAAAAATAAAAAAACACTGCAGTAAAAAAATTTATAACTGCTTCTTTAGAAGACATTGATTAAAAAAATAGAGGAGACTAGAAAAATGATGGATTCCTTGAATGAGCAATTCAGGAAAGAAATAGAGCACATGAAGCAGAGTCAAAGAGATATAGAGGAAATTAAAATTTCAATCACAAGCTTGCAGAACCGTTTAAGTGAATGTGAAGACAGAGTTTCAGATCTTGAAGATGCTGGTG
>NW_004524617.1:4945147-4946744 GCF_000260255.1 Octodon degus | reverse complement strand
AATAATAATAATAGTTTGTATAACCAAATTTTTTTATGTATTTCATGCAGGGTTCACAGGGTCTAACTACACAGATTGGACTCATAGTGATGCTCCTGTGTTTCAGCCTCCCAAGCACTGTAATTACAGGTACATGCAACCACCCCCAGTCTCAATTGCCATTTCAGTGTGCCCTGTGGGCTGGGCTAGCATGGCAAGCCAGGGATCAAACCAGCCCTTGCAGACACTTGAACCCACTGAGCTGTCTAGCTGGTCCCTTTTTTAAATATTTTTTAGACCTGGAATTGATCCTTTGTCAGTGTCAGCCATGTAGATGAGTCACGGCCATTGCCTGATCAATTTGCTCTCTCTGAAAGCCTGAGAGAATGTTTTCTCTCTAGGTGACTCTTCTTAGGCACACTCTACATCCTCGATCTCTTTCCTCTGTGGCCCCATAATCTCCTTGATCAGTAAATTTAGGACATCACTGAGTTTCAGGATATTACAGATTCTCTAATGTCTTGAGTCCTCACAGAACTTGAAAGGCTAGGGCCAAAATGTTGGCTGTCTTTGTCACCCTTCTTTTTCTCTAATTATTGGTGTGAAAACTTAAGTTGTTAACCCTCCAGAGGAGAAGCTTAATGATATAAGCTCATGATCTCATACATTCTAGGCAAGTGATGCACCAAAACTTTTATGTCTCAGAAATAAAATGACAAATTTAACATATCAATACTTAATGGAAAACACCTGTTCCATGTTATGTCTAAGATGTTTGATATTCAGACAGATAGTGAGGTTAAGCTCAACTGCTGATATTTTAGGGCAAAAATAATAAACTTCTCTTCTGAAGGATTAACAACCTAAGTTTGCAGACCAAAAATTAGAAAAATAAAAGGTTTGCAAGGACAGCCAACATTTTGGCCCTATCCGTTCAAGGTCAGTGAAGACTCAGGACATAGGAGAACCTATACTGTAACATCATGCAACTCAGTTGTGTCCCAAATTTTCTGATCAAGGAGATTATGGAACCACAGAGAAAAGTGATCAGTGATGTAGAGTGTACCTAAGGAGAGTCACATGGAGAGAAAACATTCTCTCAGGCGTTCACAGAGAGCAAATTGGTCAAGCAATGGCCGTGACTCATCCACATGGCTGACACTGACAAAGGATCTACAAACTGAGGTACAGGGTTTTAGGATAATTCCTGAAGGGATTTGACTGACCTTGTCAGATATAAAAGTTACATTTCTTGTTATATAGGTCTTGCTTTATCTTCGTCTTAACCATCCAGCAGAAAAGTATAAAAAAGAAGTATAAAAAGTAAAGCCATATTCATAGGCTGAGCTGTAAAAGGCTCAAGTCAACAACTTCTGACATTGCCAGTCCTATGAAAACCCACTACTATTATGGACTACTGGACTATATTAGAATATTTTGCTGAATTTATGTACTTACAATATTTAAATGGCAATGGAATACCCTTCTCTGACAAAACTAAACAAAAAAGGGGCTACAGATGAAAGACCATTTTATATTTGTATATTCAAAATAGTTAGGATAGACCCAGTCCTAGCCCAGGTCCGGTGAGTGTGCGGAGAGTTTCCTGCTACCCTGC
>NW_004524617.1:4943919-4945047 GCF_000260255.1 Octodon degus | reverse complement strand
AGCTAGTGAAAAGGTAAGAAAGGATCTCTTAAAAACAACGAGGAAGCAGGGAAGAATAATCCATCACCTGCAAGATGATGCAAAGATGAACAATGTGAGAGTAATAGGTATCAATGAGAAAGAAGGAGTCAATAGAAATGACATTAAAAAAATATGGACAGAAGTAATAGCAGAAAACATCCCAAATATGAGGAAACAATCTGACATTCATGTAACTGAAGCATACAGAAAGCCAAGTAACCTAAACCCAATGAAAAACACACCGAGACAAACAATAGTCAAGATCACAGAAATTCAGCAAAGAATAATCTACTGAAAGCCGCTAGAGAAAAGAAGCAAATCACATTCAAAGAAAAACGCATCAGAATTATGGCCGACTTCTCTTCACAAACCATGAAGGCAAGAAGAGCATGGAGCAGAGTATTGCAAGTCCTCTATGAAAACAAATTCTAGCCCAGACTACTACATCGTGCAAACTCTCTTTCAAGATTGATGGAGAAGTGAAATACTTTCATGAAAAAAAACTGCTAAAGAATTTCATGATGACAAAGCCAACCCTACACAGCCTACTGAAAGATGTTCTAGAGAAGGACCAAAATGATCAGAACTCCACGATTCAGATCAGAAGCAACCAACTAAATAGGGTAAGCAATTAAACACAGGAGAAAAAGGAGTAAATGACAAGAAGTAAATAACATGTCAACTGTAAGTCAATACATCACAATTCTAACCATCAATGTAAATGAACTCGATTCGCCAATTAAGAGAAATAGACTGGCATAGTGGATTAGGAAACAAAATCCAACAATATGCTGTATAAAAGAAACATATTTAACTCATAAAGACATCCATACATTGAAAGTCAAAGGATGGAACACAATACAACATGCCCCAGCTCCTCAGAAAAAAGCAGGGATAGCAATCCTATTCCCAGAGACTCTCAACTTCAAACCAACAATGATCAAGCAAAACAAAGAAGGCCACGATATACTGGTTAGGGGAAAAATTCAAGAGGAAGAGGTAACACTCAAAAATATGTATGCACCAAACACGGGAGCACCCAACTATATAAAGCAAATCTTAATGGACATGAAAAATCTAATATCCAATACCACAATTTTAACAGGA
>NW_004524617.1:4939684-4943819 GCF_000260255.1 Octodon degus | reverse complement strand
GAGCACCCAACTATATAAAGCAAATCTTAATGGACATGAAAAATCTAATATCCAATACCACAATTTTAACAGGAGACCTTAACATCCCCTTATCTCCAAAAGATTGGTCAACCAGACAAAAACAGCAAAGAAATACCAGAACTGAACCAGAGCTTGAAAGAAATGGACTTGGTGGACATATACAGAGTATTGCACCCAAATACACATTTTTCTGAGCTGCACATGGATCATTTTCTAAAATAGACCACATACTGGTCCATAGGTCATGGGTAAGTATATGTAAGAAAAGAAAAATTATCCCATGCACATTATCTGACCACAGTGCAATGAAACTGTAAATAAATGACAAAAGAAACCAGAAAAACACATTAGATACATGGAAATTAAATGACGCCCTACTCAGCAACCAATGGTTCACAGATGAAATTAAGCAAGAAATACTACAATATCTACATTCAATGAATATTCAAGCAAAACTTACCGTAATTTATGGGCTACAATGAAAGCAGTTCTCAGAGGAAAATTCATAGCTGTGAACTCACACTTGAGGAAAACAGAACAGGAAAAAATAACTACCCTAATGCTGCACCTACAACAACTAGAAAAGGAAGAGCACACCAAACACAGAGCCCAAAGACGAGAGGAAATCATAAAGATTAGAGCAGAAATTAATTCAATTGAGATGAAGAAAACAATTCAAAGAATTAAAAAAGCAAAAAGTTGGTTCTTTGAATGATTAAAGAAAATTGAAAAGCCCCTAGCTAAACTCATCAAACAGAGGAAAGAAAAAATACAAATACAAGCAATAAGGATGAAAAGGGTATAATTACCACAGACACAGTGGAAATTCAGAAGTTTATCAATAGCTACTTTGAGAATCTTTACTCTCACAGAATAGAAGACACAGAAGAAATGGACAGATTCCGAGAAAGGTACAAATTACCACAACTGAATCGACAAGATATAACCACTACCAATAGCCCAATAACAGCCCATGAAATATGAGATGTAATTAAAAACCTACCGGCAAAGAAAAGTCCAGGTCGGGATGGACTCACAGCCTAATTCTACAAGACATTTATAGAAGATGTAGTCCCTGTACTCCTCAAACTCTTCCGTGAAATTAAAAAGGAAGCAATCCTCCCAAAATCATTCCTGGAAGCAAGTATTATATTAATACCAAAACCAGGGAAAGATGCAACTAAGAAAGAGAACTACAGGCCTATCTCCCTCATGAACATAGATGCCAAAATCCTCAATAAAATCCTAGCAAATAGAATACAGCAAATCATCAAGAAGATCATACACCATGACCAGGTAGGATTCATCCCAGGGATGCAAGGATGGTTCAATATTCGAAAATCTATCAATGTAATACACTATATCAATAGAGCGAAAACTAAGAACCACATGATCATCTCCATTGATGCAGAAAAGGCTTTTGACAAAGTCAAACACTCATTCATGTTCAAAGTCCTACAGAAAATTGGGAAAGATGGCCTCTACTTCAATCTGGTAAAAGCCATTTATGAAAACCCAACGGCTAACATAATCCAAAATGGGAAAAACTGAAATCTTTTACTCTTAGATCTGGTACAAGACAAGGATGTCCTCTATCACCACCTCTATTCAATATAGTTCTGGAATCATTAGCTGTAGCCATTAGACAAGAGAAAGAAAAGAAATAAAAATAGGCAAAGAAGAAGTTAAATTATCTTTATTTGCAGATGACATGATACTTTACTTGGAAGACCCAAAAAACGCCAACAAGAAGCTACTAGAATTAATACAGAAATTCAGTAGCATAGCAGGTTATAAATCAATACTCAAAAGTCAATAGCATTCCTCCACACAGACAACAAACACACTGAGATGGAAATTATAGATACAATACCTTTTACAATAGCACCAAGGAAAATGAAATACCTTGGAATTAATCTAAATAAAGAAGTCAAAGAAATTTTTCAAGGAAAATTACAGTACTCTTCAAAAAGAGATTGTAGAGGATTTCAGAAAATGGAAAGATATTCCATGCTCCTGGATAGGAAGAACCAACATTGTGAAAATGGCCATACTCCCAAAATTGCTGTATAGATTTAATGCAATCCCTATCAGACT
The DNA here is from genome assembly GCF_000260255.1 of Octodon degus. Taxonomy (NCBI): domain Eukaryota; kingdom Metazoa; phylum Chordata; class Mammalia; order Rodentia; family Octodontidae; genus Octodon; species Octodon degus. The sequence goes on along the minus strand of NW_004524617.1, from coordinate 4,941,701 downwards.
ACCACCGACATACCTCACAGACATAGAGAAATCATTCTTAAAATTTATCTGGAACCAGAAAAGACCTAGAATAGCAAAGGCAATTCTAGGCAATAAAGACAAGGCAGGAGATATTACAATTCCTGACTTGAAATTAAACTACAAGGCTACTGTGATAAAATCAGCATGGAACTGGCAACAAAATAGACTTGAGGATCAACGGAATAGATGACAAGATGCTGAAGCCCCTACGAACACACTCAGTAACCTTATCTTTGACAAAGGGGCCAAACATACTCACTGGAAGAAAGATAGCCTCTTTAACATATGGTTCTGGAAAAACTGGCTCTCTACATGCTGAAAACTCAAACTTGACCCAGGTCAATCACCATGCAATAAACTAAAGTCAAAATGGATTAAAGATCTCAACATTAAAGCAGTGACACTAAATCTCCTGGAAGAGAAAGTAGGAGAAACTCTTGAAGACATAGGGGTAGGCAAAGAGTTCATGGACAGAAATCAAATCGCACGGGAAAAATTAGAAAGAATTAACAACTGGGACCTGCTCTTACCGAGAACATTTTTCAAGTCAAAAAAAATTACAAACAGAGTGAAAAGGCAACACACAAATTTGGAAAAAAATCATGACAAATAAGTACTCAGACAAAGGTCTGCTCTCTAGAATTTATAAAGAACTAAAAAACACTAGGGCCCCAAAACTTAAAGGCCCAATCCAGAAATGGACATCCGAGATGAACACACACTTCACAGAGGAAGAATTAAAGAAACAAATAAATATATGAAAAAATGCTCCACATCACTAGCCATCTGCGAAATGCAAATTAAAACAACTTTGAAATATCATCTCACCCCAGAAAGAATGGCTATCATAAAGAAATCATCCAACAACAAATGTTGGAGAGGCTGTGGGGGAAAAGGAACCCTTCTCCCCTGCTGGAGGGAATGTAGACTGGTGCAACAGTTATGGAAATCAGTATGGAGTCTCCTTAGAAAAGTTGGACTGGAATTCCCATTTAAACCAGCTATTCCTCTACCGGGAATTTTCCCAGAGGATCTGAAAATATCATATCATAGTGATATATGTGTGCCTATGTTTATAGCAGCACAATCTGTGATAGCCAAATTTGCAAACAATGAAGATGCCCATTACCGGAGGAATGGTTAAAAACTATATGGTATTTTTACACAATGGAGTATTATTCAGCTATTAAGATTAATAAACTTGAAGCCTTTATATTGAAGTGAATGCCACTTGAACATATACTCATAAGTGAAATAAACCAGACACACATGTGTAAATATCATATAGTATCCCTAGTATAAGTACTCATAAGAAGAAATACAAATACAACGCTATAATACAAGTAAAAGGAAAGCATTATCTCAAGGTCTAACTAATCAAGAGATGGAAAGGAGAAGAGATTGGAAACATGAATAAGTCAAGCCATACAGTTATATATAGAATATGGGAAAGGCAATGATCCTGAGAACCTCCAGAAGATTTTTGTATCTAGCAGTTAATTGGAAAAATTCTCACCCTAACTATATATACTAATACCTGTGAACTAAGCAACTGCACCACAGATTGTAATTTGTAATAGTAGATTCATGCTTGGAGAGCCTGTCATTTTGGTCTTCTGAATATGGGCTGCTTGTCATGACATGCCAGTTGCTGCTATGATGTCTCTCAGGTAGATGGTTGTTCAAAAAGTAGGGGGTGGTGAATGAAAGCAAAAGACAGGCAATGGAATATTGTGGGTCTGTCATGCTTCAAGCTTGTATATGGTGAGATTTTTGGATTATGTTTAAAACATAAGAAGTATATAATTCTTTATGCCTATTTTTAAAATATATTTTATTTTTAAATGTTTTTTATTATATTCTGTAGGGACTTAAAGTTCAACATATAAATACTTAATGAAAAATACCTGTTCCATATTATGCCTAAGATGTTTGATATGCAGACAGATAGTGAGGTCAAGCTTAAAAGCCTAAGTTGTACGGTAATAACAATAAG
>NW_004524617.1:4928054-4938708 GCF_000260255.1 Octodon degus | reverse complement strand
AAATGTACATCTTTTAATAACAGAGGATACATATAGTTGTTACAAATTTATTTTATTACTGTTCATTAAACTTTACTTTATATAATTATTTTTGTACTTCAAACTTCTGTTACATTTCTTCCTTCTGAAGGAACTTTCTTAGAATTTATCTAAGAAATTAAGATATTATTAAACTTTCATGTGTTAGTTCATTTCATTGTTTTGGTCTAAAATATCTTTAATTTGAGCTCATTTTTAAATATTTTTCGTTTCTTATAACTCTAGTTTAACATGTCTCAGTTTCTCTTCTCTCATGGCTGGAACAAATACCCGACATGCAAAATGAAGGAAGGAAAGGTTTATTTAGTTCACAGTTACTGGAGTTTTCAGTCCATACTCAGCTGGCTCCAAGGCAGAGCAGCACATGGCAGAGAGCAACCTTTCATGGTGGCAGAAAAGAGCAGAGAACCAATGGGAGGAGTAGCAACAAGAGGAAGTCTGTCTCCCTTATGTTGAGTTCAGGTTACTAGCCCAAGTGGGTGTAGTACTCACACCCACAATCCCAGTGGATTATGAGTTAATCACAGTCTGCTTCATGACTGTATGAGGTGTTGGGCAACACCTAAATACAAAACCATAATATTCCATCCCTGGACCCCCAAAAACTCATGCCCCTCCCTTTATGCAAAAGGCATTTTAGCCCATCTCTAAGAGTTGCCTAAGTCCCAACAGTTTCAGCATTGCAGAAAAGTGCAAGTTCCAACTCTCTTCCAAGATATAAGGCAAACTCTTAGCTGTGAGCCCCTATACAAATGAAAAGTTAAACACTTCCAAAATTTAATGGCATAAGATAAACATTACCATTCCAAAAAGTACACACAGCAGGATAGCAAGTACTGGGCCAAAGTAAATCCAAAATCTGGAAGGGCAAACTTCAAGTCCTGAAGTTCCTTGTGCCCTGTGGCTCATTCCCATGGCACTTCTGGTGGTAGTTCCCATGGCTTCTCTTCTACACCTGCTTTGCTCCTTCCTTGCAGTTTTTCTCAGGTGATCCACGTTCCTGGCTTTTCCAAACTTCTGGGGTTTCTACTAAACAGGCTTCTCACTCACAGCTTCACATACAGCCCTCTTGGGGGCACACTGCCTGGCCTCCCAGGCCTTATTCTGAAATTGAGGAGGATGCCTTCTTGACCTCAGAACACCTGCATTCTAAATGCGCCTAAAACCAAAGCCGTGTGGAAGATGCCAAGGTCTGCTACCAGCTGGAGAAGTAGCAAGGCTTTATTTCTGTAGGGGTCGAGTGCCTGGATCACTGAGCACTCTGACCCTGATTCCAAGGAATTAATTCTCCATGCTGGCACCATTCTGCAACCTGGTGTACCTGGTGCCACCATTCTGGAACATGAGGCTCTGCAACTTTTTCCCCAAGGGGAAGTCCCTGACGTTTTCAATTCTGAATCTGCAAAGGATAGAAACCTGTTGCCTCATGTGATACCCTCAGATCATCCTTTTAATTCTCTTGCTCCATCTCGACAATGGAGATCCTCTCAGCTCTATCTTTGCATGCCAAAGCTTTATTTGAGCTTCCTTTCAGGCAAAACTTGCAACACTAAAACATCATGATGGACTCTGTGCTCTTGATTCTTAACATAAATCTGAATAAAAAGCCCTCAACAGTAGCCATGCCACTGCCTCAATACTTCACTGCTTTGAGATTTCATTTCCAAGATTAAGCAGTCCATCACACTTAAACTCAGTCTCAGGCAAAATCTCTGGACCTGAGCAAAATGCAGACAAACTTTCCACCAAGTCAAAAAACACATTGTCTGCAGTCCAACAACCAATGCAGTCCTTCTTCCCAGCAGAAACCTCCCCAGCCTGGTCTTCACAGGCAGGCTTTCTATCAGCCTTCTGGTCTTCTGTGTTCTGACCAGAATCTCCCCTACAGAAGAGCTGAAGCTGTTCCAGTACTTCTCTTGTAGATGACGTCTCTGAACCTTTCCTATCTCTTCACATAACCCATTCACAAAAGCTTGTAATCCATATGATCAGGTTTAGCCACAGCAACAACCTCATTTCTCTGGCACCAAATTCTGTCTCAGTTACAATTCTCTCATTGCTGGAACAAATACCCAACATGGAAAATGAAGGAAGGAAAGGTTTATTTAGCTCACAGTTACTGGAGGCTTCAGTCCATACTCAGCTGGCTCCAAGACAGTGTGGCACATGGCAGATAGCAACCTTTCATGGTGACAGCAAAGAGCAGAGAGCAAATGGGAGGAGTAGTGACAAGAAATGGCAACAGAGAATAAGTCTGTCTCTCTTATGTTGCATTCAGGCTATCTGCCCCAGGATGGATGTAGTACTCATACCTATAATCCCAGCAGCACTCACACCCACAATCCCAGTGGATCATGAGTTAATCACAAACTCTAGAAGTCCACCCCATGCCTGCATGAGGCTTTGGGGGAACAACTAGACACAAACCATGACAATACTGAAAATGCCCTTTTATTGTATCTTAATTCTGTGATTTTTTTTAGTTTCATATTTTAAAATTATTTATTAGTGTACATATTTGCAGTCCATGATGCTTACATTCATTATAGGGACCTAATTCTTTTACATACCCCTCCATCCTCCCTTGGTCCTCTCTCCAACTCTTGATCCCCTTCCCATTTTATCTGGGAAGCATTTTCCCCTGTGTTGTTCTTGATGTTTCCCTTTGCATTTATTCTCTTGCATTTTCACTTTGGTAGATTTAAACTTCAGATTCTAGTGCTTGCTCTGTGAGGATTTCATTAATATTCCTAAGTCTGTACAATGAAGTAGTCTGTATGTTTTGAAAAAAATTCAGTGTAGCTGTCTTCAAATAGTGCTCCTGTCACGTTCTTTTTTCTTTCTTGTTTACAATGTGATTAAATACAGACATTCAAGCTTTGCATATAATATTGGATGTCTTTCATATTTTTTACCTAAATAGAAAAATCTATGCTGAAATTTAAAGTGTTCATCATTGTGTGCAGTTCAGTGTTCTTAAATTTTACTATTTTCTTTTATAAAACCTTTTATCTCAGGCCAAGGAGATAGCTCAGTATAATAAGTGCTTGCCTGGCAAGCACAGGGTCCTGAGTTCAATCCCTGGTACTGCAAAAATAAAATAAAATAAAACCTTTTATATCGATATGTTTGTGATGCAGAATAAATACATTATTTGTGGAGAGCTGATGCATGCTCATATAGCATCTTGATATTTTTACTCCTTTCACTTTCCTGCTCTCATCTCCCCTGGCCCAGATCCTTTACTTAGTGAAGAGTTTGTCTGCTGTTTCTTATCACTTTTTATTTTTCTCCTTAAATTATTTATATTTTGGGTTTCTCATATAATAAAAACTGCATGATTGTGAACCTTATGTGTCTGATATATTGCACTTAGCAGTATGGTCTCAAGGTGCATCCGTGTTCCCACAAATGGCACCGAGTTGGTCTTCTTTATGTGCAAGTGATACTCCATTATGCATGTATAACACATTTGTCTTCGCGGGAAGCTATACTTAACTAATTTGGTTAAAAATCTACATATCTGAAATGCTGGTGAATTGGAAATTTTTAACAGAATGCCCTTACTAAAATGTTACCTAATGGTGCTTCAGCAAGGAATCAGTACAGCTCAATTTTCAGATGGTGATCCTAGACACCGGGCAACTGTGGAGATCAATCTCAAATTCTACCACCTACTATATGGACCTCTTTGGTTAAATACAATACACAGTGTATGCCCTGGTTTCATCATTCATGAAACATTCATTCATCAACATCATCCTGCATGCATCTCTTTTTTTGTATTTAGGACAGGGTGTACAGTGTGTACAGTGTCTCACGCCATAGATCTGACTCATAGTGATCCTCTTGGTTACAGCCTCCCAAAGTGCTGCGATTATAAGTGCACGCCACCATGCCCAGTCTCAATCACCTATCTCAGTGTGACCTGGCACTGGGGTCAGCACAGCAGGACCTGGGATCAAACTCCTGGGCCTTGTGTCTAAGCAGAGGCTTTCATCCTCTCTAAGCTATTTGGCTGACTCCTATACATATCTTAGTATTGCAAAATATTAAATGTATCTGTTTTTACCATTGTTTAGCAAAGTGTTTGGGCTAGTTAAGAAATATATTACCACTTTTTATCACAACAGGATTCCATTCTATCTTGGTGGCTCTTCCCCACCCTCTTCAAGTGGACACAATAAGGCAATGGAAATCAAAACAAAACTGGAAGCCACTAATATCAAAAATCAAAGATGTCTGCAACCTCAGTTATAAGGGGGAATCATTCAGACTTATCAGTAGGTAAAATACTGTTACTGTGGTCCCTATTTGTTAACACGGAAAATGGTCCCACAGGGGTATAGACTCTACCTTGAACACCTCTAATTGCACCGGGTGGAAAGCAACTGCTTTAGTTACTGGGAGTTTTTCAGCACTGCACTTCATTTTGCTAGTGTAGAAATGTGATGCACTGAATTGTTGAAATCCTCTATGTTCTTTCTCCACATGGCTCCTGCTCTAAGGAAAATGTGGCATAAGGTGCTCACAGCTAGAGTTACTATCAAAAGCTAAGCAAGCAGAGAAATATTTATGCTGCTATAGTACTCTGCAATTATGGAACACAATAGCACCTTTAGGCCAAATGTTAATCCTACAGTTTGAATTGTGTGTCCCAACTTTGCCTATATCAAACACATCTGCAGTTTTATAACCCTCTAAGAGCTTCCCATATTTTCTTGGTTCATAGTGACTTTGATTTTCACAGTAAGGTTTTCCTGACTTTCTAACCAAAGAAATACCTCATATTACTATTTCCTGTATACTGCGATACAAATTTCTTAATGAGTATATCCTAACAATTTATCTATTTGAAAAACTGCTAAACATTGAAAAAGATGAATTAGTTTAAAAAATCACAATTAGTTAACAATAGAATATATTTGCATGCATATTGCTAGACTTAGGAATTAGATTTGGTGCTGCCACTTTGATTTCCTGTTTCCTATTAATTTTTACACAGTACCTTTTGATAACAACTTTCAAAATACTAGCTTTGCAGATATGACTTCACAATTAGGGGCTGGGGACTTAACTCATCAGATGAATGCTTGAATTGCAAGCTGGAAGCCCTGGGTTCAGTCTTCAGCACCAAAAATAAACAAACAAAAATCTTCAAGCAAAAAACAATAAATAAGTAAATAAAGATCAACCAAAATAAATACAATTTGCCCAAGAATCATGCAGGTGTCACTCAATTTTTCTTGAAATTTTAATTGACTTATGGTCCCTTTATCTACAGTAGTATTCTAACATACCTTCACACACAGTTTGAGAACCTGGGCTCTATACCATATTGTACGATTTGAAACTATTTCAAAGTTACCTGTTGTGTAGAGATTTTTTTTGCTGGAGCTAAATATTATCTTCTACCTTTCAGATTGTTTTCTTTGAAGAGTCTTTATGAAGCTATTTGAAGAAGTAATGTGAAGTGCTAAAACATCATAAACTATTTATTGTGATTGTATTATATGTAAAGGGAGTTGAAGGAGGGAAAAATAATTGTATGATTCTCCAGAATTTTAACATATTTGGCCATTTATACATATGTGTTCTAGTCATATCATTTCCTCACTGAACTTTGTATCACTGTAACATGGTCTTTGACAGTGATGCAAACTGTTCATCCCATCCATATCTAGTAGTATATCTTTTCTCTTCCTCCCAGTTCCCCACATACAAATGCAATCATATCATCATCGCCTAATTATCTCTACAGTTCCTGATTCCATGCTGATATTCGTGGAATTTCCTCTCTAGTAGAAAGCATTTCTCCCATTCTTTATCTAACAATATCTTATTCATCCTTCTATCCCAACTCAAATCCTGCTTAAAGGTTGTATATGGTTAGACTTTTGGCCTTATGTGTAAATGTAAGAAGTATATAATTCTTTATGCCTATTTTTAAAATATATTCTAATTTTTAAATGTTTTTTCATCATATTCTGTAGGGACTTAAAGTTCAACATTTCAATACTTCATGAAAAATACCCATTCCATGTTATGCCTAAGATGTTTGATATTCAGACAGATAGTGAGGTTAAGTTTAACAGCCTGGGCTGGTGAGATGGCTCAGTGGTCTAAAGCACCTACTTGGAACAAGCTTAACAAAGCAGAGGGACCACAGTTCAATCCCCCAGCACCACATGCCAGCCAGCCCCGCCCCCTGGTGGGCTGAGCTGGACACACACACACACACACACACATAAATAAAGAAAAAAAATTTAAAAAAAATAAGTTTAACAGCCTAAGTCATATGGCAATAACAATAATATTGTCTTCTGGATGGTTAACAACCTAAGTTTGCAGACCACAATTAGAGAAAAAGGAGGGCCACAAAGAAAGCCAACATTTTGGCCCTAGCCTTCTAAGGTCAATTAAGACTCAGGACATATGAGAACTTCTACTGTAAAGTCATGTACCTCGGTAGTGTCCCAAATTTTCTGACCAAGGAGATTATGGGGCCAAAAAGGGAAGTGATTGATGATGTAGAGTGTGCCTAAGGAGAGTCACATGGAGAGAAAACATTCTCTCAGGCTTTCACAGAGAGCACATTGGCCCAGAAATGGCCGTGACACATCCACATGACTGACACTGACTAAGGATCTACAATCTGAGGTACAGGATTCTCAGGATGAATCCTGAGGGGATTTCACTGACCTCACCAGACCCAAAAGCTACAACTCTTCTTGTATAGTTCTTGTTTTATCTTGGTCTTAATCATCCAGCAGAAAAGTTTAAAAATAAAATATGAGAAGTAAAGCCATGCTGTTATGTTGAGCTGTAGGGGACTCAGATCAACAATTTCTGACATTGCCAGTCAAGCAGAAGACCCAACACTATTATGGGCTACTGGACTCTTTTAGAATATTTTGCTGAGTTTACACACCTATAATAGTCAAATAACGGAACTTAACAAAAAAAAAGGTATACAGATGAATGTCCACTTTGTATCTGTGTATTCAAAGTGGTTAGGATAGATATATAGTTACATTCTCTTAATGAATAGAGGGATTTGTTCTAATGGTGTTTTTAAATAGGATATCATGTCTGCATATTGTATGGCAATTAACCACTAGGAAGAATGTGTGCAATCTGTTAATTATTGAAACTGTCCTACCAATTTGGTTTGAAACTGTCTCATTGCTATTTCTTTCTCAATAAAATTATGGGAAAAAAAGAAAAAAACATATCTTTTCATAGTGAAATCTTTCCATATCTTTATTCTGACTACTCTTTCCCTTTTCTAACTACTTTTCCTTTTTATTTTCTTTTTTGGAGCTGGGGATTTAACTCAGGCCCTTGCGCTTGCCAGGAAAGCCCTTATTCTACTAAGCCATCTCCCTGACCCTCTCTGGTCTCTTCTTATAGAGCTAAGTGCACAGTCAAGTGTCTAAGTTCTTTGCAAGAGAAGAATCACTAAAATTTATGATAGATATATAAAGACAGAGGGGGTATAGCTCAGGGTTAGAGCATTTGACTGCAGATATATAGAGACAGATAGATAAATAATATACAATTTTTAGACACATGTGAATTCACAAAGAGATTTGACTTTCCATGATTATGAGAAAGCTGCTTCAACTGCCTGTGAAGCAGTTATTTCTGTGCCTGCCACTGAAATGTGAAGTTTTCAGAGAAGTCAATCAAAAGAAAGTTATTGAGGGAAGCAACGACAAGATACAGTCTGTAAGGCTGCACTAGAACAATGAGGACTTATGAGAATTTAGATTGATCTCTTGTTGCCTTAAGCTCCCAACACTGACAGGAGTGTCTTGCATGAAAGACCAATGCTGATTACCACAAGTGAGCATTCATCTTGCCTCACCGAGAAGTTAAAGGACAGTCCAGCAGGACTCTCAGGATAGCTGCAAGGTCCCAGAGAATCTGCGAGCTGCACCAGAGCCTCATGCCTCAAAGCTATCTTTAAAGCATAAAATGATCCAGATAGCTGCTGGATTTCCACAATTCAAATTTCATACACTATATCTATCATCATGTACTCTAAGCTAAACCTATAGAGAGAAGGAAATTCTGGGAAACAGTTCTGACTTGGCTAAGATTATACAACATCAATCTACCACAGCCTTTAAGATCACTTGTCACTTGCCTATAGTCCGTTACAGTAAAGAAAATAAATGCTCCTGAAAGGCCAAGGATTAGATCTTCTTATTCATAATATGTCCTTAGTGCTTCTTACAAGACCTAAAATATAACAGGAATTCACAGATATTTTTAACTAAGGAAAGACTGAACAAATGAGCAAGATAATGGGATAATATGACATGGTTAATGTAAAATACTTGATCGTAGAACAAAACCAATAAGGAAAACAATCTCCTACTTTTTTCAGAAAAAAAGCATACTTATATGAACCATCATCCCTTTAGAATGACAAAAAATTATGTGAACCTGTCATGGTTTTATCATGTACATACATAGAACTTTCAAATTTAAAAATCATGCTTATAGGAGTTATCTAATTGGATGACTTATTATTTAGTTAAATACATCTGATTTACCACTATTTTAGACATACATGAAAAATATTCTTGTTTTGAAAAAAGGATTTATTTGTTACAGTCTCACTATACAGCTCAGACTCATAGTGCTCTTCTTGTCTCAGCCTCCCCAGAGCTGGGATTATAGGTATGTGCTACTACTCTAGGTTTCAGTGGCCAGCACTGTGCACCCCCAGGTTCTGGCCAGCACTGTATGTGGTACCAAGGATCAAACCCAAGTCCTTGAGCTTGCCAAGAAGGTGCTCACACCACTGAGCTATCTCCCTGGCCTTAAAAAATATTCTTTTAAGTAAATTTCAATGAATATGTAAGAAAATGTTGAATTCCTAGTTAATTTTCAATTTTAATCAGTTTCTTTTCATTTATATGATCTTATTTCAGAATCCCCCAACAAAGAAAGAACAGAAAATAAATTCTACCAATCTATTGCTGTTTTCATTTATATTTGTCACACATTTTCTAGGAATTAATCTCAAATCTATCATTTCAGCTGTTTATGGTCTATTTTAAGTCTCAAAGTATCACTGTCATAATAATTACATAATTCTCAATTTCCAAAGGCATCAATGTGTACTAACCTATATGCATTTGTGATCAAATCATTAATAACCTATAGCAAAGCAAAGACCCAAAGCTTATGTACAAATGAATACTTCACTCCAGAGAGGCTCATTCTGATCATTCTCATAGAAGCAGAATCAATACCTTGCCCTATTGCCATTATGGCTAAGGTATACACACTGTTCCAATAATAGTTCCTGAATCGATTTAACTTTTAAGCTTTACTATGTGCTTATTGCCTCCCTATGAAAATAGAAATTCAAAACAACAAAACACTTGATCTTTGGCTTTTGTTTCTATCTGGAGATACAGCAAAGCTTTTACAGATATGACAATAATATGAGCAAAACACTCAACAGACTGTGTTGTGACCTTGGATAGCGTAGTTTCATCTTTGCATGAAATCAGGAATCATTTTTATTTCCCTAAAAGACAGTTATATTTTTAATTTGAAAAGTCAGTCCTTTTATAGTTTGGATAGCTTTTCAAAATTCTTTCCAAGTAAACTTATCTTCTGCAGGCTTTGCCTCTGTGTATTCAAATATAGAAGAAAGGCAAAACTTAGTGAGTGACTTATAGGTTATGAGGCAGTTGTTCCTATTCTCATTTACAAGTGAAAATATTTAAGATAAGTAATGTTGAATATCTTTTTTCACTGAAGATCTAATGAATCACAAATGCTAGATTGTTAGCTCAAGATTATAACTATTTAAAAATGACAAAGCTGTTACTGCCTTAATACTTCCCAATCTACAATTATTATACAAGTGTTTAAATATTTAGAATGAATTTTTAAAATGTATATCAATTCTTTTCCAGGTGTTTTGCCTTGACCTTAGTCATCTTTTATTCATTATTTGACTCAACAAATATTTCTCAAGTATATAATATGCACCAGTCATTCCTCAAGATGGAACTAGAGACAATGATGAACCAGAAAACGTCCTTACTCTTCTGGAGCTTCCACTCCAGCAAAGAATACAGATATAAACAGAAATTAAAAACTAGAATATGGTATCAGAACCAAATCACAGAGTTAAGAGATACAGAGAGACAGGGTCAAATTCGGCCTTATGAATGAGAAGAAGTGATAGAATTGCCAATAAATATCAAAGCCGTAATAGTTAACCTTCTTTTATAGTACACTAACATACTGAATATTATAAATAATTCTCTCATCTCTTCTCAATAGCTTTGACAGAAGGCATTAATTGATGTTATTGAGAATCCTTCAAGGAGATTGGAAAGGAACAAGATTTCAGAGAAATAATAATAGAAACTCTTACACTGACCAGCAGTAGTCTACCTCCAGTATCATCTTAGGTCACACTGAAGTGTTAAAAACTGGTCTTCTGAGTTCAAATATCTTTACACTTCAACTATTAAAACTGTCTTTCTGGAGTTTCCTGCTACCCTGCCCCGGCGGGACCAGTCCCAGCCCAGGCGCAGCGTGGGCCGGACCCTCTCCCAGCCCCTCTGGCCGCCCCCCC
>NW_004524617.1:4914253-4920841 GCF_000260255.1 Octodon degus | reverse complement strand
GAAGAATATATGCAGTGTATTATTTGTTGAAACTGTACTTTCGATTTGATTTGAAACTGTCTCATTGCTATATGTTTGTCAATAAAACTTTGAAAATAAATAAATAAATAAAACTGTCTTTCTCATTAATCCAGCCCTAAACTGTGATTCCCTTCAAAAAGTTCAAAAACATTTTCTTTGTGCTTCTGTTCCAAATGGCAGCCTCCTGAAGAGTTAGATGAATTTCTTTTATTTTTTATTTCTTAGAATTCTTAATGTTGGTGCTAAAAACATGTATGAATTAAACATCATTTTCATTATGAGTGAGCTTAAAAGAAATCATCAAGGAAAAGAAAATATAACCTTCAAAAACTATACAGAAAATGATATTGAAGATAATTCATATTTTAATGTTGTTTCCCAAGAAGGCAACACAACAAAATGATAAAAACTCAGATGAATTCTAAAGTCAAATTGCCCGTGTTCAAATTCCTTTCTGTTGGTGACTTGCATTATGACTCCAGCTAATTATTAGTTCCAGTGTCCCTTGTATGTGAAGGAACACCGTGATTCTGCATGCTTCATATATTTATGCTAGAAGACTGAATAAGATTATCCTGGACAAACTTGGAAAGGCAAATGGGGAGACCAGGACAGACAAAGTAAACTAAGCTATGATTTTCAGATGGAGTCCCACTTTTAGTCTTATCCCCTGGAGAGCTTAGTGTATAAAGTTCAACTCGGATCTTGTCCATCTATAAAATAAGAAAGTCAGTTACTGGACAAGGAGATGGAGTAGAACATGAAATCTCAGGATCTCTACCTTCCTTCAGGCAGTGTTTTGTGAGTCATATGTGAGCTTCATTAAAAAGAAAGCACTGAAGATAGACCATAAGGATACCCAAGTAGGACACAGAATCTGGATGCAGCATCGATAGTGTCTGACATATCACCTTTTATTCTTTTGTCCTTTTGAGACAGGGTCTCACTACATAGTTCAGGCTGGACCTGAGCTCACTTTGTAGACCAGGCTGGTCTGGAATTGGCAATGATCCTGTTGCCTCAGCCTCCCGAATGTGAAGACCACAGGCATGCACCACCACAACTGGCACATCATCTTTTCTTAAGGAACCACAAATATTTTAATTATTTTATTCTCAGTTCTGTTCTATGACCCTAATACTTCCTGTTTCTGGCTCAATGATAGAAATTCTCTGCTACAGTAAATAGCATTCGAATTTACAGCAGTAACCCGAGTGTCTTTGGCCTCAGCCTGGGATGTGCCTTTTGATGACTGACATCCACTCTGCCACCCCCCACATAGCTTCCATGGCCTAGAGTTATGATCAGAGAGTTCCCCACTCCTCAGGAAGGCAATCTACCACCACTCCTGCCTGAGTCCTTTCTGATTCCAGCTTCTTCTCAACCTCAATGTCTCATTCATGGCAACTGCTTCTTTTTCTGATCAACAATCATATACACAGAGTTGTAAGCCTGTTTTTCTTCTGATCACAGTCACCTAGAAAGCCACTTGCCTAGTCACTTGCTTAAAGAACTACCTAATATTTCTGCCTAAATCATAACCTCATTCCACTCTAGCAGTTCCACTAGGAAAGAAAAAATTGCCTTTGTCCTTTCTAATTAAAATTTTAAAAGCTCTGCCTCCTCCAACGTTCCTGCCATTCCACATGGATTTGTACCATCAATATCTCAAGATACAAAAATCTGTCAACTATGCCTTCTGTTTTGCAGTTGAAATCTATCTTATAAATAGACTATTCTTATTGTCAGAAAACATTTCAGAATTGAAACTAGTGTTTAAAATTTGGCATTATCATTGTATATATTATATTCATATTTTAATTGTGTATATTATGAAGGTTATGCTGACATTTTTCAATCACATTATTCTCTAGCATAAAATTAGACTTTCTCTGACAATATATAAGAAAGGAGCTATAGCGTAATGAACATTTGTTGTATAATTTGCTAAAAGGAGAAGATTGAATCAAGATTCTATAGTCAGAAACACCCATCCATGAGTATGATGATGTATTTAGATACATTGATAGACAATTTGTAGCATGATTTATAATAATTTCTCTTTATTTTGTTGATATTTATTGTAAAATATTTATTGAGCCCCTACTACTGTGCAAGACCTCAGTAAAAAACATGCAATAGATCTAGAACTGTTTTTAAGGCATTGTGATCTGTAGGAAAGACTAACATAAAAATATAATGCATTGCTAAAAGTGCTACTATAAAAATAAAATATAAAGGCAAGATATATGAGCAACAAATGTTGACCACAATGATCTTTTTTATTTATTTTTTTCTTGTGGTATAGGGTCTCACTAAGCAGCTTGGACTCATAGTGATCGTCCTGTTTTCAGTCTCCCCAGCTCTGGGATTATAGGCGTGTGCCACCATGCCCGAACTTGGTGGACAGCTCAGCAACCCTGGGGTGTGGGGATGGCATGGCATACATTACCAGGGATCGAACCCCTGTCCCTGCACTTGCCTAAGCAGGTGCTTAGTCCTGTGAGGTATCCCTCTGGCCAACCCACCCAGATTTAGATTTGTTCTCTTTGTGACTCCTTTAAAATCATCATACAGTCCTGTTTCTTTATAATAACTTTATATTATAAAGAAAGTTATTCTTTACTGAATAACTTCTGAACTCTGCAACTACAGGATTTGGTCTGAATATTTTGTATCTAAACTATCAATTACAATTTTTAAAGTCTGTTTTCATTGTTTATTTTTTCACACAGGGCCTCACTATGCAGTTCAGGCTCCTCATAGTGATCCACCTGTCTCAGCCTTCCCAGCACTGGGATTACAGATTTGCACCGCCACCCCTGGTTTTGGCACCATATGGTACTAGTGATTGAACTCGTGTCATTGTACTTGCCAGGCAGGAACTTAGACCACTGAACTGTCTCCCCAGCCCTCATGTGATTGCTCTTCAATAAATATTTGTCATCTGAATGAATGAATAAATGAATTAGGTCTGGAGATGCAGCTTAATGGTAGAGCATTTGATTAGTATGTGTGAAGTTCAATCCCTAATACTTCAAGCAATAAAAAATAAAATAAATTGTTGAGCTGGACCATGGATGAAAAAGAAATAATTTCTCTGAAATTCTTATGTAGAAATTTATATTTAAGCAAATACGGATCACATGTTTATTGTCCAGTTAAAATTTTGAAATTCCAAGTGAGGTAAAGATGATAGTTCCATGTTTTAGACTGCCCTCAACTATTTTTCTTGTCCCATGCTTTAAATTTTACAGATTTGATGATCCTTTCTCCCTTCACCATGCTAAAGCTCTCTAAGAAGAGAAAGCAGCTACACCTTTCAGAACAATTTGCAAAGTGTACTAAAAGAACTGAATATTCCCCCTTTCAATGAGATGGACATTAATTCTGGTATTGTTTAGTTAAAAAAATTATCTGGAAGGCTATTATTTGTTGTCCCTGTAGAGTCACTTAAGTAACTGCTACTTCAGCCTTTTGCAAACAATTATTGTGCGTATTAAAATCAAGGAGCAGTGCAGTGGTGAAATTTTCTTGGTTCTTTTAAGCAGCTTGACTTTTTGCTTTAATACTTTTCAATCCATTTCATGTGACTCCTGATGGTCTTTCAAAAGATTTTTGGAACTAAGTGTGTTCTTTTGATTTTTTAGGTATCTAAATATTCTTCTCTTTTTTGAAATATAGTCTAAAATTCAAACTGCATATTGGAATTAGCTTGAGTAGCTAATAATCCCTATGAAGGGGTCAATTATGCAGATAATCATCATATCTGGCTAAGTTCAATAAGCTATATTTGCCCCACATGGCTCTTCACTTGGCTATAGAAAACTGTTAGCTTAGAAGACAGATGTTTCTTGAAATTTTTATTTAATGACTCAAAGGGGAAATTTTAGATTAAGAACAACCAGACAATTCTTCACTTTTCCTACAATGCAAATGTTAGTTCAAAATCTAGGGTCTCAGTACACTGAGCTAGAAACAAATCTGTTGTGTGTTTGTTCTTAAGAAATAACTCTTTAAGAATAAGTCTTGTCCCAAGAAATTGCTCCTTGTAGATCCATACAGTGTAACAGCAAATGAAGAAGATACTCAGCTAGCTTATTCTGTCCTCACTCTCCTTCCACTTCTCAGACCTTCATTCTCTTCTCTCTCTCTCTCTCTCTCTCTCTCTCTCTCTCTCTCTCTCTCTCTCTCTGTTATCTTGAGCACCATCATTTGACCCTGATGCCCCTGCCTGCTACTCAGCTTGCATTCTGTGAAGAAACCTCTGACTTCTTTCAATTCTTGTTTTGCAGAACATAAAAATGTTCTGAAGAAACAATGCTCTAAGTTTCCTGAGAAGTTAAATTTGATCATTGCTGGTGAAAGTGACCTGCTGTGAGTGCGTTCCAAACTGCTGGGGCATCTCCTATAAAACAGAGCTCAAAGGTATTGCAAAAATAAGGGAAGATTCAAAACTTGAGCTGAGAGATCAAGAGTTATTTAGGATCAGCTGGCACTCACACAGAGGTTTGAAATACAATTACCACCTGTCTTCTAAATATCTGGTGAGCATGAATTGAAATACAAATATCAGAATCTGTAAAATGGCCTGGTTCTTTTTGTAAAGAGAAATATAATCATATAAGAAGAGAATATCTAATTGAGTGCAAATATTCTGTAGCTTTTAAATAGAAGCAGAAGCATGCAACATATTTCACTAAAACAGATCAAACAGATCTTCTAGACCCATGGCCTCACTCTGGAAAGAAGGAAATCAGTCTAAAAAGATGATAGATTTCTGTGATTACAAAGCCAGTCTGGGAAATAAAACCTAGTAGGCAGGCCAACCAGATAGCTCAGTGGACTAAAGTGCCTGCTTAGGCAGAGCGCAGCAGCCAGGTTTCAAACCCCATCACCACACGCCCTGCCGGCCCCACCCCCGGAGTGTGCTGAGACAGCGATTGAGACAGGGCATGATGTTGTGAGCCTGTAATCCCAGGGATTGGGAGGCTGAAAAGAGGAGAATCACTCTTCGTAGTGAGAACCTGTAGACCCTGTACTAAATATAAATACATAAATTAAAACAACAAATGAGGGCAGGCCAAATAGCTCAGCTGATTAAAGCGCCTGCAAGCAGGTTCAGGGACCGAGGGTTTGATGCCCCGGGAGGCACGCTGAGATGGCAGTTGAGACTGGGTGTGGTGGCACACACCTGTAATCCCAGCACTTGGGAGGCTGCAAACAGGTGGATCACCAAGAGTCTGATCTAGTAGTGAGACCCTGAACACCCTGTAGACCCTTCCCTAAAATACAAAAATAAATAAATAAAATACAACAACAAACAAAAAGCTAAGTAGAACTCAGGATACCTACTTCTTATTTCATGCTCTTCTAGGTCTAAGAGCCAAATTAATAAATTTGAACACCTTTGGTTAAATTAGGGATTCTTACACCAATATCTTTGGAAGAAGGGATTGATAGCTTTTCCATAATTTTAGATCAATTTCAGTGTGCATGCATAATTTGAGAAAATAACTTCCATAGCCCATAATATACCCTCCCCCATAAGCTATGAAGACATTTAAACTAAATAAATGTTTACTTTGGCTTAATATTAAAATCATGGATAAACTCTCCATGATAAATGTAATCATTAGGTACTACAAATATGCACTGATAAAAATACATTGATAAAATAAAAAAATAAATGAGAAAAAAAGCAGGGATGAATGTTTTGCACTCTATCCTCCTTAAATCTCTGAGCTACCTACATATGAAATTAGTCTAGTTTCAGTTCTTTTCATTAAATATCTCTCTAAATACAAGGTGACAGAGAAGGCAAGGGCTAATGAGTGAAAAGGAAATTGCTCCTCACTCCCTGGCCTTATATAATATCTTTTACATAGCCCAGCTATGTATCAGGCATCTATTTTCTTACTCCTGATCAGTCACTCTTGCTAACATCTTTTTGAATTGCCGAAAGTCTAGCTGATGGATATACTATATTATAGCAAAGCAGCACCCTTAGGTGACTAACGATTTCTTGGAAAATCCTTGATATGTTTTGTTTGCTATTAAATATTTATCTAATTTGCTCAACTACATCCTGCCCATTCTTGGACATTGCCTTTTTAAAAGCTTTCATTCCTCAGCCAACATAACAGTAATATTTCTTCTATTGGCTCCTCTTTCTTCTCCCACATGCTGACTCAAAAAAAATCCCAAAAATTTATATTCTTTTCCAATACTTTATGCACAGTGGCCTCTCAAAAACCTTTCCTTCCCATTATATTTTCAAGCAGTTAGATTTAAGATTAATGTATTACAGAATCTCAGCTGGTCCGCCCGAGACCCCCTGAGCGCCAGCCCTAGTCCCCCGTGCTGCCCCATATCCGCTCGGACAAGATGAAAGAAACTATCACGAACCAGGAAAAACTCGCCAAACTGCAGGCACAAGTGTGCATTGGTGGGAAAGGAACTGCTCGCAGAAAGAAGAAGGTGGTTCATAGAATGGCCACAGCAGATGATAAAAAACTTCAGTTCTCATTAAAGAAGTTAGGGGTAAACAATATCTCTGGTATTGAA
>NW_004524617.1:4906839-4913573 GCF_000260255.1 Octodon degus | reverse complement strand
GATAACATTTTATTCATTGGCAGTGTCCCAGAATTATTCAGTAAGGATAAGGATAAGGATTACCATCTAGACCTAGTAAAACACCTAGGTCACTTTTGAGTAATCTCTTTTCACCTGAATACTTTGCCTGCTACAAGCTATGATAAAGTGATTCTTAGGCCCAAGTGAATGTAAGGGGCATAGCAATCCAATAAACAAATACAGATTGATTTACCCACTGTCTATTTTTTGCTTTCATTAACTTATTTAATCTTATCCTATTTGGGGCTTTTTTGAAATTAGGTGCTATGTTATTAGCTAGGAGTCATGGTAGAACAAAAATAAATAAGATTCTACTTTAGTTCTCAAAGTATTTACTATCTGACAAGGAATGTGATGTGAGTTCACATATTACTACAATGGAAGACCTTAATAACACTTATATTAGCTACCTGTACCTTCAATTATGTATCAGTTAAACTTCATCCTACTTAATTTCGCCCAGAGCTATATTTATCTATGATGGCTTATTTTAGCCTTCCAACTCCATGATATATTTGCTTTTATCCTCTCTTCTAAGCCTAGGATGTGACTCTAATTCTCCTGTTGATCAAGTGGAATATTTTTTGAGTCTTGACCTTTGGCAATCAACATCAACTAGAGGATAACATAGACATACATTGTCTGACAAAAGCTGGTTTTAATGAACTGGGGCTTCTTGTTTTCTAACTCTTCTTGCTTTTGAAAATCTAAGATCATTTACTTCTATAGCTCTAGATATGCTTCTTTCCCTGACTTAGGTCTGGTTTATGTAGTGAGGATAAGGATTACCGTCTAGACCTAATAAAACACCTAACATTCATCCCTGCTTTTTTTCTCAGTCATTTATTTTTTTATTTTATTAATGTATTTTATCAGTGCATATTTGTAGTACCATGATTACATTTATAATGGAGAGTTAATCCATGATTTTAATAGTAAGCCAAAGTAAACATTTATTTAGTTTAAATGTCTTCATAGCTTATACACATAACTACACCTAACTACACATAACTAATTTCTGAGTGACCTCCTCTTTCCACCTGAATACTTTGCATGCTACAAGCCATGATAAAGTGATGATTAAGCCCAAATGAATGTAAGGGGGCATAGCAACCCAATAAACAAGTACAGAGCCTATATTTTCACGGCCCAGTGCAAGGAGAAAAACTGCCAAAACTTTAGCACCTATGCTGATTGATTTCCTGCTTTTCCAACATTCATATTCTATTTCAGGTATTTTAATTGAACTCTTGGCTCCCCTGAAATTCCTATACTGCTATCATGAACTTTTTATATAGCATACCATCCTGTGTGTCAGCTGGTATGTCACACCATTGAGTAAATGAAAGAAAACAAATCACTCATACCTAGTTTTCAAGTATTAACCAATTCTAATTCTCAGGCAAAAAGACTACAAACCCAAACACTTTTAAGAATATAAGCCTTGCAAATTTTTCATATTTTTGCTGCCATTAATTAATCCATAAAATCTGCATTTATATATTCTATTTTATATTTGACTCCTCTAAAATGTTATGGTAATAGTTGTTGACACGGAATTTGGGTTATACGTAAACTAAGCTTTTTAGAAACTGTTTACAAATAAAGAAGAAAATAGAGGTAATAGAGCCACATTCTTGGCTATATCTTTGCTACAACCTGAAAGTTTATCAAATTGGTTAATGAATCATAGGAAGTAAAGCTAATCATCTACCTTAAAGAATACTCCGTGTGATCACTCTATCCCTGTGTGCATTTCTATTTTATATTCTGAGAAATCTTGCCTTCCAAGTCTCTCTTTAAAAGAATTTCAACTTCCTTTCATACATTCATTCCTGTAACTGAATTTAGTGGGGGGAGGAGACAAGGCAGCTGGGTCACTGAGAAGAATTATAAGTGTATAGTGACATCTACAGGCAGTATGTATATTGCTTAAATAGGATCTGGTTATGATCTCCTGAGCAATGAATTACAGGCTTCTCTGCCTTTCGTTCACATGCATCCTGCCCATGATCACCAAAAGGAAGGTTAGATCAATTAAACTGGATCTGCTGGCATAAGCAATCCTACTAAAATTGAAATCCATTCAATAAATGTTTTTTTAACGTATCTTGTTATACTTCCTTTATCTTCATTTTTGAAAGGGGAATAGCAGTTTCATTGGCAGTTCATTTGGAAATCTATATAAGCCATTTATATAAACCAAATGGAAAACTCACCACAAATTCATGGAAATCAAAGAGAAGGAATATGCCAGTTAGAAATTTTAAAACCTTTTTTTTTTTTTTTTTTTTTTTTTTTTTTTTTTTTTTTTTTTTTTTTTTTGGTGGTGATGGTGATGGTGGTATTGGGTATTTAACCAAGAGTTTCCCACTTGCTAAGCATGTATTCTGGCAATTAACTATACACTTTATCCCTCAAACAGCTATTTTTAGCACTCAGTAATAACGAGAGCCAAAATTCTATTTTTCTGAAGATTCTTTCCAGTGTTTGTAAGTTATATTAATATTATGTCAGAAATTATCATTTCACTATCTTCATAAGAAGAGCAACAGGAACAGAAACAAGGAAGTGAAAAGTGAGAAAAAGGAAATTAGTCTCACTGGTGTCTGTGATAGTTAATTGTGTGTGTGTGTGTGTGTGTGTCAACTGGACTGGATTAAGAGATACCCAAGTCTCTGCTAAAGCATTGTTTCTGGGTGCACCGGTGACAGTGCCCTGGGAAGAGATTAGCATTTATTTATTTTTTTATTTTATTTTATTTTTTTGCCATAATTTTATTGATAAACAAAGAGCAATGAGACAGTTTCAAATTAAATCTGTAGGACAGTTTCAATAATTAACACACTGCATACATTCTTCTTAGTGGTTAATTGCTATACAGATGTGGACATGATATCCTATTTACAAACACCATTAGAACAACTCATTCTATTCATTAAGAGAATGTAACTATATATCTATCCCAACCACTTTGAATACACAGATACAAAATGGACATTCATCTGTATACCCTTTTTTGTTAAGTTCCATTATTTTAATATTATAGGTGTGTAAAGTCAGCAAAATATTCTAAAAGAGTCCAGTATCCCATAATAGTATCGGGTCTTCTGCTTAACTGGCAATGTCAGAAATTGTTAACCTTAGTCCCCCACAGCTCAACATAACAGCATGGCTTTATTTCTTATATTTCGTTTTTATACTTTTCTTCTGGATGGTTAGGACCAAGGTAAAGCAGGACCTATGCAACAAGAGTTGTAGCTTTTGGGTCTGATAAGGTCAGTGAAATCCGCTCAGGATTTATATTGAGATCTTGTACCTCAGACTGTGAACCTTTGTCAGTGTCAGCCATGTGGATGAGTCACGGGCCTTGCTTGGCCAATGTGCTCTCTGTGAAAGCCTGAGAGAATGTTTTCTCTCCATGTGACTCTCCTTAGGCACACTCTACATCATCAATCACTTTCCTCTTTGGCCCCATAACCTCCTTGATCAGAAAATTTGGGACACTACCGAATTACATGACTTTACAGTACAAGTTCTCATATGTCCTGAGTCTTAATTGACCTTAGAAGGCTAGGGCCAAAATGTTGGCTTTCCTTGCTGCCCTCCTTTTTCTCTGAGATTAGCATTTAAATTAGTGAGCTGAGATACACACTGAGCCAGCATGGGCAGAAACCATTCAACCCATTGAGAGATCACAAAGAACAATATAGAACAGGAAGAGGAAATCTGCAGTCTTCTGGAACTGGAACAGCATCTTCTTTTGCCCTCAAGCACCAAAGCTCCAGGTTCTTGACCCTTCAGACCCAGGGGCACACACCTGTGCCCTCACTGTGCCACAGGCTGAGCCACTCCACCAGCTTGTTCTTGTTCTCTAGCTTGCAAATGGTGTCTCATGTCTTGGGAACTGGTCTGCCACTGTAATTTTGCGATCAAGTCTTCCTTTCTACCTATGCTATGGGTTCTATTTCTCTAGGGAACACTAACTAATACAGTGTCATTTATTTTTCTATCTTTTCTTAACAAATTTACTCAAAACAAGGAAAAGATAACACTTTATTCCTTGTAGGGTGAGATCGTGTGTTGCAATTCTTTGAATGTTTTTATGTTTAAATGTACTTAGTTAATAGTTGATCAAGTAGGAAAAAATAAATAAGCTATAAACTGCTTTTCAAATCTTTTTTAAAATGTATTTAGTACAGGGTTTGTAGAGTCTCACTACACAAATCAGACTGGCAGTGATCCTCCTGTTTTCAGCCTCCCAAATTCTGGGATTATAGGCACACACCACCATGCTCAGTCTCAATCACCATCTCAGCATGCCCTGGGAGCAAGGCCAGCACAGCATGCTGGGATTGATCCCCAGTCCCTGCCCTGGCTTAAGCAGGCTCTTTACTCCGTTGATCTATCTGGCCAGCCCTATAAATCTTTTTTTTTTCTAATGCTTGTTTAGTAATAAAGAATAAAAAAATCAATTACAATTGAGATTTAGCAGTCAAGCTGCTAAGATACCTTTATTAGTATTCACCATCTGCAAAGTAGTACACACGCTTGCTTAAAGACAGAAAAATCCAGCTTCTTAATTCTTCTTCTACATATCTTTTATTTGTGTTTTCACCATTCTTCTTGTAAAACTTACCTAACATGGGCAGACTATGTAATTTTCCAAACTTTTCTGATTTTCTAGACTTTTGAATATCAAAATTAACCAGCTAGAGAAATTTTGTCAATATCTCAGTCAAGGGAGCTGACTGGTAATTGAGGTAAGAGATCCTAATACTTTTTTTTTTCTTTTTGTGAAACCAAGGATTTTACTCAGGCCCTTGTGCTTGCCAGGGATGTGTTTATTCCACTGAGCCATCTTCCTGGCCCCAATCCTAATACTTTCTCCTACATGAGGTCCTTTGTCAAAGAACAACACATTGGAAACGTTTCTTAAAGATATATGAAGAACTCATATGTAGGTCCAATGAGCACAGCAGTATTTAGGCACTGCGATGCCCAGAAAATATTCAGCCTGTCAGTGTTAGACAAGTTAGAAGTGACTCATAATGGTAGGCTTTAACAAGAGAGAGAAAAGGGGCGTCTCAGAGTCAGATCCCACTCCATGCTCCCCAGTTCCAGCCCAATAGTCAGGATCGCTATCACATGCGATCTGATGATAAAAAAGAAATGTATTCTAGAGTAACTTTGACATTAAAGCTTTAATTTGCACAGAAATTTAATGACTTAAAGGACCACACACACACAACCATGGAATTTCCAAAGTTTATACTGCAATACAGGAAAAGGAGATCCAAGAAAGTATGAAAAAAGACAGTAATTGGGAAAACTTTAGATTGTTTTATCCTTGAGTATCATCAAGCTGAAAATGTCTCAACAAACATACGAATTTTGGATGAACACAGTTCAATCTACAGCAAGAACCCCTTGCCACATAGTAACACATTGAGGTAGAGGAGATTAGGCTGCAAATAAGTTTTAATTCCATGTCAAGATCTGAGTAATATAATTTCAAGTGCAAAGAAAAAATCTGAAGCCTCTATTAAATCTTGATTGTTTGCTCATGATTAAGACCAAATGGAATAAAAAGCTATTTGACAATTCCAAAGCTCCACTCGTTGTCTACATTGCCTGAAGTAGGTAATGGTGCCAATTCCTGAATTTTGGAGGAATTTTCCAAGAAATTCAGTATGGCCTAAAAGTAAAAATATTTTATTTCCAAAATGAGCTATGTATAGCTACCTGAAAGTGTAGAGATCAACCAATAGTACATTTGAAGTTAAATAGGAGTGCCTGGGTAAATTAGGAAAAATAATAGAATTTTTTTTTTTTTTTTTGTATTTGGTACAGAGTCTACAGGTTCTCACTACACAGATAGGATTGGTAGTGATCCTCTTGTTTTCAGCCTCTCAAGTGCTGGGATTACAGGAGCGCACCACCCCACGCAATCTCAATCCCTGTTTTAGTATGCCCCTGGGGTCAGGGCCGGCACAGCAAGCTGGGGATTGAATCCCGGCCACTGCACTCTGCCTAAGCAGACTCTTAGTCCACTGAGCTATCTGGCCAGCTCTTAGGAAATTAATTCCATATAAAAGGGTTGCATCAAAAAGTCACTTGAAAATAGAAAGTCTGCTTTTATTTTTAAAACTGGGTTGGAAGTACTTCTGTCTCCATAAGAAAAAAATGTTGAGAAACTGAAAATCAACAATTCTCAAGTTCTTCAAAGAATTGAAATCAGAAGACAAGTTGCTGCTAACAAAACAGGTAGACAAGCTGATACAGAGAATCACATGTAATGAGTAGTTGAGACCCACAACTGGAGCCAGAATTGGTAGCAAAACCTTAAAAGTGCAATTGATAAAGCGCTGGAGGCTCAATATAGACTAGCAAAAATTCAAACCTCCAAGGGGCCTGCTTCTAATGAGTTACCATAATTCCTTGAATTTTATCTTCAAGAGCAACATTTAATTCACACTGCAAAGAATAGAGAAAGCACCCTTATAGTTTAGAGAGAAGTAGCAGAAGAATAGCATTTTGAATTACACCCAGATTTCTCTGTTTTCCTTAACAAAGACTTCTCTCAAGGGAAATTAAATTACTACACCTAACTAACCAGGATTTTACCAAAGCCCAACTGTTATGGACAAAAGAAAATATGCAACTACAATTTTCTGTAGCCTTCCATATGGAAAAGGGAAATATTGAAAAAA
>NW_004524617.1:4904201-4906721 GCF_000260255.1 Octodon degus | reverse complement strand
AAAATAAAATAAAACAAAAAAATAATAAAAATCAGACATAACTGTAGAACTTTAGACTGCTTCCCCCAACTCACAGCTGCCCACCACATTAATAAGGCTCATAAACATTACCAGGAAATTATTTCTAAAGAAGTTGTGTGCCTCTGGTTGTATTTAAGGACTTTTTTTGGAAAACACAAAGGCAAGAGTAGAGTAAAACAACAACTTTAGAGGAAATTTTAGCCTCTAATACCACAGTTACATTGAATAGTAAAACTCTTATGCAGGTAAATTTTAGCCTTATATAGACATCCATCCATCTCAGATTTTTTAAACCCAATACATCAAGTTTGGCTTGCAAAAAAATCACAAAGTATATGAAAAGACAAAAATATACAGTCTGTACAAAGCAAGCATAAGTACCAGACTCATCTATGTGGTAGAGATTTTAGAATTATCCTACTGGGAATTAAAAATAATTGCCAGTAAAAATAAAAAAAAACAAATAATTCCTAGTATGATAATTCTAGAATTCTCATGCAAGAAAATAAGGTAATTCCTAGTATAATTAATATAGTAAAGACTTTATTAAAAAAAAAGAGAAAACATGTGCTAACAGATGGGTAACATAAGTGGAGAGATGAAAATTCTAAGAAAAAACCAAAAGGACATGCTGGAAATTAAAAAATATTGTGACAAAAGTGAATGGTTTTGTGAGGATGTCAGTAAGTTGTATACAGCCAAGGACAAGCAGTAAGCTTGAAGCTATATCAATAGAAATTAAAACACCAGGAGAAAAAGGAATAAGAAAGAGAGACTTATGTGACTGCTTCCCTGACAAGCGCAAGGGCAAGGGCCTGAGTTCAATCCCCTTTTCTGCCAGCGAAAGAGAGAGAGAGAGAGAGAGAGAGAGAGAGAGAGAGAGAGAGAGAGAGAGACTTAATAACCGAGAAATCTGGCATTATTACAAGAAATATAAGGTGTATAGACTAAAAATATCAGAAGGGAAACACAAGAAAATAACAGGAAAACTAATTGAGAAAAGAATAACTGATAATTTTCCAAAATGAAACAGAGCTATGAAGCCACTGATCCAGAAAGCTTGGAGCACATCAAGCAGAATAAGTAATAAATGAAAATAAAAATTAAAACTATGTCTAGTTCTATAATATTCAAACTGCCAAGAATCAAATACAGAAAAAAAATTGTTGAAAGAAATCATAGAGGGAAATGCTATATTTACAGAGGAATAAAAATAATAATTAAGGGCCATAGAGATAGCTCAGCAGTCTACAGCACCTGCTTAGGCAAGCTCGGGCAGTCGCAGGGGACTGAGGTTGTATCCCCAGTGCCATCTGCTGCTCCATCCCGGCCCTCAGGGTGGGCTGAGCTGGCCAAAAACCAAAAAATAAAAACCAAAATTAAGACTAATTAAATCACCTTCAAAAATAATGCAAGAAAGAGTTAGAATATTTAAATTACTGAAACAAAAGAAAATACCAACTTTAAATTTTATATCCAAGAAAAAATTCTTCAGAAGGAAGGAAAAGTAAAAACTTTGAAAGCTAAATAAAAGTTCCAGGAGTTTGTTACAAGTAGGAATGTCTTACAAGAAATATCAAAATAAGTCCTTTCGAGAGAAAAAAAAATGACATAGGTCAGACACTTGGATCTACATAGAGAAGTGGGGGCTTACATAAGGAAAAGAATAAATTAAGGGTTTTTTCTTGGCTGGAGGAGCAACACCAAGGATTGAAACTAGGACCTCCTACTTGCCAAGCAGTTGCTACATCACTTAGCTAAATATTCAGCCCCTTATTGTTTTCTTATTCTTAGTTGACCTAAGAAGTAACAGGTTGTTAGAATAATAATAATACTAATATTTATTATAGTTTTTATATAAGTAAAATGAATGATATTAATTAATAAGTAAATGAAAGAAGAACTAGGAAAACTAAGGTACTTGCACTATCCTTGCAGCAGTATAGTATCATCTGAGAGTGGACTTGGATTTGTTATGAATGCATGTTGTAAACTTGATGGAAGACACTAAAAAGCAGTAAATAAAGTTGATATGCTAAGACAAGAGAGAAAGCAGAATGACATAAGATGTTAAATTAAAGCCAATAAAAACAAAACACAGTGGAAGACAAAAAGAAAAAAAATGGTAACAAATATAAATAGTAACAAATACTATAAACATCAATCCACTAAATTAATAATCACTTTACCTGTGAATGGTTTAGATACATCACCAATTCAAAGACAAGAGACTATGAAGTGCATAATAAGACAAAGCCTAGCTATGTGATTTCTAAAAGAAATTCATTTCCAGTTCAAAGATACAGATTTAATGTAAAGGGATAAAGAAAGATATACACTACAAATAGTCAACAAAGGAAACTGGAGGGCTACGGGTGTTTCTCAGTGGCAGATTACTTGCCTAGGAGATGTAAGGCTCTGAATTTGATCCCCATCATTGCGAAGAAAAAGAGAACAAAAAATAGCTGGAGCACCTATATTAATTTTAAGCAAGACAAC
>NW_004524617.1:4898177-4903516 GCF_000260255.1 Octodon degus | reverse complement strand
TAAGCAGAAGACAAGATAAAAATGAGAGCAAAAATCATCGAAATCAAGAAAGTAAAAAACAATGTAAAAAACCTCCAAAAATTGATTGTATAGTTTGATAAAATGGATAAATTGATTAAGCTCAAGCCAGGCTAGCAATAAAAGAGAGAGAAGAACCATATTATCAATAACAGAAATGAAAAGAGGGCCATCATATTGTTACCATTAAAAAGACAGTGAAATATATTTTAACAACTCTATGCCCATGAATTCAATAACTTACATAAAATGGACATTTTTTTGAAAGATGGTCTTCAAAAACTCATACAAAGCAAAATAAATAACATGAATAGGCTTATATCTATCAAAGAGAATGAATTAGTAATTAAAAATCTTTCAAATACAAACTGCCAATCCATATGTTTTCTCTAGTGAATTCCATAAAACATCAAAGAAACAATAATATTTCACTACAATCGGTTCCAAAATATGAAAACAGAGTAGATACTAGCTAATTCATTCCATAATGTCAGCATTATCCTATGATAACATCAAACATATATCACAAAAAGAAAAATTATTAGTCACTGTTATGAATAAAAATATTTTTGAAATTCCTCAGCAAAATTTATCAAACCAAATTAAACAATATATTGTGCACTATGATCAAATGCAATTTGTGAGGCTTAGTTTTAACACTTGGGAATCCATTAATATAAATCATTACATCAATGGGCTAATGCAAAAAATTCACATAAACATATCAATACATGCCAAAAAATGAATCTAACAAAATCTAATCCCCATTCATAGGAAAGTAAAACCACTCTCAGTTAACTAAAAATAAAGGAGAAAGATTAATGGATACTGTGCATGTTTTTTTTAGCACAGTAATGCTATTCTGGATGATACTGTAGTTGTGAGGATATGTCATTATGAATTTGCCAAAACCAACAGAATTATACAACAGAGAAGTATTCCCTTACATGTACTACGAAATTTACTTAATGGCAATGTGTCAATATTAGTCCATCAGTTGTAATACATCAATGCAAGATGTTATATGGAAACTCTTGGGGAAAAAGTATATGTGTAAACTATTTGAACTTTCTGTTCAATACTTTTTTAAATCTAAACATGCCTGTAGAAGTATACTAGTTAAAATAAATAAATAAATAAATAAATAAATAAAAGTTGTCCCAATATTGAAAAAAATGTATATGCCCAAAGTAATTTCCATGGTTGCAAATCAAGAACAAGGACTTGGTACCAGATTCACCCTTCATTATAGCCAACAAAATGGATTAGCTTTCACCTTTTGGCACATTGCCCATCATGCCAAGCTGTTATCTCCCTACCTTTGCTGTCATCCTCTCTAAGAAAGGCATTTTAACATTGTTGTAAAAACCAAGTGTCTCCTACTTATTGAAATTTTCTCAAATCACTCCAGGTAGTCTGAGATAGATTCCAGTTTCCTATATGTTCTTGTACTCATTTGCATTAAACTAGCTATCACTTTATATTGCTATATCTGTCTTTACTAATCCATAGTATTAATTTAATAAATGCCTGAGGGGCTGGTGAGATGGCTCAGTGGTCTAAAGCACCTACTTAGAACAAGCTCAGCAAAGCACAGGGACCGCAGTTCAATCCCCCAGCACCACATGCCAGCCAGCCCCGCCCCCTGGTGGGCTGAGCTGGCCACACACACACACACACACACACACACACACAAATAAATAAATAAAATTTTAAAAAAATAAATCTTTAAAAAAAATAAATGCATGAATGAAAGTTTGAAGGAATAAAAAAACCTCAAGTTGATGTTATTCATGTTCTAGATGAACAAGAACTTTTTTCATTGATAGTGCAAATATTTACCATCCCATGTGGTATTATGGCCTAAGTATGGATATGTCAGAACTTTTCAGTAATTTTGTATTAAAATGAAACCTTTTAACATTATAAATATTGAAAAGAACAGTGTAGTTAACATATTTAAATTGCCTATATGTGATAGTTAAGTGTAGTGGCAACCTGAATGAGAAAGCTCCAGTGTTATTCGTTTAGCACAGTTCTGGATTAGTGAAGATGGGAGACCCACACTGGTTATTGGTGGCACCAACCAATAGGTTTGTAGCCTGGATGGAATATAAAGGGAAAGAAGAAGGATGTCTCACTTCTGTTTCTTCAAAGGAGCTCCAGTTTTCGCCATTGCCTTTGGATGTCAGTCTCTAGGCTTCCAGCTCAGAGTTCTCAGTTTTCCAATGCTTCCTTTGCAATGCTGCAGCTTCCTAATAATGACATACACCAGATTCTGCAGTGAGCTCCAGGCCTTCCAATTTTGAGAGCAACCTTTGAATCTCTATTATGCAGATGGCCCTCTTGCATTCTTTCACACCTGACTCCTCAGGCAGCCATTGTAAGCATACCTTGCAAATTCTTCTGTAAATCTTATATTAAATCTGTTCCTCTAATGAACACTGACTGATAAATCCTATATTTGAAACAGTTAATGGACATGCATTTTTAATTAAAATAATATGCTAAGAATTATTGCAACATGTCCAACTTTTTGGTTAGGCTATTAGCTTCCTTTTTCTTTTTTCTTTTCTTTTCTTTTTTTTTTTCTTGCAGAACTGGGCATTGAATTCAGGCCCTTATGCTTGCCAGGCAAGCACTTATTCTACTGAGTTATCTCCCAGGCCCAGCCATCAGCTTCTTAGGGGCTGGAATAATTACATTTTATAGCAGTGTAGCTATAACTTAAACAGCCTGACTCACTAGAATTTACAATGTAGTTACTGAAAGAATGGTGGATATCTAAAAGACAAAAGGAAGAATTGAAGAAGAAATGGCACATATTGGTGCACAATTAATGAGCAACATTCATACTCATGTGGTCTAAAATAGCAACCATACAAGACTACTAAATGTTTGAAATGTATGCTGCATAAATGAAGAACTGAAATTCAAATTTTAGTTAATTTTGAATGTGTCTAGTGGCTGCTATATTGAAGAACTTGAATATACATATACATCTTTCTTAGTTGAGGAAACTCAGTGTATTTTAAAAATCCACAATATTTTTCTACTTTTAAAATACTATATTTGAATGCTCTGTATATAGAGGAGCAAAAATATGCTCCTTCAGATGGAAATTCAAGAAACAAAAAAAATGTGAATTGAACACTCTGTTATTAATTGAAATTTAAGAAATACACACGACCTATAAACACTACTTTCTTCTTTTTTGATTATTATTCTAAAATTCTTTAAAGATAGTACAAAATAGTATTAAAAAATTGCAAGCGATACAGAATTTCACTCAACAAAGTAATATGAATTTCATAGTATTTGTAGTAATTCGTAGTATTGTCTTCCAAGCAGTTATTCATATTACCAGATCTATGCATGCAAAATTAGAAGACGAAAGAAAAGAATGAAAAATACATACTAAATTAAGAAGAAGAAAAGGAAAAAGAATTGAAAAAAGGAGACAAAACAAATTAAACATTAACTGCTCCCTTCTATAGACCGGCAGAAATCCACAGTACGGTTGTGCAAATTTTCCGGCTTACATACATACATAAATCTCTTTCCGTTAATCCCTCTCCTGTCCTCCTCAACTCAGTAACTCTTTTCTTTGAAAAAAGTTCATTCTCTAAGTTCCGTCCAAATATCTCAGCATACTAAGGCATCTGAAAGCAGGCGCAGGGGCCAGGGGTTCAAACCTTGGGCCTGCTGTGCTGGCCCTGCCCCCAGGGTGCGCTGAGATGGCAAATGAAACTGGCTGTGGTGGCACACACCTGTAATTCTAGCCCTTGGGATGCTGTAAACAGGCGGATCACTATGAGTCGGATCTAGTAGTGAGACCCTGAGCACACTTGTAGACCCTTACGTAAAATACAAAAAAAAAAAAGTTCATTCCCTTTTCCCAGTGTCTATTGCACCCTTCAGATTCCATTTTTCTCTTTCAGGTTCTCACACTAAGGAGACAATACAATGTTTGCACCTGTGGGTCTGGGTCTGACTTATTTCACTTAAGAACTTAAGAGTACGTTCTCTAGTTGTATCCATTTACCAACAAAAGACTCAAATTTATCCTGTTTCATAGCTAAATAATTAAAAACTGAGGTATTTTTAAACAATGGAGTATTACTTAGCTATTTTCTTCTTTAATAATATTTGTTTTATTGTTGGTATATCTTTTTGACACATAATTATTATCTTTATCTTGGGGAATTGGTATGCATACAATCCCATCTTATTTTTATTCCACTTCACCCCCCAGACTTTGCCTCTTTACTGTTCCCTACAGCCCATTCCCGTCTCCCTCTCTGTTTTCAACTGCAATTAAAGATGTAAAGAAACTTAGATATCAGTATAGTCATTGAACATGGGTAATGTATAAACTAAACAGTTTTATAAGTAAATGGAAAGGGTTGCAGAGATAGCTCAGTGAACTGAGCACCTGCTTAGGCAAGTGCAGAGACCAGGTTTCGATCACCTGGCACCACATCCTGCACCAGCCCCACCCCCAGGCTGCCTGAGCTGGCCACCAAGACTGGGCATGGTGGCAAATACCTGTAATCCCAGGGCTGGGGAGCCTGATACAGGAGGATCACTATGAGTCTGAACTAAATAGTGAGATCCTGTACCAAATAAATAAGTAGTAAAAGAGTGTAATATGTGACCAAAAGCCTGTTTTTATTATTACCTACCAAGATTTTGCATATTAAGTGTCTTAGCAAATTTTCAACTAATATTTTGAGGAAACATTATTTTATATACCCTGACACAATTTAGATACTTAGAGTCCTGTATTTTAATAAATATTCATAGGTAATTTTTAAAAAATTCATTATTAAGTGAAAGCTCAACAGTTGAAAGTGATAACCAATATTCTTGACATAAGTTCTAGGCTATCTATGGACTTGTGATTAATACATTTGAATTTATATAGGAAACACTTTTTTATCCTCTGATAAAACCGTAGCTTCTGAGAGCTTACCGTTTCTTAATGAAACAAGATATCAGTGTAAGTAACAATGGCTCCAACTTTGGCTTCACATCAGCATCATTTCGGCATCTTTTTTAAACTGTAGACTATAAAGCTCATATTGATTCAGAATTTGAAATGGTCCAAGAAATCTTTATTCTTCATTAATTTCCAAAGTGATTTTGTTTTCTATCAGAGCAAACAAGACTATTTACTTGTTTTTTGTGAGTGTGGTATATTTCTTTTAAAAAAAATAATTTTATTGAAAAACAAATATCAATGAGACAGTTTCAAAACTGATTGCTAGCACAGTTTCAATAATTAATACATTGCATACTGTTGTCTTAGTGGTTATTCA
>NW_004524617.1:4895303-4897352 GCF_000260255.1 Octodon degus | reverse complement strand
ACACACACACACACACACACACACACACACACACAGAGGGTCAAGGTTTCCCTACATCATTGGCCTGTCACTCTTTGAAGCACAACTCTATAAGATGGAACTCATCTAATTTCAGCATCTATTACTAATTTCTGTTTTAATATTTCTTATATCTTTTGTTAATAATTTAATCATGGGAGATTAGTGGTTTTATTAATGAAAACCATTTTATTAATGAAAATCAGCTTTGGTTACTTTTAGTCTGTACTGCATTTAGTTTTCCATATAAATAATATATGCTACCTTCCACCAGAAATTTAAAGCCAAGGAAGCCTTAGTTTTACCAGTTTGGGCTAGGATGAGTGATATTGTATAATTCCAAATTCAAGGTCCCATCTCTCTGGATCACAAGCACTTGAACTAGACTTCTAACTCTTACTCAAAAATGTCACATCACAGCCAACACACTCTCTAAATAAATATATAATCTATACAGGTCACCTGGCCATAGAGTTTATAATAGATCTTTGAGTTTTAGGAAAATTGCATTCTATAATAGGTGTTCTCTGTCAATCACTGACAAAAACTGACATTCAAATTCTAATGTTGGATTTTATATCCTTTATTCTTTTTCTTTGAATACTGTATGCATTTTTGGTTATTTTCCCCCTAGGTGTCTTTCTTAAATAAGAAACACTGTAGCAATTTAAAGCAAAGCTGTGCAGTAATCAAAGCAATATATAGTGACTGAATGAAATAAAGTAGGAGGAAATAATTTAAAAAATAGCATTCTTTTCTTGGAGCGGAATTTCTTTACCCATCTACAAAATGAAAAGGGCTAACTAGGCAGTAAGAGTCTGTCATTGTTCCCTAGGTGGTTTGTGTACACCAAGCTGAGTTTGTTTTCAAAGTCTTCAAAATTGCTCAATAACAAACCAAAAAATTTGATAATACTGGATGTCTTTAAGCACTGTTGATTATATTGGTATTTTTGTTGTTTTGCTTTGTGTTGTTCTCATGTTCTCACCTATTCAATGATTATTTTAAATAATGAACATTAGAATTTCTTAAGAGGCCTTCACTCAAATGGAAAATCCTGTTAGAAGAAATGTAAAAATTATTCTGTAAAGCAAAAATTCAATTTGAAAAGCTGAAATACATTTCCACATTGACTGATATGTTTAACTTTGTACTTGGTTTGTTATTCTGTAATGAAAGAATGATAGGTGGCTGCATATAATTATAAAACTTGACATTATTTCCCAAAATGAATTGTCACTATGCAGGTGTGTTTTCACATCAAGAAACTTAGAAAATTCCAAACTGTTTAAAATCCATTTTAAATACTTTTCTAGCCTTTTAAAATCTGTACATATACTGTATGCTAAAGTTACATTGAAATTGTAAGATACAAAAGACAATTGAAGAAGCATTGCTAAAATACTTAGTAGAGGGAAAGATTTCAGAAAGTCATATTTAATATCATTATTAATTAGCTAGACCATTTCTAAAACAATATATTAATAATATTCCTGAGCTGAGTTGCACTGGAAATATAGACACTTATGAATAGTAAAATGACCCAGGAAATGCAATAAATATAACTCTAGATATATTATGCTATTTTTCAAAATGTGAACTATTTTTAGACATCATTTCATTTTCCTTGTGTGTAATAGTGTTTTGAAATACCATATTTAAGGAAGTAACTTTACTAGACCAATGTACTTATAATTAACTTATATCTTAAATTCAAAGCACAAGATAAGTATTTGGTTTTTGCTCAAAGTTGATCTAGGATATTTCTTTAGGTTTTAAATTTATGTGAATTGCTAACATTTTCTCAATAAGGTATTCATTGGGGTCAGGGAGATAGCTTAGTTGAATAGGTGCTTGCCTGCCAAGCACAAGGGCCTGAGTTCAACCCCCAGCTCTGAGAAAAAAAATAAAGTATTCATTGATATCACTCCTTCCTCCACTGCCTTTCACTTCCTGGTGTTTAGCTTTAGAATGTTTTGCATGCCACAAGTCACACAGTTATTAGTATTTTTGAGTTTTAAGAATAAGATT
>NW_004524617.1:4873910-4894873 GCF_000260255.1 Octodon degus | reverse complement strand
CTCAAAACTCATGCAAGGGAGAAAATTACAAAGATCAGAGCAGAGATTAATGCAATAGAGACTAAGAAAATAATACAAGAAAACAATGAGCTGAAGAGTTGGTTTTTGAAAGATTAAATAAAATTGATAAAGTCTTAACTAACCTTACTTTTAAAAAGGAAAAAATTTCAAATTCATGCAATTAGATATGAAAAAGACAATCTTACAATGGCTCCTGTAATAATCCAGGTCACCAATACCTACATAGAGAACTTTTTTCTAGTATGAGTGAATACACAGAAGAAATGGACAGATTTCTTGATATATATGATTTGCCAAAGTTGATTCAATAAGATATAAAAAATCTAAATAATCTAATATTGATCAATGGAATTGAATGTGTAATGAAAACCTTATCAACACATAAAAAGCCCAGCCCAGATCCTGATGAATTCACTACTAAATTCTACAAGAAATTTAGACAATATCTAGTGCCAATATTCCTCAAACTCTTTAATGAAACATACAGGGAAATAATACTCATATAGTCATTCCTGGAAGTAAGTACTGTTCTGATACCAAAACTAGAAAAAGATACAACAAAGAAAGATAACTGCACACTAATCTCCATAATAAATACAGATACAAAAATCCTGATTATGTTAATGACAAACAGAATATAGCAAATCATCAAGAAGATTATACACTACGATAAAATATGGTGTATCCTGGTGTGCAGAGATGGGTCAACATATGCAAATCAATAAATGTAATACACAATATTAACAGAGCCAAGGAAAAGATCACGTGATCATTTCAACAAATGCAGAAAAGGCTTCATATAAATTCACACAATTATTTCACTCCTATTCAATATAGTTCTGGAGACATCAGCCAAGGCAATTTGTTATAGTTTCTGTCTGGATGTTACCCCAAAACATCACACAGTCATGTTTATAGGATCATAGAGTTTGTGAATGCTTCATGGTCCAATACTTAGATTATGTGTGTGGATGCTAAACTGACCCTGAGCCTGATAACCTATATAAAATTTAAGGTATGGAGTCTTCTCTTGTGCTCCTCCCCTTTTGCTCTTGCTGCTTTTGTTTGTCTTCCACCACCATGAACTGTTGCTCCTCTGACAATTCATCATGCCTTGGAACCAGCTGATTATGGACTGAAATCTCCAAAAACTGTGAGTTATGTAAACCTTTCCTTCCCTAATTTTTGGTGTCAGGTATTTTATTTCAGTAGTGAGACAAAACTAACCAAGAAAAAATTAGGCAAGAGAAAGAAATAAAAGGAATAAGGATAGGAAAGTAAAGCTAAATTTTCATTTCCAGATTGTATGATGCTCTACAAAAACTCCACTAAAAGCCTTCCACAGGTAGTATCCAAATTTTTTCTCATAGCTAGATCCAACTTCAACATCCAAACATCAGAAAATTCTGTACACAAACAATAAACACACTGAGACAAAAATTAGGAAAACTATACCTTTCATAATAGCACCAAGAAATGAAATGCTTCCGCTTCACTGGCAGTGTCAGAAATGGTTGACCTGAGTCCCCTACAGCTCATCATAACAGTGTGGCTTTACTTCTTATACTTCATTTTTATACTTTTCTGCTGGATGGTTAAGAGCAAGGTAAAGCAGGACCTATGCAACAAGAGTTGTAGCTTTTGGGTCTGAGAAGGTCAGTGAAATCCCCTCAGGATTTATCCTGAGATCCTGTACCTCAGATTGTAGAACCTTTGTCAGTGTCAGCCATGTAGATGACATTGTCAGTGAAGCAGAAGAGTCAATACTATTATGGACTACTGGACTCTTTTAGAATATTTTGCTGAGTTAACACACCTATAATATTCAAATAAAGGAACTAACAAAAAAGGGGATACACATGAATGTCCATTTTGTATCTGTGTATTCAAAGTGGTTAGGATAGATATATAGTTACATTCTCTTAATGAATAGAGGGATTTGTTCTAATGGTGTTTGTATATAGGATATCATGTCCGCATCTTGTACAGCAATTAACCACTAGGAAGAATGTATGCAATGTGTTAATTATTGAAACTGTCCTACCAATTTGGTTTGAAAGTGTCTCATTGCTATTTGTTTCTCAATAAAATTATGGAAAAAAATGAAATGCTAAGGGATCACTGTGACAAAGGAAATAAAAGATCTTTACACAGAAAACTACAATACTCTGAAAAAGGAGATAGAATAGGATATCATGAAATAGAAAGATATCCTTTGTTTCCAGGTAAGCAAAACCAGCATAGTGAAAATAACCATATTCCAAAGATTGTTATATAGATTTAATACAAGCCAAATCAAAATACTAACAGCATGCCTCACAGGATTAGAAAACACATTTAAAATGTATTTAGAATGAGAAGAGACTTACAATCACAGAAAACAACTCTGAGCAACAAAGGCAAGTCAGGAGGCAACACAATCCCTTATTTTAAAATACAATACAAAGTTACTATGATAAAAACAGCATGGAACTGACAAAAAAAAAACAAACAAACAGCAGACCTTAGGAACAACAGAACAGATTATAAGATGCAGATGCAACTTCAAACACACTCAACCACTTTCTCTTCAACACTGGAGTCAAATACCTTGAGAGAAAATAAGATAGCATTGTTAATAAATGTTGCTAGAAACACTTGTTTTCAGCATGCCAAAGACAAAAATTGCACCTGCTTTCTCATCATGCAGTAAACTAATATAAAAATGGATGAAAGATCTAAATACTAAAAGAGAAACACTAAATCTGCTGGAAGATAGAATAAATAAAACTCTTGAAGACATAGGAATAATCAAATATTTTATGAATACAATCCAAACCACAAGGGAAATGTTTTAAAAAATCAACATATGACATCTCATCTTATTGAAAAACTTTCATACACCAAAAGATATCAATAAAGTAAGAAAAAAGACACTGAATGGGAAAATTTTTTGCCAGCTCTTCCTCAAAGGACAAAGGTCTAAAGTGTAAAGCACTCAAAAAATTCAGATTTCCAAATTTAAAGGGCCAATGCAAAAACAGGCATAAGAAATAGATACTTCTCAGATGAAAACATTGAAATCAAATTTAATATATGATGAGTGAGTTCAATGTAGAGCAAACCAAGGCTCCTGCTACTGGTAGGACAGGCAGCCACATCTCAGCAGAGCTATAGTAACAATGATAGTGGAAGAAGTGGCTGCAGCTAAGCTGAGCTCCAGCAATGGTGAATGGGCCAGGGCAGAGCTCACCAGGTTCAAGCGGGAGCCTTCTACAAGCCTGATTCTTACAACATGTGCTGGAGGCTCAGCGGCACTCCAGTGAGAGTTAAAAGGGTGGGGCACAGTTTACCATGTCCCTGAAGCAGTCTTGCAGGCAACCAGGGCTTAGTCAAGCTCTGGAAAGGGTGAGCGGGCAGGGGCAGGGCTCACCAGGCTCATGGTAGTCTTCTGGGTGTCCAGGGCTCAGCCAAACTCCAGCAAAGGTGAGAGGGACTGGACAGGGTCAGGCAGTCTTTCAGGGTCCTCCAGGTCCACAGCAGTCTTTCAGGCAACCAGGGCTCAGCAGAGCTCTGGAAAAGGGGTGTTTTCTGTTGTTGGTGGGAATGTAGACTGGTGAAACCACTGTGGAAAACATTGTGGAGATACCTCAAGGAACTAAAACCTGAGATTTCATTTGACCCAGCTATTCCCCTTTTTATATCTTCCTGAAAAAAATATTAAAAACATCATACCACGATATACATACACCCATGTTTATAGCAGCACAGTTTATAATAGGTAAATCTTGGAAACAGCCCATTATGCCTAAGAATTGATGAATGGATAAAGAATAAGTGAGACTTTTTTAATACAATGGAGTACTACTCAACCACAAAGAAGAATAAACTTGAAAGATTTATGTGTAAGTGGAGAGAGTGCGAGACCATACTCCTAAGGGAAATAAATTGAACACATATGGAAATATTGCATTGATTTTCCGGTGGAAGAAAGCAAAAGTACAAATAAGGACCAGAATATATAATAGAGATTATGAAATAGGAAGAAAATGCTTAATTGGAAAAGGGAAGTGGGGAGGGGTGAGATGGAGAAGGAAGAAAGGAAGGAAGGAAGGAAGGAAGGAAGGAAGGAAGGAAGGAAGGAAGGAAGGAAGGAAGGAGGGAGGGAAAATAGGAAGGAAGGAGAGAAAAGAGGAAGGAAGAAGAAAAAAGAGAAAAGAGGAAAAATGGAAAGAAAGCTATTATATATAAGGAAGAAAAGTGGAACTGAAAATCAGAGAGGGGAATGGGTAATAAAAAAAGATGAATTGAGATAGTTATGTACAGGTAAAAAACCCCTATGATGAAAGTGATCATTATGCATGTTTCAAATGTAACAATAAATTTAATTAATACACAGAATAAAACAGTTGGTATTAATAAAGCAAACTGAAAGTCTTTGGGTGTTTTTCCGCTTGATATCTGCAGAGTACACACGGATTTGAAACAAGTGTTTCATTGGAAATTTAAAAGAATGACACATGCAAACAGTTGGAATTACAACATGATGAAAGATAAAAAAGGCATGAGTTACTCAATTCTTGATTTTCCTTCATTGCATGTTTCTGTTTGTAAATTAGCAGATATGTACCTGTTTTGTTTGTCTTCTAAAAGAATGCATGAGAAGTTAAATTGTATCAGTTTCGAAGGCTTGCTAACTGGTTCTTGTACTTGTCAAATATTAATCAAACATCTGCTCTTCATAAAGTTCCTTGTTAGTATTGGCACTGGGAAGAAAAAGGAACTCATGTTACTGTCCATAGAAATTTAGTAATTAATGACAGCTATTTCATCTTTTTTAAATGATAAAATTTTTTCTCAGGTCTATGTGACAAGAAAGAAAAGGGAAAATGAAGAAAAGTTCCACATGGCAAGGTTGAGTACAAAAGCGCTGAGATGGGGTGTCACTTCGTGAAATTCCAAGTTGTTCATTGAGAGGTAACTTAAAGGAAACATGGCAGGCTAACTGATCATACTGGAGGGGTGAGTGGGGGCCTGACCCTGGAATGGTGTCTTAAAAAATGTGAAAGACTAAACCTGGAACACAAAATTGCTGATACATTTGATAAGTCCATGAAAGACAACTTCTACTTTGGGCTTTGCTCTTAGGAAGTGTCTCCAGTTCTGCAAGTGACAGAGAACTGGACTTCTACTTGTGTGTGTGTGAGTATGTATGTGTGCACATATGCATGTGTGTCTGTGTGCGTGTGCGTGTGTGTGTGTGTGTGTGTGTGTGTGTGTGTGTGTGTGTGTTACTGGGGATTTAATACACAGCCTTTGCCCTGAACTACATCACCATCCCCTTTTTATCTTTTCCTACATATTTTATTACACAGGTTAATTATTTTCATTTTGGAAAATTTGTACATGCAAGTACTTTACCCCTCCATCATCTGCTTGACCCAAGTTCTCTCATGTAGTGCATTTGGGGCAGATGAGTATGCAGAATGTATTTTTGTGTTATTCATCCCCCCTAATATCTGACCTTATACTCCCTCCTCATCCCCCTTATTCTCTTCCTCTGCTCTAATATTAGTCTTCCTTTTATTTTCCTAGTATGTCTTTTAGATTCCTCATACTGTGAAGTACATGTGATTTTTTTTCTGAGGCTGACTTATTTCAATAAACTTTATTTTGAGAGAGGGTCTTACTAAATCATCAAGTTGCCAAGACAAGTTTGAAACTTTCAATCCTCCTGCTTTAGCTTCCCAGGGTTCTAGGATCACAGGCATGTACCACTATATCAAGTG
Organism: Octodon degus; assembly: GCF_000260255.1. Taxonomy (NCBI): domain Eukaryota; kingdom Metazoa; phylum Chordata; class Mammalia; order Rodentia; family Octodontidae; genus Octodon; species Octodon degus. The sequence continues at coordinate 4,889,084 of NW_004524617.1, read as the reverse complement.
TGAACCCCTTAAAGTCATACTGAAGGCAATGAGTGATTATGAGGAGGCCCCTAACAAAAAGTGGGTCCACGTCCAGCAAGGTCCTACAATGGGAAAACAACCAGAGTAGATAAAAGTGGTGGCACCTGAATTCATCTCCAGGGACTAAAAGAGAAACAGTTAAGGCCTATATACCAGGCTCACATCTTCTGTTCTTAGTACGATGTAGGTGGCAGAGTCCACAAACTGAGATAGCCTCAATATTTCAGAGGTAGTCTTGGGAAGAGAAGTGTTGCGAACTATTAGAGTGTAACTAATTAAACTGAGATGCACAGATCTTAGGAACAGGGATAGTGTGACACAGAGTAATCATGAGGGGACCGCTTACAGAATGAAAAGGAGCACATACAAGGTCCACCATTGTTGGGTTCTGAGTATGTTAGCATATGGGGACAGTGGTGGCTCCTAGAATATTTTCAGCCTCATAAACCTCAGGCAAGCATTGTTGTCGGGTTGAACTTCCGTCTGACTTCTTTAATTTTTCTTTTTTGTTGTCATTTTGGGGATTGAACAAAGGGCCTTTACACTGAGCTATATGCTCAATACATCATTATAAATTCTTTCAGAACAGAGTTACTAAGTCATGAAATCGCTCAGGTTTAGCTCTTCATCTGCAATCCTCCTGCATCACCCTCACTTCTGATGTTTAGTCTTATGGGAGTTGCAGTCCTTTGACTAAAGGTTTAGGATAGCCATCCTGAGCACAAGGGGGCATGGCACCACCTTGAGAGGAGCCAGAGTAAGGTGCCTTCAGGAGAACTTGGGACCTTAAAGAGTTCAAGACAGAAAGAATGCCTGGAATTCTTGGTGCTGTTTGTCCACTGTCAGAGCCATAGATAAAACACTTCTTTAGTTCCTTCTCAGGGCCCCAAGCAGCTTTGATGGTAATTTCAAAACAACAAGGAGTGGGCCCAGCACCAACAGAGCTGCTGTGATAACCTGGAAAACTGAGAGCACCTAAGAAAGCAGAAGACAGAGGCCTGATTGTCAATGCTTGCTGTCAACCTAAGCACAGTGTCAGGCTGAGTACGTGAGTTATCCTAATGGTAGACATTTCTGTGAGATTAGAGGGGACTAAATGACTAAGATAACTGATATCCTGTGGGTCCCTAAAAATGTGTCCTCATATAATACAGGTGGAAAGTCCCCTGTTAAGAGCGAGGTTAATATTGAAGATACTCACCTGCCCCACTTAACCCAATCTCTGTTCATGGTATTCATACTCCTACCTACTTTCTGTGACTATAGTCATCATGCCACCAGGACAGAAGAGTAAGCTCTGTGCCCCTAAGAAAGGCCACTAGGTTCAAGGTGGAATCCAAGTTCCTATGGATGTTTGGGCCACTTCCTTACAGGAAGGAGAGTCCCTGTCCTCTGTTTTCCTGTCTCTACAGATGATCCCCTGAGCTCTTGTGCTGCTGGTCTTTCCTGGAAGTCACCTGGAAGTGTACCCACCCTACCACTACCTCTTCTGGGGCTGCTTCACACCAATGATCTGGTAGAATTGCCAAGAATAGAGGGGAGGAAAGGATGACTTCTTCTATAGGTTTACCTTGAGGGCTTACGATAAAAGCTTTTGAAGAGGAAGACAGAAAAGTTGATGTAGTATCTGATGTACAAGTATAACATGAAAAGGCCCACTGTGTAGGGAAATATGCTGAGGACTGTCCACAAAATGTTCCAGAAGCACTTCTCTGAGGACTGCAAGATGACCTCTAAGCATGTGGAGCTGATCTTTGGCCTTTAGGTGAAGGAACTCAAGCCAAGTGGTAGTTCCTACATCCTTGCGAGCCTGTTAGACCTCACCAGTGATATTAACCTGGGTAGTAAACTCCTGACAGCCAGGCTTCTATCTCTCCTGAGCATGATCTTCCTACATGATTACTGTGCTCCTCAGAAGGATATCTAGGAATTCCTGAGTTTGTTAGTCTTCTATGATGGGAGAAATACTTCATCTTTGGGGATGTTTATACTGGTTAATACACTGTGTCAACTTGAGAAGTTTAAAAGTTTAATAAGTGACTTAGCAGGGAGCCAGGATGCTTCCTTTGTAAGCATCCTCATCCTTTGCAAGAGAAGGGCGGGGACACTGGGGGAGTTCTACACCCGCAACCCCTGAGTACCCTGCATATAAAGTAAGGAGGAGAGAGACGTTTGTTAGAGGCCACAGCTGCTGCCCCTCCCTTTACTCTCTGCTGTTTTCCACTGCTAGGAAGGGCTGTCCTCTACTATGTACTACTCTGCCTGGGAGCCAGCCGAGTATAGACTAAAATCTCCACTAACTGTGAGCTAAAAAAACCTTTTCCTTCCTTAATTTTGGGTATCTGGTGTTTTGTCCCAGCAACAAGGAAAAAGTAACCGAGACAAATGTCAAGAAATTTATCAGTGAAAATCTGGTCCAGGAAAGGGATGTCATAAGTCACCAGATGCTTAGCAGTTTTTCTCCATGCTATGAATGACTGTGGGGTTCGAGAGACCATGCTGAAACCTAGCTGAAAGTCCTGGGGTATTTGGCCAGGGTTAGTTGCTCAGTCACCACTCACTTTCCTTCCCATTACAGAGACTTTGTGAGATAAGGAAGAGAGAACCCAAGCCAAAGCTTCAGCCAGGCATGGCTCTGCTGCTCAAGGCAGTGCAAGTTCCAGGGTCAACTCCAGACTCCACCACATTGAGATGTAAGACTGATGCTTCACTTGCTGACTGAGAAGTCAGGTTCATCATTACTTTTCTATGTGTGGGTGGTACAAGGGGAAATATTGATTTGTTTTCTTGTATCTCTCCATTAGGTTTCTTTTTAACAGAACGTTACTTAGATGAGAGTATAATTTCATGAAGGCAGTGGTTCACACATTCATTGCTCTCCACCAGGTTTAATGATACATTACTTGTTTGTGTCAAATACAAATTGGGACTCCTCAATTCCTGAAATCATGAAATCATTTTGTTGGCCTACACGGAAACAATGTGACATTGTAAATGTCTGGGAAATGTTCACAGTAAAATTTTTAGTAGCAAGTGGTAGAGAAAAAGAAAAAAAGCTGCTCAGTTTTTACTTTGCTTTGTTTTGTTTAGTTTTTTCTTTTATACGTATTAATGATACCTACCTAGATTTGCTCATGTTATCCACAAATGCTTGAAAAGTCAAATCAAACTGCATTATACTTTTTACCCATGGTTTATATTTTATCTAAAATATTGCATTAGAGGGACCACCTGCTTGGGGATCCCCACTGTGTCTCTCTCGGACAGGAGCTTTCTTCCCCCAAATAAATATATTCTGCTCATAAATAAAATAAAATATTATGTGAATCTCTTTTCTTGTGAAGTTGTTGTGCTTTGCACTGGGCCTTCTTTCTCAAAGGAGATTCAGCTCCTGTCCATGTCATGGTGGATTCTGGGAGAAGCTCTCACTGTAGAACAGACTGCTTTTAAAAATGTAGGATAGGGCCAGCCAAATAGTTCAGTGGATTAAAGTACCTGCAAGCAGGAACAGGGGACAGGGGTTTGATCCCCAGGCCTGCCATGCTGGCCCCACCCCTGGGTGTACTGAGACAGTGATTGAGACTGGGCCTGGTGGCACGTGCCTGTAATCCCAGCTCTTGGGTGGCTATAAACAGGCAGATCACTACGAGTCTGATCTAATAGTGAGACCCTGAACACCCTGTAGATCCTTCCCTAAAATACAAAAATAATAATAGTAATAATAATAAATAAATGAATAAATAAATGCAGGGTAGAGAAGAATAGGAGGGAAAGAAAACATAACTTAATTTTTACTACTGAGGAGCATTTTTCATAAATGTTTTCTGGGTTTTTATTTTGTTATAGTCCTTGAAAGCTGCATATTCTGTCATATGTTCTGATTTAAAAATAAATAATCTGAGTAAACTGATGGTACTGCCCCAGTTAAAATCATCATAATAAATTATTCACTCTGTAACACGTCCATATAGAAGAGGAATTTGAACAGATGATTCCTTTAGATTCGACATTTTCCTGCAGCCATACAAGCCACTGCTTAGCAAACTTACTGCTCACTAGAGGGCGAGAGTTTCCTAGTGTTTGCAAATGTGCCCAAGTTCACAGGACAGGCAACTGGCAGAGGTATGACTAGACCCACAGTGCTCCACTCTTCCTATGCTGACACTCACACTGTGTCTTTCATTTCATTTTGGTTCCCAGCATCCCCAAATGTGCTGGTAAAAAGGAATGACCTTGTGTCCAATGTCCTGAGTTGAAATAAATAGCTGGAATAACAAGAATGTCATAACAACTGAGAGGTTGAAATAGTGAAGTGAAAGAGACTATTTGCTAAATAACCGTCTTATTAGTTATGTTTGCAGTGTTATTAAATGATCTAGTATTTCCAGTTGTATCTAATTGGGCTCTGCAGGGAATAATCTGAACTAAAGCACTTGCATAGTTTACATGAAGCTCTTAGTTTGATCACTACCACAGAAAGAAAGAAAGAGAGAGAAATTACCCTACATATTCACCTTCGTGTAAAATGTAAATTTATCAGGATAGAAATTTACATAAATTTAAATCTAGCTGATGCAATAGGCAATATTTCACCTTGTATTTTTTCTGTTCTCTCATGTATGCTGGGTCCTGTACTCTTGGCTATAGCTTCTCCACTGCACATCATTTCCATGGAAGGCACTAATTTTCTACAAAGTTTGCAGAGAGGACAAAGTCTAAAGGTTGTATGCATGAGCATTTCTATGAAAGAGTTTACTGCCATAGATATAGCCAGGGTAAGAGCTGTGAAACATGACACAGCTCCTCAGAATATGGGTAGTATTACAGTACTACAGGAAGATGAGTTCAGGCCACTTTCATGCACAAAAGTCCCAGAAAAAGCCACCACTCTCAGCATCCTCTTGTGTGCTTCTATTTCTTTTGCTTGTTGTCAGGTGTAAATTGAATCTAAGGGACCTAAGGGCAGAATCCTCATATCAGGAGAAAAAGGAGCTTCATCCACTAATAGGCATAAAGCTGAGTGGGAATGATGTAAGGCCCAGCCAGAATAGGGGGGCTCCAAAAGGTCATATCTTAAACCCAAAAGTAAACTAAAATAAGAGATATGCATAGTTCCATCTCAGCAGCCCTAGGAGATCCCACAAGGAGCTTCCAAGGAAATGTTTCCCTTCATTTGAAGACTAGGATACTCTGTGACATATGAACTCCTTGGACTAATTTGGGAATCTCCTTCAGCATCAGTAGAATACTTTATCTCCATTAGCAGTCAACATAATGGTACCAAGTCACAATGACGAAACACTATGCAGAGAAAAGAGGGACACAGAAAAACCCTCCATGTTGTCAGACACAAGAGACATGGGCATGGTGAATCATGTTCCCTTCCTTCCAGGATGTCTCAGGGCAGTGGGGACACATGATGAAGTGGGCTGCCTTGATCAGCAGGGGGAACTCCTAGGTGGGGCCAGAAACCAAGGAGAGGCCCCTGAAGATTTATAGGAATACCATCCACTAAGTATAAGGAAATCACATGAGCCTACCACTGCCATTGGTCAAGGGAGAGCTCAAGTTGTTGAATCGCATGTGGCAACTGTCACTTCTTCTGACAGGGTACCAGTTATTTTGGACTTCTTTTTTTTTTGGTGGGGGGGAACCAGGGATTGAACTCAGACTGTTGCGCTTGCCAGCAAAGTGCTTATTCCACCGAGCCATCTCCCTGACCCCTATTTTGGACTTTAAATGATGACATGGCCTCATGTCAAGATGGGGAAGACCAGGGGCCAGGGAGATGGCTCAGTAGAATAAGTGCTTTCCTGTTAAGCACAAGGGCCTGAGTTCAATTCCCAGTTCCACCAAAAAAAAAAAAAAAGATGGGGAAGATTTCTAAGTTGTCACCAGTCAGATGCCCAGCACTGAACAGCAGGAGTCACACATCCCATGTCCCTGAGAGCTACTGAGAATTCTCCATATTGCCAGGCCTCAGAGATTCCAAGCCAAAGTTCAGTCAGAAATGCCTTCAGTTACAACTCTGGGTTATTAGGGAAGTGAGGGTGCTCATTTGGGGAAGGGATCAGGTGATAACAATGAGGGGAATAATAGTACTGCCCAGGAGTTAGACTTGAGACACTACATAGGCAACCTAGATGGAAAAACTCATCATAAAGCCCCAATCTCCCTGTCACAGGATTAATTCTTCTGAGATCATTTTCAAATATGCAGCCAAAAAATTCCACTGGATGGTTTAGTATAGAGCTGGGTGTGGCTAATGAAACCCCATGTTAGGTGAGGGTGACATCATCCAAAAGGTTTGCAGCCTGGTGAATAAAAGGGAAAGGGAGGATTGCTGCTGTGCTTCACTGTCTGATGCTGGCTCCCTTCTGCTGGTCACACCGTGAACTATTTCTCCTCTGCAATGTCCCTCTGCCATGCCACCCTGCCACGGAAGCAGCCAACTATATCTCTATAAACTGTGAACTAAAATAAACCTCTCTTCCTTTGCCTTGTAGGAATCAGGTATTTTGTATCTGCAATGAGAAAAGTAACAATGACAAGTACCTAACATAAACTTTCAGTAAATTTCCAAAAGACAAATCAGTATCACTAACTAGAATCCTCATACTGTATTTTAGACTTCTCTATATAACCATTCTTCATAAATGTACATCTGTAGGCTTCCATCTTCACATCCCCCACACCCTATACTTTTAAACATTCTTTCATTGTCACATTCAATGCATTCAAAACTTTTCTCATTATTTTCTATGCCTAAGGGACCTCATAGAGTACTTTTCTTTCCATGTTTTATTTCACTTAGCATAACTTCCTCCAGCTTTATCCATGCTGTTGCAAATGGGAGGATTTTTCTTTATAATACTAATGAATATTCATTGTATGCATGTATCACAAATTCTTTTTCATTCTCCCACTGATAGGTTCTTGTACTTTTATTGTATTGATATTTGCAAATATTACTGAAATGAATATGGGAGCACAGATCTTTTCATGAAATGTTAATTTCATTTCCTTTGCATGTATTCACAGAAGACGAAATGCTGGATTAAATGGCAGTTTATTTTAATTTTTTGTTGAACCTGTAGACAATTTTATGATTGTTGTACCAATTTACATTCCTATTAATAGTGTGTAAGTTCCCCTCACTCTACATTTTCCTCAACATTCACTATCTCTTCACTCTGTTTTTCATTCTGTCAAATAAACATGAAATGATGCTTCATTATGCACTAGATGTCAGTTTCTCTGTTAGCCATGCCTTCATACCCCTTGTGGCCATCTGTATTTCTTCTGCAGAGAAAATAAATATGACTACTCATTTTCTTGTAAATATAAGTGAGTCTTGCACTAAATTTATTGAAATTGGAAGGAAAAAGATGATAAATATGGTTAAAACAAGTCATTCTATTCTTTCTTCTTGTGTTTGGACTATAAGAAATCAATTATTAATTTATTAGACTTCATAGTTTTTATTACCCTATAACTACTTGAAAGTCTTCATGGGTCTATTGAACGTAAATCCCTCTTCTCCCTAAAAATATCCAGTTTCCTTCCATTGAATTATCAGATTCAAAGATAATATTGTATGCTCAGATGCTTAGTTATAAAGGACAAATAAAAAAGAAGACATGCAGAAGAAAGGTGATTGAGATAGAGCATGTATGTATTGTGAAACAAAGCAATATGGAATCTATAAAATCATAGGAAATTGCAAGTCCCTCAGTGAAAAATAACTCCTATTACTAGTCTCAAGGTTAAGCCACAAAAATGTGAACTCATGATATAGTTCCCCATTCATTAAGACTTGCAATGACCCTCAAAGCACAGTAAAGCTTTCGAGATGAATTCTACATTGAAAACTCAAAGACAGTTTTGATGTAAAGAAGTAGTTCAGAATCAGCATATAGAAGAGGCCTGAGCCCTAACTGAAGTAAAGATGAAGGGGCTGAGTGCTAATGAGAGGCTCATTCCTCAGAGGAGGTGATAAAATGCAAATCAGTGTCCTACCATTCCTTTCTGTGAGGCTCAAATCAAGTGTGTTTGTAAAGGGAGAGCTGTCTTCCCTGTCTGGGGCCCAGTTTTGAAGCTGGAAGATTCAGGTAACTGGAGAGAGGTGTACAAAATATTTTAGGAAGTCAAGATCAGATCCTCAAATGAGGACAAGGGCAAGTACCAAATCCCCAAGCAGGGTTTCCATATATTGTTCCTCTTGTCTCAGCCCTGAGAATTGCTAAAAAATCTATCAGGTTATGTTGTCCTCTCTTCACGTGGAAAGTCATGGGATGGTTGACCTAATTATTTACCCCAAATATGCAGAAGGAGGAGATCCAGACCCTTACAAGAGTCAATATTGATACCCTCAAAGATGAACCAACCACCCACTCATAAAAGATGAGAGAAAGAGTACAATTTCTTTTACTATGTGTACTCCTGAGGAGTCCAGAAATAGTGATATGGGGTATTAGAACTCCTTTGATTTCATTTATTTGGTTTGCTGATTACCCCACCTGAGGAGAGAGATAGGAGATGAGCATTGAAAGGTGACCCAGGTCCTACCTACAACCACAGGTAGGACCCTAAATGAGTACTGAGGAACTCAACATGTCCATGTCACTGTGAGCCTCTGCAGAGCATTTAGAACTGAGTCTGAGTGGCAAAAGGTAGATGACAGTGTGCTTTTACTTGATCCAAGGGCATTCCAGGGAAAAGAGGGTGTTGGGTAGGAGATGGCAAACTTACTGCAGCACAAAGGAAGAGGCACATGATCTGCTCAGTTGACTTCATAATAATGAATGTGATCTGAGAACATTTTCCACCCCAGAGTACAATAGGGATCCCCAAGAATTAGATCTCCTCTACTAACTTCTTTCTCACCACCAGTGTACACAGGAAGGACTGTCCAGCTAAAGCCTGAGGCTTAATTTAATTATTTCCATCGTGTTCTTAAAAACAGGCAGATTTAAAGAGGAGTGCTGTGTGTTCCTACACCAGTGATCACAGGGAAACCTGATAAGAACTCCACTTAAAGTTAAGGGGGCTACCTTCATGCCAGAGTTCTTTATGGACTCTCATTCTTCTCTTCTCCAGATGCCTACAACATATGCTACCTTACTTAGACAACATTCTGTTGTCGAAGACCATAGTCATCATACCACACAGTTTTTAAAAAGCTACATATTCCTGAGAAATCTTGCTGTGTCCAAAGGAACCTCAAGGGACTCCAGGAATCTACTTCTACCAATAAGAAAATGTTTCCTCTTCATCTTCTCCTCCTTTGGGGATTATCAAGGACACAAAATCCAATTCTCAATCTCCACATCCTCCCAAGAGGTCGCAGAGACCAGTTTGTACCACTACATCTACAGATAATTCAACCCCAAAGTCAGATAAAGGAGCCACATATAAAATTTTTACAAAGTAAATTTTTTCTCGGGCTCCAACAGCCATCATACAGATTCTCAGAGATGTTCTAACAAAGACGGATGGCATGTTGGTGACCTACATCATACACATGTAAAAAATGAAAAACAAAACGTATCAACAAAGATATGTTGAAGATTATCAATAAAATCTATAGGAATCACTTCTTGGAAAGCCTGAGAAAAACTTCTTTTAACATACAGGTAGTATTTGGTATGGATTTAAGACAAGTTGATGCTACCAGACACTTTTATACCCTTGCCACCAAAGTCATGGCAAGGGGTTTCCCAAGACCGGTCTCCTGATGCATCTTCTGGGATTGATCTTCATGAAGGGTAACTCCGCCACTGAGGAGAACGTCTGGAAATTCCTGAATGAAATGAAAATATATGACAGGCAGAAACACTTCCTTTTTTGCATCATGGTGGAATTAATGAACATATGAATGCCTTCTACGGAACAGCAGGCAAGAGGAAAAGTCTGTGGTATTCTTTACATAGCTTTTAGAATTTTTGTGTTGAATAATTTGAGGAAATATTCTGCTCACTTATATTGAATGACTTATCATAAGTATTAGTTACTTTCATTACTGCTCACGGAAAATACCAGACACCCACAATCAAAGGAAAATAGGTTTAGATACCTCATGGTTTATAGAGGTTTCAGTCCATAAGCAGCTGGCTTCAAAGTGGGGTGCGGTGGCAGACAGGCATTGCAAAGGAGACACAGTTCATGGTGAGAGAAGGTAATAAAGCACATGGATTGACCACAGCTCTATCCTTTATGACTTATGCAGGCTACTTAGGGTGGGTAGCAGTCACACCCTTCATCCTAGTGCCCTTGAGCCTAGCTTTGCACCATAAATCAATTCCAATGTCACACACCCTGATCCACTCATCTCTGGCAAAGCTCTGCTTATGACTGCATGAGACTTTACAGAGACATCGAAACACAAACTGTAACATCAGGTAACAGGAAATATGAGTAAGTTTCCCTTACCAGGTACTACCTTATCTGATTGGTTTTTCTTTGTCCTAGAATGCGGCATAATCTCTGAAGTCTCCTACACAAAACAAAAGAGCCCAGTGTTGTGGACTGCAACATCAAAGGACTGATTAATCATAGGAAGACCTGTGGAATGTAATATCAAAGGATAGATTAATCATAGGAAGACCTGGAAATTTTTAAATATTTCTGGGGCTAGAGATTCTGCTCAGGGGCATAAGTGCCTGCCAGACAAGTGCAAGTCCTGAGTTCAATCCTCAGTAACCACACACCAAAAAATCCAGTCATTTTCATCCATTATACACATTTATTCACCACTTCGAAGATGGGGTTTACCATACCCATTTCTCAGATGAAAAATCTGAGGCTCACTGAGTAGGATCATAGGCTGAATTTTAAGCACCTGTTACATGAGAAGGCATCAATAAGACCCCTGTTCTGGATAAGCAGTTTGTCTGCTGTTCTACGCCTCCAACCTGAAGGTGACTGCAAACCTTTCATGCACTTTTCATCACACTGCTCCTAAATATATCTCAGATGTTAAAAGGCTCCTGTTCTTAATATACTGGTTTGGAAAATATAAACAGAGCAATAAAAATATCAAAATGGTGGAGAGGTGTGAATTAAAGAAAAAAGATAATATTTTGTGATAACATGATTATCATGTTCAAGGTCAGATAATTTCAAAAGATCTTGATCTTATATTCCTGCATTATGGATATGTTGTTTCTTTTCAAAAGATAAATCTTTTTATAACAGAATTACATAGAGTTAAATTTGGCTGGCAAATAAAATGCATAAACCATGTTTCCTTTTCTTTAAAAGTTACATGTGTTCTGGGGGGTCCCTGACTTGTGTTACAGGTTTCATATAGTAGATTATTCCTGGTACAGGGAACAATTATCTTCAAGTTTTGTCATTGATAAATTGGTAAATGCTTTTAAGAATGTGGAGTTTCTAACTACATCTTTAACCAAGGAGTAAGAGACAAGTTAAATAGGAGGATCCAAGTAGGAGGACTCCTATTTATAGGGGTGTAGCATGCCAGGTAGAGTTATAAATCTGAGAATCTGCTCCTTTCTTCTTTAATCTTCTCAGGCACTTCTGCATCACACCAAAAGGATATTGTCTTCACTAACAGAGGTGGTTCTCAATCTCTGACACTTATTATGTTGAGGAATCTAAGTGAAGAAGGAACCAGCCAGCCACAGCACAGTGGCTCAGAGACTCCTACCTCTACTGTCTACCTACAGTAGGCCCAAATTTCCTTGGTGGAGAGAGGTTGGACATTATCTCAGTTTTGTAGTTTTCAGAAAGCTGATGACTTTGGTCTGGCGTGTGCTGACTCAGGACTTGTCTCAATTTTTGGTCAATGAGACATAAAACCTGATACTCACAAACTGGAGTGATTTAGTCTGACTCCTGTTTTCAGCCCATGGTTCAATGGCTCCAAGACAAATACAGTATGGCAGAAGAGCATAGATGTTATGAATCAGGAAGGGACATACATCTTTCCAGATCATTTCCTCAGTGACCGGCCTCCTTAGACCAGAGCCCACCTCCTAACATCAAGTCAAGTATAGCGCTGCTACCCTTCAATCACTTTCTAAAAGTCTTGTCTCTGAGCACATAAGAGTTTTGGAGCTCAGTATTGATCTAAATTGTAACAATCTGTAGATGAATAAATTCCAAGGTGGGCCAAGAATACAGTGAATGTTCTGAGGAGTATTGAATTATCAATGCTTTATCAGAGGAGATCCTACAAAATCATCCCTACTGTTAGACAAGAGTGTTTCAACTGTACATGTGACAGAGAGGATGATCAGAAAAGTGAGAGACTTGGTCTGAGGTGAATAGTCCAAGCTCCCCAGAGAAGGAATTTAGCTCTGAGTTAGGGCCATCAGTGGGACACTTCATCTTTGGACATCAATTTTTCTTTCATAACTATCATGTATGAGAAGCCATTAATTATTGCATCCAAATAAGATTATCTTCATTTCCTGCTACTATGTGCCACAGAAGTGCAGTCCTTTTATGAGGTGAGGTCCTTATATCAAGGAAGAAGGGATGTTCAGATGCTGCTAGAATTCCACCGAAGAAAACTGAGTGGAGACAGACAGTCAATCCAACTCTGAATAGAGCCCAAAACACAATCTGACCATTTCAGCTTGACCTATAAATTTGACCAAGTTTAAAGAAAGAGATTGAGTTATCCCCATCATATTTTGAAAGTACTTTTAGAACTGCTTAAATGCACAGCAAATCTAAGCAGAAAGTACAGAGAATTACTCTACGTACTCAGTGTCCCCACACATGCACAATTTGATAAGCTATCAGCACTGGATGTTCTCAAATATTCCTGGTTGACTCACGTACCACTGTGCTTCCCGTCCTTGGGCCCCAGGGAGTTTTAAAGTGCCAACTTCAGAGTACCAGTGGAAGGAAGTAAGACAATCCTGAAGGTAAACATATATAAACCCCTATACTCTTGAACAAGTTAGCCACAGAGCAAATCCTGCTCTCAGCCCAGTCAGTAAGGGGCAGAGCTGACAGGTTCAAACCTAGTATACTCTACATATTCCACTGTGTTCTTAGGAGGCAAATTGAACAAGAATAAGAGCACAAAGAATTTCTGCATCAGTGTCCTCATTGAAACCTACAGAAGCAGCACCCTAAGAGTCATAGTGGTATCTCCATGGTGCAAGTGATCACTGATGTCTTCATTGCCTACTCTCCTGTCCCTGTGTGTGACTGCTTCATCTGACCAGTGTCATCAGACCTCTTTGATCCTGAGAAATGCCTCTGTTTCTGAGATGTGAACTGTAGTCTCAAAAATTCACAACACTTTGAGCAGAAAAATTCCTTTCTCCAAAATCGTGCTCTTCAGTTAGGAAATGTTCCTGGATTACACATGTGCTGGTGTTCTTGGGTAGCATCAACTTTCCCACTTGCAAATGCTATAGTGATGTTGTATGCAAAAACCTTGAAAAAAATTACAAGTATTCAAGGTGAGGAGCTTATGAGATCCTATATAACTTCATGCTCCTTTGAGAACTCCAGCAAATGCCTTCTAACTATGAAGGCAAGAATGTTGATAAATACCTATTGTCCAAGCTGGAGATGAAAGAGGTCACTGTAATGGCAAAAGTGGTGAAACTTGTCACCTAAATGTACACTGAGTATTGTATTTGTCTACTTTTTGTTGCCATAGCAAGATCTTAGCCTTAGTATCTTACATAGACTGGAGACTAATTTAGTTCATGATTTTGATAGCTGGAAGGACCCAAACACTGTGTTTACAGAATTTCAGAAAACGTTAACTGGCTCAGACACAACATGGAAGCCAAATGGCAAGTGAATCAGCCACGTACACGAAGTTTTAAGAGCAGATTCTGGCTTCAGTTTATAATAACACACTCTTGTAAGAGGTAACTCTTTCGTAAAAGAAAATTTATCCCTTCTGAGCATGAAACTCCATGGGCTGAGTGCATCATGCTTAGCCCTGTCTCCTACATATTCCACTGTAATATTGCCACAGCAAGGACTATTACTTCTAAGTCTTATTTTCTTTATTCTTTTCTTTCCTTAAATTTAAATTATACCTCAAATTTGACCCAAACTTTGAAGAATGAAAAACAATTTGCCTGTGGTCACTGACGGTGTTACCGTGCCTGTATTTCCATTATGAAAGAAAGGACTTTGTAAGACAACAAAGAAAAAACCTGTAATGGAGTTGCAGCCAATCTGGACACTTCTTGTAAACCTAGGGCATGCTGCATGCTCCTTGTAGTCCCTGTGAAGCCATATTATTCATTTTGCATTTTATCAAAGTCTCAGAATTCTGTTATTTTAATTGTTTATTTATTCATTTAATTATTTATTTAGTACAGGGTCTTGCTATGCAGCTCAAACTCATATGATCCTCCTGCTTCAGCCTCCCCAGTGCTGGGATTACAGGTATGCACCACCATGCCTGCTTCTGGTGGCATGAACAGCAAGGCCAAGGGGGACCCAGCATGGCATGAGATACTGGGGACTGAACCCAGATCCTTGTCCTTGCCAGGCAGGTGCTTTGACTGCTAAGTCGATTCCATGGCCCAAAGTCTCAGAATTCTAATTCATGGATGTTCAGTGGGGAGCTGACACGAATGCAGTGTGTAACATATTTGTGTTCCTCTGTTATATGGCTACATTGGAGAGTTGCGTAGTTTTGAATAGTACTTAATTTTAAATGAAATTTATTTAGCTTTAAAATCTAAGTTTATTACAAAGATAAACTTTACTTTTGTCTAAGTACAGTAGATCCAGAGGAAAAATTTTGGTATGTTCAGGCAATTTGAAAATTCATGGATTTGTTTTGTGATCCAGAATAAGATGATATGCTATCAGAATGTGGAGTTTGTAATAAACTGCCCCTAAAAATTTGGTAAGACCTTGAAGTAAGAAAGGAAAGCTAAAAGTTATTAAAATCTTGATTAGATAAGGTATTAGTCTCTTTTGCTTTTTCAAATCTGAAATACTCATACCTGAATTGCTCTAGTTTTATCAAGAATGTAGGAAAGTAAAATCAAACCAAAGCTGACTCCATGCACCCTCATATTTTAGTTAGTCAAAGCTCCTGGCTAGGAGTTGAGAACATAAGAAAAATATACCAAGCCCATACCCCTTAAATTTTGGAGTATAAAATATAGCTACCCTGTAGAAGATGCCACAAGC
>NW_004524617.1:4865842-4872510 GCF_000260255.1 Octodon degus | reverse complement strand
AGACTGTTTCTTATTCTCTTTGAAAAGCCTCAATATAAATTAGGAACAAAACAATAGTTCTATGAATATAGCAACTGTTGTTTTCTGGTTGTTGATTCAGGCAGTCCTGTGACATGGATTGCTTCTACATGGGACTGTAGACAAGAGACTTATGAAGTATTTGCAAAAATGTGAGAACAACACCAGAAACCTTTAAACAAGCATCAGAACCATTAAGCAGAAGTCAAGATGATGACACAATTTAAGAACACAAAAAATTCAACATGATGAAATGACACGAAGACAACCATTTCCAAATGCAGGAATCATACAGAGGCACAGGGAGGGAGAATTCAAGAGAGAAAAGGGCATCAGCCTGGTAGATCTGAATGTGAGACACAGGAAGAGTAATGCCAAAGAACCATGGCAGATCTGTGGGTTCTTCAGTAGACTGCCACAGCTGTGTAACCTTGCAGGACTTGAAGGAACTGTACACATACAGGATTCAGCTGATTTACTCCCAGCCATTATCAGGGAACAAGGAGCTCCAGTTGAGAGGAGCAGGATCAGATAAGGAAGAAGCAGCGTTACAGGCCTGGGCACATTTCCAGGTGAGCACTGGAATGAGAACTAATGTGACCATCTACTCCAAGGGACCCCAATAAAGCAAGCCTCAGGAACTACGTGGCTTTTATGCTTACTTGCAGAGAAATGTCATATGCATAATGATTTTCTAGAAAATGTGATGAATACGATTAATTTTTAAATCAAGATATAGAGGAAAAGAATAACAAAGTAAAAATTTCATTTGAATCAGCTCTTCCTCTTCTATGTATCTTTACAAAAGAGATAAAGACATCCTTGGGGTGAGGGAGAGAGCTCATTGGCATAAGTGTCTGCTGCAAAAGCACAAGGTCCACAGTTTGATGGCCAGTACAAAAAAAGAAAAAGCAGACATCCTATTACAGCCATGCATTTATGGCCATGTCTATAGCAGCAAAATTCAAAATTGCAAAATCCTGGAAGCAGCCCAGTTGTCCATTAACACACAAATTAATAAAGAAAATGTGAGACCGAAGTATACAGGAAGAGTACTCAACTGTAATTATGGATGAAACTTATCCATTTGCATACAATGGAAACAACTGAAAAACACAACGTTAAGTGAATAAATATGATACATAAGCTTGAATGCTGTATGGCATCTCCTGTATGAGTGAAGCATGAGTGAACTGTAGAGCAAAGAGAGACAGATGGGGAAAGGCAGAAGAGAGACCTTGGGCGAAAGAGAAGGGAAGTAAGGGATGGAGGTTGGGAGAGGAGAGGAGGTGATGGACATCTGGAATGAACTGGAATCTGCGGTGTATATGCACCTACTGCCCCAAAGAAGGAGGTTGTTATATGATTAGAGAGGAGAATAGAAGACTGGAGAGAAGGGAAAGGGATGGGAAACAATTAAGATGTGCTAAACACATGCACTGACTCACGAGATGAATGCAAACATTGTAAACTGAAGCCTTGTATTATAAAATAAAATAACATTAAAGAATGAATAAGTATGCCTGCAAGCAGTCCTAAGGGTTGGGGTTTGATCCCCAGGCCTGCCATACCAGCCCTGCCTCCGGGTCACACTGAGACAACAGTTGAGTCTGGACATGGTGGCACAAACCTGTAATGCCACCTCTTGGGAGGCTGTGAACAGGTGGATCACTACCAGTCCGATCAAGTAGTGAGATGCTGAACACACTGTAGACCCTTCCCTAAAAAATACCAAAGAAAAGAAGGAATAAGTAAATCTTTACAAATTTTTGGAAAAGTTGACTCATTCCAGTCTTGGGAATTGACAAATTGCATTGCTTAGATGATTCAGCAAAATAAAAGGCTTTACATGTTAAATTGTCAGATCTCATACTCTTTTGTTTCTTAGATGCAGGAGCTCTGTGCAGGATGCCTCCATTTCCCCTGAATGTGCAGGGAGAACTGTGGGGGCCTGGGCCCAGGAACAGAACCTGTTCCTAGCAAGTCTGCATTTCTAGTCTAAGGATGAAGGAACGGGTGGGCAGTGTTTGGAGGCTGGCGGGTTCTGTTCATCTGGAGAAGAATGAATACCAGCACTCACAGAACACATGGGTTTGTGGAGGTGCTTGCCATTCAGCTGAGGTGCTTCTTTTCACCTGGAAGGTGTGAGAAAGCAAAGTACCAGTTGCTAGGAAATAAGGACCAAGGTCTGTGGCCTGGGGTTTACAGAAAACTACTGTGAAGGTGCTGACCCTGAGCCCTGTCTCCTCACAAGTCCTGCGATCTGAGTCTCCTGATGCTCAGGTAGGAGGAGCCCTGTGGTCAAGCACCGATTTCTCCTCTGTGATTGAATCAGGTGTGGGCTTGGTTTGCAGGCTGAGTGACATCAGAGAGTAGGGATCCCGGGCTCTGCTGGGGACTATATAAACATGTGAGCAGTTAGGTGAGCACTGACTTCGTGACAGTGTGGCCCCTTGGAGGACTTGCCTCTGACATCAGCCTTTGAGAATCCTGGATAGAGGATCATCCTTCTTTGTACTTTGAGAGCTAGGACCCAGTTGTGAGAAGCACAGGGTCTGCTCCACTGAGGGGACTTCTCAGGATTCCTCAGCATTCCAGGTAAGGATCCTGAGTTGCACTGAAGGGAGGGGCCACCCTCTTTGCATTGAGAACTCAGCACCACAAAGTCCTGCCCCCACCTCAGACCTGAGCATCCCTGGGACAAAGCTGCAATGTCAGCAGCACCTCCTCTGTCTGCGCTCTGGCCCTAGGCACCTGGAGAGCATCTCCTGTGGCCTTATGGGATCCAAAGAGGAACAGGCAGCATAACAGAAGGAAAGGTCTTCCCAAAAGTGGGGCCCTAAGTGCCAAGGAGTTCATATGTTTTCAGAATAGGCGGCCACCCACAACAGCATCCTAACTACCACACGTGGGCATGGCTTCCCCAATCAGGAACTCACCAAGCAGCTTTTCCTTACTGACTGCAGTGGCCGTGGGCATTGGTTTGTGGCTTCTGCACTCAGATCAACAGAAGGAGATTAGGTGAATCCAAACATGAGTGGAGATCAAAGTCCTGATACGATTCAGATAGTTCCAGGGCCAAGCTAAGATCCTCAAGTAGATAATGGCTTTAAACTTCATTTTCTTAGGAAAAAGAGAATTGTGCAGAAGGGGTAGGAAGCCCAGTTCAGTAGAAAGAGAAGAGCACTAGATGTGTCTAGTACAACTAGACACTAGAAGTGTCAAATACAAAGCACAAATGAAGAATGTAACATGGGCTTTACTGCAGAAATAAGGCAATCAATAAAGTCTGGCCTCTGCCCTGAATCCCAAGAAGGGAGTGTTAGAGGTGTCAAGGCTGAGATGCTCCCTTTGGGCTCACACGGGTCATTTCAGGAACAACATAAGATTTATTAGAAGTGCAAGGGGGAGAAACTGGCTCCCAATAGGAGCTGTGATAGCAGTAGTGTGTATGGGGAAACCCCTCCACAAAATCAGTTGTCCACAAGCCTGGTACTAGCAATGATACCTAAGGGAGCTGGGCAAGGCTACCTCTCAAAGTTTATTCAGTTCTTCCAAGGACATGCAAAGGAGCTGAGAAACAGTCATTGTGCAGAGCCTCGCATTATCAGGACAAGTGTTGTGGTCAGTGCCAGGTTTCAGGGAGGGAACCTGAGAGCACACACAGATTTCTGTCCCATAACAGGGCAAAACAGATCTCCTTCTCAGTTGTCACCCATGTGAGTCTACAGGTCAGTGTGGTATGCACAGAAGAGAAAATTTCCATACAATCTACCAAACTCTCAGGCAGTTGAGATAATTAATATGACTGGATAGGCACTATGGAAAGATGGGGGCATAATGAAGGAGAACATAAAAGGGCACCTAGTCTAAATAGGGGATTCCAGAAAGTCTCATCAGCTCTCAGTCATAGGAGAGCACAGGCAGACAAAGCCAGAAGAATTGTGTCTTCACATCCATTCGTGCAACTCAGGTAGCTGCAGGGCTTAGTCCAATTAGAGGCATCAGATCGATGGATGGTGGAACAGTCCATGCGTGAGTGCGTGCTGAAGAGACAGAAAGTCCAGGACATTGCGGTCCCACAGATCGCAGGGTCACTGGATGTGCCTCACATGTCCTTTGATCTCTGGCCTCTGCAGAAAGTGACAAGGTTAATCTGAGCTGAAAGGCCTCAGGTCATCAGAAGGAAGTTCTTGTGTGGCCACAAGTGACAGAGAATGCCTTGACTCCTACACAATATCTGTAATGGGCCCATGGATTGAATCTTGAGGACAGTCCTGAGAAGCCCCGGCCAGAGATGTCAAGCCCTATCCCAGGGCCCCAAACTGATACCCAGACCTTAAAACCTCTGGAGAATGTGGCAGCAGAGCCAGATACCACCAGGGTCATATCTTCCACTATTATTCCGGGATTGCATCCTGACATCTAGGGAAGTGAAGCTGAGGTTCTCTCTAAGACAAAGTACATACTAGAAGTGAGGACTGCAGGTGTCACTTCCTTGACCCCATGTTGAGGGAACACTGCACACTTCAGCTCTTTCTGGGCACACTGCCTTTGAGTTGGCAGCACTTACTTGCAGACAGAGCCTTTTGTCATTACTCTGTAGCAAGTCCATTTCAAAGGAACAACTGGTTCTGAAGGCACAGCAAGAGTCAGGATGCAGGAGTATTGTGTACTGCAGATACAGGCATGATGGGGCTGCTAAATGAGGAGTATGGGTCCGGGAGCACAGGCTGGAGAGCTCCAGGGACCGTCAGCACTGTCCCTCTATCTAAATAGTGGGAAGGAAAATCCCGGCATTTGGTAACGATGCAAGGGTGATTGGAGATGTTGGCCTAGTGCAGTGCAAGACAGAGCCTGTGATAAATATCATCTTCCTGAGTGCAAACTTTGAGGTCCCTTGAAACAGGTGGACACCATATGTGTGGCGCTTGTTCTCAGCTTGTGAGCCCAAGAGAGGGGGGCAGCCTAAGAAGTAAGGAAAGTCTCTCGCTGCTCAGCACTTGTCAGGGCAGGAAGAAAAACAACCTTGTGCGGAGCTAGGGCAGTGGAGAGGGCCTTCCTAAATGGTCAGTGGGGTCTTTCTATAAAAGTTCTCATAGGGTCTCATTCCCTATCCTCCAGGTGCCAGTGACACCTGCTCTCCAGCTGACAGTCCTACCTGTTGTCCCTGACCTCAGTCATCATGCCCCGGGGACACAAGAGTAAGCTCCGTGCTCAAGCAAAACGTCGCCAGGCCCGAAGTGAGAACCAGGCTGCCCAGGAAGCTCAGGCTCCAGGGGCACAGGGAGGGGAGGCCCCATCCTGCTGTGGTCTCTCTGGGGAAGCTGCCTCCAGCTCCTCTGTGGGCCTTGTTCCCCAGAAGTCACAGGGTGCTTCACCCCCTGCTAGCGCCACTGGTGTTGCTACACCAAAGATGTCTGCAAGAGGTGCCAAGAATAGAGGGAGGGAAAGGGAACCTTCCCCTGTGGCCACAGTGCCCACTAAGAGCTCAGAAAAAGAGCTTCTAATGAAGAAGGCAGGGATGTTGATGCACTACCTGCTGTACAAGTATCAAATGAAGGAGAAAGCAGTGAAGTCTGAAATGATGAAGATCGTGCATAAAAGGTTCCGACCAAAATTCCCTGAGATCCTACAGATGACCACTGAGTGGGCAGAGATGCTCTTTGGCCTTGAGTTGAAGGAAGTAAAGCCTGGTGGTGGCTGCTACACCTTTGTCAGAAGGTTTACTGAATCCAACTATGGAAATTTGATCACTAGCTTGGATATCCCTATGAATGGTGTTCTGATTCCTGTGCCCAACATCATCATCCTAAGTGGCAACTGTGTACCTGAAGAAGAGATTCTGGAATTCTTGAATATGATGCCAATGTATAATGAGAAGGAATACTTAATCTGTGGTGAGCTACAAAATATCACCACCAAAGATCTGGTGCCAAACAATTATCTGATGTACCGCCAGGTGCTTCTCAGTGATCCTCCAAATAATGAGTTCCTGTCTGGTCCACGAGCATTCAATGAGACAAACAAGATGAAAGTTCTAGAGCTTTTGGCCAAGGTTAATGAAACCATCCCCACTGCCTTCCCATGGAATTATGCAGAGGCTTTGAGAGAGGAGGAAGGGAGGGCCCAAGCCACAGCTGCAGTCAGCCGTGGAGCTGTGGTTCTGTCTCTCCCTTCTCCTGGGGAAACCTCTAACATAATGCCCTAGTGAGATGGGAGGCTGAGGCTTCATTTTGTTTTGATAAAAGCTATTTTATCTTATATCTACTTAGAGATAAACATAGGGCTAGAGATGTCATTATGTATCCCTATGTGCCTCTGTCACATTAGCATCTGTCACGTTCATTTAATAGATCATTACTTTAGTTTCAGAACCCATGGTTCTGAGTAACATAGGTTACTCTCAGTGTTAGTATTAAATTGAAATGTTGTAATGTTATTCTCCTTTAGTACTCTTTACTAGTCTTTGAAAATGTCTTGTGTTCAGAAGGAAACCATGGTTTTGAACAGGAGACATAACTTGGGGACCCTGTCAATTGCAACTGTAGACTTATAATAGGTAAATCAAAGAAATAGATTGTCAACTGTTGATTGAACTTCTCTCTCTCTCTCTCTCTCTCTCTCTCTCTCTCTCTCTCTCTCTCTGT
>NW_004524617.1:4853240-4865742 GCF_000260255.1 Octodon degus | reverse complement strand
TCTCTCTCTCTCTCTCTCTCTCTCTCTCTCTCTCTCTCTCTCTCTCTCAAACTCAAAGACATACCTGGTAACCTTCAATGATTGAAAAATGCAGATATAATAACATATTACATTCCTTGCTTGATTGTTCCATTTTTCTTTTCTTTAACTGAGCATCTCCTCTTTGGATGTTTTTATGCTTACAGAAATGATGCTAAGATGAAAAAGATTCTTCCTCTCCTCTTACATGTTTTAAGTCTAGCAGGAAATACTGATGACTATACCCTAATACAGAATAATTAAAAATAAAGTCAGGATGTAGGAGGAGGATATAGAGGAGAGCAGTTGACTGTAAATTCCCTGAGGTAAATCACTGTGATTTGAGCACCACAGTTCCTTCTTGGGTAAGGAATTTTAGTAAGAATGCAACAATTGCAACAGCCCTTTCCAGCGCACTTGTGGCCAATGAATAAACAAGTTTTTATACAACTAAAAGTGTTACTGAACTTCAGGAGGCAGGTTCACATCTTGATAAAATATGCTCAGAAGTCACTTCTCTGGCACTTTCTGTCCTTAGCTGAGAGACCCTGTATCTGTTTTGTCAGTTATGTTGTCTTTTCTATCATGTGGGAAAGCACTCAGTAAGAATAGATGTTGCTACTGAAACAAATGAAAATGGAGTTGCTCTGTTGGGGCCACCTGCAAAGAAGGGGAATTACTGGTCTCATCACAAGTTCCAAACACTTTGAGGAGAATTCTGGTGGATCTTGTACCCTCATATTAAATAACATGGTCTGTACTCTAGAAGGGTTTGGTGGAATTTGATTTTGTTTGTCCTTGAGCCCTGCCTATTCTTTGACTTCTTTATAACCAGAAACTTTCTGAGATGTGTGCAGTCTCTTCTGATATGAAAAAATCATGCTCACAATTGCTGTTCATTAAAGACACAACATTTGCTACATTCAAAGTTATTTTCTATATACTATTTGTGCCCCAACAGTCCTTGAAGATACGATTTAGCCGACTCACTTAAATGATGGAAAATACATTGCTGGTAGATGGTAGTGCTAGGACCACTCCATGGGCTGAAATTGTATTAGACTGTATAGGTTTACTCCATCTCTCCTCAGGCCTCAGTTCTTCTCAGGACTCCAAAATATTGCTACTGATGAAATGCACCCTGTGTCCAAAGCACTAAAAACAGACCTGAAGAAAAAAATAGGAAAACAAAAGGCACTGGGAAATATCTGTAGGGCCCACAGTCCTGAAGTGCCCTCATCCCTAACACAGCATTTCTTGGAGAGCTGACTCTGCCCTCGTCTCAGCCTCTTTTTCCAGTTGCAACACTTTCCCACCATACAGGCACCTTGCTCTGATCATTTCCCAGTGAGCCTTCCTGTGCATAATGGGCCTGAATTGATGGCCAGTTCTTCACATCCTTCACCCCTGCTGGCTCCCAAGGAACAAACCACCTGGACACCACAGCCTTCTTTTTGCATGAATGGTTCCAAGTTCCAGAGGTCATCTCACTTATCATGGACCGTTTCTGACATCAACAGTCCCATGTATGTAATTGTTAACTTGGCATTGTTAGGAACGTGTTTCTCTTTCTGGGTGATTTTATTACACTGTCAAAGTATTTTCAGTCCACAGGTGTCCAAAGATTATTTGTCATAGAATGTATAACCCTAGGGTTAGAAAAGAATTTTTAAATAATCTTTATATTTGACCAGAGAATGTTAATTGAGTGATATTTTTGAGATTTACTGCTGAATATAATTACTTTTTAAAGCAAAAATGTGTACATGTGCCAAAATTAAACAAACTTCTTGCTGAGGGACTCAGATATTTTTCTCTATTTGCTCTTATGATTACTCAAAATAAAATAATGAATTTGTGGGCAAATGTGTGTTCATTCCTTACATGCAAGACATTGCAAGCAGGAAATTTATTGAAGCTAGGGGTGTAAAAATTATAAATTTTCATAAATGTTGCTAAGACTTCATTGCAAATTCTATATAATAAAAATTGTTAGGGAAAGTTAAAGCATAAGGATATGCTACATCCTCCTGTGCATGCTGCATTATTAGTCTTCTAAGTTTTGTTGAAAATTTTGTAAGATATATTATTTTTGCTTATCTTATTTCACATTTTCTTTTTTCTTTTTTTTTAATTTCATATTTTCTTGTTTCTTACTAGTTTGAGTAAAAACTGCGTGCAATACTTCAGCCATAAAAAGTGAAATTTGGGCAGTGACATCTTCAGTATTGAAATTTCTCTATACATGCCTTGGTATTCCATAATATCAATTCAACTGTTCCTTTTACTTTGAGAGTTCAGGATTTTGTCATAATGAACATGTGCTAGGAAACAGTTCCAGACCAGGCTTCTAAAATTAGTGAGTAACATCTGGAGGAATGGAGGGTGATACCAATTTTCATTGTCCATAAAAGAGACACATAGTGAGTGAACCCACACAGCTGGTACAACTAAGAATTAGCTTTCTGGGTGTAGAGTCAGCATTAGGAATGAAGAAATCAAGAATAAAGAGAGTAGAAGTTGTTATAGTTTGTGCCTAGATGTCTCCCCAAAGCTTCATACAGTCAAAGGATGGGCTTCTAGAGTTTGATTGATTGACGGTTCAATGCTGGGATTATGGGTGTGGGCGATAAACTCACCTTGGGGAGGGTAGCCTGCATACAACATAACTGAGGGAATGAGGCTTGCTCTCTGCTGCTCCTCTCTTTGCTCTTGCTGATTTTGCTGTTTTCCACTTTCTTGAACTGTTGCCTTCTGCCATGTGCCATTCTGTATTGGACTGAAACCTCTTCAAACTGTGAGCTAAATAAACCTTTTCTTTCTTAATTTTGGGAATCAGGTATTTGTGTCAGAAATTAGAGAAAGTAACTAAGATAGAGTTTGGGACCAAGAGTGGGGTCATTGCAGTGACTACTTAAGCCTTTGGGAATGGCTTGTAAGCTTTTAGAAAGGATTTTTTTTCACAAATAGGACTTTATTTTTTTTCTTTTATTTTTATTGAGAAACAATTATCAATGAGACAGTTTTAAAACTGATTAATGGGATAGTTTCAATAATTAATACATTGTACATTGTTATCTTCTTAGTGGTTATCCATAGTACAAGAAGCAGACAGAATATCCTGTCCAAACACTATTAATACAAATCTTTCTTCTCATTGAATTAAGCGAAAGTAGCTGTGCATCTATCCTAACTATTCTGCATATACAGATACAAAATGGTCTTTCCTTTGTATCCCTTTTTTTTTAGTCCTGTCAGAAATGGGTATTCCATTGGCATCTAAATACTATAGGTACATGAATTCAGCAAAACAATCCAACACAGTCCAGCAGTCCACAATAGTAGTGGGTTATCCACAGAAGTTGTTGACTTGAGCCTTTCACAGCTCAGCATATTAATATGGCTTTACTTTACATACCTCATTTTTATACTTTTCTGCTGGATGGCTAAGACCAAGAAAAAGGAAGACCTGTATAACAAGGAATGTAACTTTTGTATCTGATAAAGTCAGTCAAGTACCCTCAGGATTTATCCTCTAACCCTGTACAGCAGTTTGCAGATCCTTTGTCAGTGTCAGCCATGTGGATGAGTCATGGCCATTGCTTGACCAATTTTCTCTCTGTGAAAGCCTGAGAGAATGTTTTCTCTCCAGGTGACTCTCCTTAGGCACACTCCACATCATCGATCACATTGCTCTGTGCCCCCATAATCTCCTTGATCAGAAAATTTGGGAAACTGCTGAGTTACATGATGTTACTGTATAGGTTCTTCTATGTCCTGAGTCTTCACTGACCTTGAAATGCTATGGTCAAAATGTTGGCTGTCCTTGCAGCCCTTCTATTTCTCTAATTTTTGGTCTGCAAACTTAGGTTGTTAACCCTCCAGAAGAGAAGTTTATTATTACCCTACATCTTATGCAGTTGAGTTTAACTTCACTATCTGTGTGAATATCAAACATCTTAGGCATAACATGGAACAGGTATTTTCCATCAAGTATTCATATGTTAAACTTTAAGTCCCTACAGAATATGGAGATAAAAAATTTCAAAATGAGAAAGGTTTAGAGATGTCATCTGAAAGAATAGCGCTAGACTAGGCATAGTGGCTGATGCTTGTAATCCTAGCACTTGGGAGGCTGAAAGCAGGAGGATCACTACAAATCTGATCTACATAGTGAGACCCTGTAGACCCTGTACTAAATACATAAAAATAAAAATATAAAAGATGAAAGAATAGCAATGAAATGCCTTAAGCTTTTCTTTTGGGAGATTCTGGTCAGATCTTCAAAAACCAGAATGCTGATAGAAATTTTGCTGGTAAAGACAAGGCTTGGGGGATTTCTCCTGGGAAAGACAACATTGGCTGTGGGATTCCAGACAATACATGCTTTCACTTGGCAAAACATTTGTCTACATTTTGCACATGTCCAGAGATTTTGACTGCGATTAAGAGTGGAAAACTAATTAATCCAGCAGAATAAATTTTGAAACAGTTGAGTGCTGAGGTGGTAGTGTGGCTTATGTTGAGGGCTTTTACCTAGACTTATGTTGTGAATCAAGAGCAAAGAGCCCAGCAGGATGATTTAAAATGTTGTCCGTTTGGCCAGAAAAAAAATCTCCGGTAGAACTGTGGACTGCAAAGATAGAGCTCAGTAGATCTCAATTGCTAACAACAGGAGAATATAAAAATGGCCTTAGGGCATCACAAGAAGCAGCAAGTCTCCACTCATTGCAGCTTCAAATCTGCAAATATGAAAGACTTTGTTTTGAGGAGAAAGCCACAGAGCACCATGTTCTAGAATTTCAGCAACTGGGTCAGGTTCCAAAGTGGTGGTGGCTACACCAGGTTCCAAAACAGCAGCAGCATAGAAAATGTGTTCCTCAGAATCAGGTTCACAGAGCTCAGTGATCCAGGTACTCAGTTCATATAGCCAAGATAGAAAAAAAACCTGGCTTCTGCTCCAGCTGGCAGTGGACCTTGTCATCGTCTATGCAGTGCTGGTTTTGAGTGCAAACAGAATGCAAGAGTTCAAGGTGGAAAAGGCATCCACTCAGCTTTCAGAGCAAAGCCTGGAGGCCAAGTAGTGTGCCCCTGAGAAGGCTGTATGTGAAGGTATTCATGAGAAGGCAAAGGAGCAGTGGAGACTTCACAATTTTGGAAAAACAAGAAATATGGATTATCTAAGGAAATCTGCAACAACTGACTAGAGTGGGTTTAAGAAAGAAGCTCTGGGAGTTACAACCACCAGAAGTGCCATAGAGGTGGAGCCACAAAGCCTTTTGGAGGGTCACAACTTGCCACACATTGCTTCAGGTGTTCCATATTCAACTATGGAATATAATGTTTTCCCTACTGGATATTGAACTTGCATTGGTCCCATTCCTTTGTATCTGCCTGTTTGTGCCTTTTAGAATAGTAATGTTTATCTTGTGTCATTGAATGTTGCAAGTGTTTAACTTTTTATCTGTACAGGGGTTCACATATAGGAGTTTGCTTTATAACTTGGAGGAGACATGGGACTTGGAATTTTCACCAGTGCTGAAACAATAAGGACTTTGCCAACTCTTACAGATGGACTAAAATACCTTTTGCATAAAGGGTTGTGCATGAGTCTTTGGGGATCCAGGAGTAGAATGGTACAGTTTGTGTCAGTTGTCCCCTCAAACCCTCATCCAGTCATGGAGCAGATTTTTACAGTTGTTGATTGATTTATGGTCCAGTGCTGGGATTATGGGTATGAGTGCTGCACCCACCCTGGAGCAGGTAGCCTGTATACAATACAGCAGAGGGAAAGAGGCTTGGTCTCTGATGTTCCCCTTTTGCTCTTACTGCTTTTGCTATTTTCTGCTATCAAGAACTATGGCCCTCTTTCATATGCCACTCTTCCTTTGAGCCAGCCAAGTACTGATTGAAATTTCTACAAACTATGGGCTACATAAAACTTTCCTTCCTTAATTTTTTCCATCAGGTATTTTGTCACAGCAATGAGAGAAAAGTAACTGAGATAAGAACCATGTGGAAAACCACAAAGATTATATAAGTATAGCTTGGGAAAGATCTGAATAATTACTATCATCTTGAATTATAGGGGGATTTGAGTAGGAAGACCTATTCAGTGAAACACACTGAGGCAAGCCAGACAGCCATCCTTCCTTAGAATTTTCCCTTCCTCTTCTCTGGGAAAACATAAATGGGTCACTTAGGTCAACTAGTTATATTACTGATGGACTCTGAAAGAATCCTGCATCCTAAAAGAATGCAGGTCTTTACTACACAAAAGTGCAGTGCGTGCTTGCCAGGTACTAGAGCTAGGAATCATCTTGCTGTCTCCTGGCGATTGAGACCTCTTCCCTGGAAGCAGTGGACTTTCTCCACAGAGCTTAGGACTATGACAGTGGCTGAAGTTATTCACAGATGCAAGATAGTTTTTTATTATTATTATGTTTTGTGGTACTGGGGATTGAACTCAGGACCCTGTGCTTGCCATGCAAGTGCTTATTCTACTGAGCTATCTCCCCAGCCCTGCAAGACAGTTTTAAATGATGACTTTTGAGGCTGGCCGGGAGAACCAGTGAGCTGTGAGAGGGAGTGCAAGCTGCAAGGATGGGAAAGCTGGACAAGAGAAAGAGTGGTGCTAGTTCCTTTAGTAATTCTATGGATAAAAATGCTGTGATTCAAAGGAAGTAAAAGATTTATACAATGAAAATTATAGGAATCTGAAAAAAGAGGTTAAAGAAGATTTCAGAAAATGGAAATACATCCCTTGGTCCTGGATAGGAAAAATCAACATTGTGAAAATGGCCACACTCTCAAAATTGTTATGCAGATACAATGCAATCACAATTAAAATACTGTTACTATACCTGATAGATATAGAGAAAACATTCCAAAAATTCATCTGGAACCAGAAGTGACCTAGAATAGCAAAAGCAATCCTGGGTAGCAAAGGAAAGGGAAGGGACATGAAAATTCCCTGACTTGAAATTATACTACAAAGCTACTGTGATAAAAATCAGCATGGTACTGAAAGAATAACAGACCTGAGGATCAATGGAACAGATTAGGAGATTAGAGCACAACTACAAGCACACTCAGCCACCTTATCTTTGACAAAGGACCCAAACATTTTCATTGCAAAAAAGATAGCTCTTTAATAAATAGTTCTGGAAAAACTGACTTTCCACATGTTGAAGGCTTAGAATAGACTCATACCTATCACCTTGCGCAAAGCTACAGTCAAAATGTATCAGACATTTAAATATTAAATCTGAAACACTAAATTTTCTGGAAGAGAAAGTAGGTAGAAAACTTAAGGACATTGGGGTAGGTAAAGAGTTCAAAGACAGAAATCAAACTGCATGAGAAATACTTCAAAGAATCAACAATTAGGATCTCATCTTTTTGAAAAGCTTCTGCACATCAAAGGAAATCACTAACAGAGTAAAAAAAAAAACCCGAGGAAGTGGGAAAGAATTATAGTAGACTATCCATCACACAAAGGACTCCTATATAGAACATATAAAGAATCAAAAAAATCTGCCGTCTAAAATTCAAAGACTCAGTCCAAAAATGGGCATCTGAGATGAATATACATTTCAGAAATGAAGAGAAACATATGGCAAATAAATATATGAAAAAGTGTTCAACATCATTGGTCATTCAAGTGATGCAAATTAAAATGATACTGAGATACCATCTTACTCCGGAAAGAATGGCTATCATCAAGAAATCAACCAATAACAAATACTGGAGAGGCTGTGGGGAAAAAGGAACCCTTCCCTACTGTTGGTGGGAGTGCAGGCTGGTAAAATCATTATGGAAATCAGTATGAAGAGTCTTAAAAAGCTAGATTGAAGGTTCCATTGAAGCCAGCTATTTCCCTCCTAGGTATTTTTGCAAAAGAACTGAAATCATCATACCACAGTCATATATGTGCTCCCATGTTTACAGCAGCACAATTTGTCATAGCTAAATCTTGGAAACAATCCAAATGTCCATCAACTAAGGAATGGATAAAAAAGTTATGATATTTTTACACAGTGGAGTATTACTCTGCTATAAAAAAGAGAAATTTGAGACTTTTATAGATAAATGAATGCAGCTAAAAACTATATTGGTAAGTGGAATAAATCAGATTCATTTGTGCAAATATCATATTATCTCACTAGTATGAGACCTTAAAAAAAGAATGAAAATCTACAAGGTACAACAGATACTATGAAAGGGAAATAAATTGTTCAATCAGAAGGAAAAACTGCAATGAGGAAAAGGACAAATGTAAGAAAGGAAAAAGATATTTGAGTATATATGCATAATAGTTTAGATAATTTTGTTGTCGATTTCTGATGATCCTTTGAAAGGAGAAGTTAATGTTTAATTGTTTTCTTTTTATTCTATTAAGATCATTCCTTGGGTAACAGAGATAATTAGGGAATATATGCATTGTGCCAAGAATCCTGCTTGACCAGGAAATGTAACTATGACTTTAATCTGAATTTAAAATATAGACAATGATCCTTTTGTAATGATAGGATTATAATTACAAAAAAAATTTGGATAGCATGTGTAAAAGATGGCCTTAACGTAAATCTGTCTATTGATACATAGATGGATTTCAATCTTAGTAAATAAAATACACTATGATGACTGAATTACTAACTTAAGTATTTCATCTTTCCCTGTATCTCTCTTTTTGTCATAGCCACTTCAGTAATAGATGGCGCTTTCCTATTTATTTTCTTTAGGCTTAGTGCTATGGCTTGGCTTTGGCCAGTTCGTATCTAAGCAACGGCTTGCAATGTGATTGTACATAGACTTCTACTTGAACTCTTGCCAATACTATCAGAAATCATTCCAAGTCATCTTTTGGCTTGAGTCAACCTCGTGTGTGAAGCAGAGCCAACCCAGCCACTCTACAGATAGTGAAAGCACAAAGGTGAATGTTAAGATGTTGAATTTTGTGGCTATCCATTAGGCAGCAAAATTTAGCTAATAAGTGCACTGAAGTCTAGCGATAATTACGAAAATTTGTATCATAGATTTTTTTTTTGTTTTCCAGAGGGTGCATATATAACTAAATGTGTTCTTAAATTTAACACAAAAACATTAAAAGCCATGGAACACTTCAATTATAGAGGTTATGAAATCAAATAGGGAAATAAAATATAATTCAAACAATAGTATTTTCTTGTCTAATAAAATGTGGAGAAGTTAAAGATGAAGCCAGTGACTACCACAGGCACATGCTATGGCTTGAGGAACTTAACCCTTCCATGACAAGGTTGAAGTTTAATTCCCATTCTGAGGTATTATCAGGGTAGACACTCTAATGTCTACTGAGCAACTATGGCCTTTAAAGGTGAGTATGTGATAGGTTAATAAGATTAGATCAAGTCTTCCGGAGGAAGTCTCCATGACTGCATTCTGGTGCTTATATAAGAAAATAGAGAGGATACACACACACAAACATGTATACCCCACGTCTCTGGGCATGTGGTTCCTTGTGCTGTCTCAGGCCACTATCAGCAAGAAGGACATCACCACATGTGGCCCCTGAAGTACTAATCAACATAAAACTCTTCATTTTATGAATTATCTGGACCATAATATTTCTTCTTCATCAGTAGAAAACAACTGAGATGCCTGTTAAAATTCTCAGTTTATAAGTCCCTAGAGTTAACTGTCCTTTATATAGTTCATGGAGCATGTATATTTCACATTGTCTTTTAAGACAAATGCAGTCCTTAAAAAATAGGATTCCAGAAGTAAGCACATATCTGTATCCAAGCTCTACTATTTCCTATCTGTGTGAGCTTTGGTAAATTAGTTAACTTTCCTATGTCTCTTTTTTCACCAATTGTATTGACACAATGATAGTCTCTAAATTTTTATCATACTGAGAATTAAATGTCAGTCGCTTGGAAGTTCTCATATGAATTCATAAGAATTATGTATACAATTGCTACTTTTCTATAAAAATATCTTGCTCAGTTTTCTTTGCATATTGAGGCATTAGTTAACCTTTAAGACAGTGTGTTGTGGTGGTGTATTCATACAAGTCCAGCATTCTGGAGGCTGAGGCAGCAGAACAAGTGTAACTTCATTATCACCTTGGGCTACATACATACTGAGTTCATAGAGCCTGTTTCAAAAATATATCCTCTAATAGAGAAAGAAAAGGGACCCAATAGAGAGCTTTAACATTTAAAATATAAATTATAGACATAATAACCACCTATAAATATCACATTCTTTCTGTGGTATGACAACAAAATATAAATAAATCAGTGAGTAGGACACAGGAGCAATAACAGGAAAGTTGGAAGTAGAACCTTAGAGGGAAGAAAGAGGGACAAGGAAGGAAGAGGACAGGCATTAAGGCTAAAAGGATTGGAAAGAAACAAGTTATTTTACAACATGCACCAATTCTCAAAAAAATATTGTCTGGGATCACAAATACGAGTTAATAAAAGATAAGACAAATATGAATTTTGAGCTAGGTAGCCTGTAAACACCATACGACTATATTCACTAGAAGTAATCGATAAAAATACTAATATGTAAAATATTCAGCCTTACTAAAAATTGTGTTATCTTTAATTCATATAAAATAGATAAAGTGGGGCTGGGGAGATGACTCAGTAGAATAAGCGCTTCGCTGGCGAGCGCAAGGGCCTGAGTTCAATCTCCAGTTCCACAAAAATATATATATATATAAATAAAAATAAAAAGAGAAGTAAAAATAAATAAAATAGACAAGGTGCCTTAGCAGACAGTTCGCTTTTTGTCAATAGGAAATAACTAAGCAATAAAAGAAGGGAAAACCGACTTACACCAGATCTTGGAGCAAGTTATAAGGACACAATGATAACCATAGATAACACTCAATGTATTACAATAAATCTTAGAAAATTCTGATTCCTTTTCATGAATAGTAAGGGAGAAGGATTACCATATTTTAAAAGCACTGCATAGTCCAAGCATTTTCATGTAGGACATTCAACGTTACTAAATACAGTAAGAGCCATGTTGGTTGTGCTCAGAGAAAATAAACTAAAAATAGGTTATTGAAAGAAAGGGAGGGACATACAACCTAGAACCAAAATTAATTGGAAATAAGAGTGTTGCAGACCAAAAAAAAAAACCAGTAGGCCTAGGAATTTATAAAAATGTGAAGCAGCCAACAACGCTGCCTGTGGGAACTCTGTCTGACCAGAGCAAAGGTCTCGCCATTCTGGGAAGTTTCCAGAAGAAAGGGTGAAACTCACATAAGGTGACCTATTCAAACTACCCACAATAGGGCCTGCCAAATAGCTCAGCAGATTACAGCAAGCAGGCGCAGGGGTCAGGGATTTGATCCCCAGGTCTGCCCTGGGAGCACGCTGAGACCTCAATGGAGACTGGGCATGGTGGCGCGCACCTATAATCCCAGCTCTTGAGAGGCTGTAAACAGGCAGATCACTACGAGTCCTATCTACTAGTGAGACCCTGAACAGCCCATAGACCATGCCTTAAATTACAATAAATAAATAAATAAATAAACTACCCACGATGGACTTGAGGTAGATATCCTCCTCACATTTCTTCCCTCTGCCAAACAGATGGCACAGCAGGGTGTGTGCAGATTTTGCCACAACACGCAGCGGTGAGTGATCAGGAAGCTGCTTGCTCCCTGATGGTCTGCCAGTATGTTCTCAGATTATGAAAGGATAAAAAGCAACCTCTTACTGAGTTGGAACTATCAGGGACACAATGAGTGTAAGTCCTCGAGGGACAAAAATGTCATTGGAACAGCCCAGGTACGGTTGTGCACTGTAGTGGGCAATTGCAACCTCTACAGACAGCAAGGAGAGGAACTACTATGGTGCCAAAAGTAGTGAGCCTGACCACAGCACTCCTGGCCTCACCCTGCTTACAGTAGCACAAGAGAGGAGGGAGACTAGCCAGTGAGAGTGAAAGACAGGAGACTGCGAACGGGTCAGGAGAGGCCGGATAAATGCCAGTCTTGATCCAGCCTTGGGCTGTCCTTGTGTAAGGGTTGAAAACCCATAGCGACTACTTGAGTGACAGCCACAGAGAATTAGAGGTTAAGGAGATTAAGAAAGCAGATTGCAGAGAGACATCTAGAGAGTTGCTGGCTGAAGACTGAGGAACCAGCCCCCACAGCTGGAGGCCAAGAGCCGCCTGCAAGTCTGTAGAGTTGAAAGAGCAGTTTGTGTCCACAGACCTAACTGGAGGATGTCTCAAAAACACAAAAATTAAAAAAAAAAAAAGATGTGGTATTTTTTACCCAATGGAGTATTACTCAGCTATAAAAAAGATAAGTGAGGCTTTTGTAGGTAAGTGGAAACAACTAGAAACCAAATTCATAACTGAAATAAATTAGACCCCCATGTGTAAACATTGTATCATCTCACTAGTGTAAGAATCTAAACGGTAAATAAGATCTGAAAGGTACAACAGATACTGTGAGAGGGAGAAAATC
>NW_004524617.1:4852662-4853115 GCF_000260255.1 Octodon degus | reverse complement strand
GATAGTTTGAATAATTATATTCTGATTTCTGCTGGTCTACTAAAAGGAGCAGTTAATGCTTAAATTTTTTGACACCTTTTTAATTTCTTTTTTTGTATTTTTTTTTAGGGAAGGTCTACAGGGTGTTCAGGGTCTCACTATTAGATTGGACTCATAGTGATCTTCCTGTTTACTGCCTCCGAAGAGCTGGGATCACAGGCACACACCATCATGCCCAGTCTCTTTTTAATTTCTTATAGCTTTTTTAAATCAAATTTCCATGCTCATATCTGGTAATCTATACAACTAATTTCAAGACAAATTTATGCAATATAACCACCATTGTTGAATTCCGACCATTTTATTTGGTGAAATTCTATATCATTTCTAATATTTGTGGGGTGGTTCTACTCTGATTTCTCTTTAAAAATAAAAAAAGGGGCTGGAGAGATGGCTCAGTGGTCTAAAGCACCT
>NW_004524617.1:4835684-4851874 GCF_000260255.1 Octodon degus | reverse complement strand
TCTCTCTCTCTCTCTCTCTCTCTCTCAAATAAATAAAAATAAAAAATAAAAAAATAAGTAAATTAAAGTAAAATAACTAGCTAGGAAGATGGCTTAGCAGAATAAGGGCTTGCCTGGCAAGTGCAAGGGCTTGAGTTCAATCCTTGATTCTTCAAAAAAAAAAAATAGTGAATAAGTAAATATATTTTGTGTAGCATTTATAAGTTTAATTCATTTTAATTTTTCCAAGATAGAATTGTGTCATAATCACCACTAGATAAAATACTTCACCTTTATTCAAGCAAATATTTTGAACTTACGATTATGCATGTGCATTTTATGTGAGTTGGACATCCTTTGCATTATATTCAGAAAGACATTGCAGACATTCATCTCTTAAAATTTAATATATATTGTACACTTTACCTGTGGACTTTATTATCATGACTTATGGAAAGGAACATTTAGTTTCTCACCCTCTACATGTTTAAAATCAACAATAAAAATTTGAACAGAAAGAAAACATAATTTCAACTTTAAAAGCATTGAGTAAGTAAATTGTTGAGAGTGGCTTTTGCAAAGCTTATCTCCACTTCAACACAACTCTATAGTATTGATCTAATCACCACACATCCCAGTTAATGCCAAAGAACAATGCAGATTATCCATTATACTGCTATCATTGAAAAACACTGAACTATGTGCACACATTCTTACTTTGTTTCAAAATTCCACAACTAAAGAACTCTGGAAAAGGAACTATACAGGGTCCATTGTTTATGTCACCCTGTGGTGATTATTCTCTGCTTTGATAAATGTGCTGGTGTCTTTGCTTTATATAATTTTTTTAAATGATGGGTTTTGCAAGGATGACAAGTCAGCCACAAGATGTCTGAAAATGACCACCACAAAGGGTGAGTCTCTCAATGCCGTTACCTCCTCAATGTGGATCTGGTGTGAAGGGGCACTGAGGATTTGTTCCACATCATCACTCGGGAACTCAGCTTGACAGCAATTCCCCATCTGGCCCTTCCCCTGCCATCTGCTTAACCCAGCCATGTAGTCCCGTTGGGTGCAAAGAAGGTACAATGTAGTTCTCCACACGGCAAAGGGGTAGAACTCGGAGGAGTTCCACTGAGTGAATGTAGGGCAAATTCTGTCTAGTTTCAAAGACACTGCCTTGTCATTTTCTTCTATTGATCACACTGTCTTTGCTCCATCTCCTCAATAGACATCTTCTCATCTCACCCTGTAAAAGATTGCATTCTGCAAATCATTGGATCCAAGTATAACTACATGTTCATCTGCCTAACTATCCCCAGGCATGTTCTACTTTCCCTACAATTCTAGTGACAAATTTTGTGATTCAGAGTTTAAAATACATTGTATCCAATCCTAAACTTTACAGAGAATCTGAAACATAATTCACAGGTTATGGGTTAATGACTATATTCAGTCTGATGTGAAAAAAATAAAAACTCATTATTTTGTTCCAAAAGTACTGTCACTTCTAGCTGTATTTCTTGTCCCAGGTAATAGCAACATTAGATTCTAATTCTTCGTTCCTCCCACTCTTGGCTATCTTTATCAACTCTACATTTGTGTCATTTAAGGCTATGCTGCCCAGTACTTGGTGGAACATCAGGGAAGATGTTCTTATGAAGGATGTGGGGGAGGGGAGCTGAGGCTCTTGAATGTGTTTGAGAGTGGTTACAATATGATTTTCATTTTAACCACTAGATTTTGAGTAAAGCTTATTATCCTGCATTAGCGTAGGTGGTATCATCCAATCAGTAGAGTGTACCAAAGAAAAAAGACTAAAGATTCTGGCAGAAAGAATTGAGCCTGAAGTGGCCAACATCGTGACCTTCCTGAGTTTCCAGTGTGTGGGCTCAACGCTGCAGATTTCAGGCTTCAAACTGTAACACCAATACTGCATTGGAATTTTCAGGCTGGAGCTTCCTCTTCTGAGTTCCAGAATCTTCTGCAATAATGCAAAGACAGCTGAGCCAAACGTAAGGTAGGTGCTTACCTCATATATTCAATGTCTGTAGGAAAGGTCACAGGGCCCTTAATCTGCAGCACAATATGCCCCGGGGTGTGGAAAAGTTTTACCCAATAGATAGCACACCTGTTACTTCAGACGTCCAGACTATAGATGTCCTCATGCTAAATGAACATTTCTTTCATGCCCATTTTGACTTTTGGGGAAGAGACGGAAGTAGTAAGATGTTGTGGAGAAGGGGGACCACGAGACCCTACTGATTTAGTGGAAGGCACTGGCCTGGATGGAAATGCTCACCAGCATTCATCATGCTTGTCATCTTTCCTAAGAACACCCACCAAAGAGCAAGAACTGCAACCCAAATAGCAAACTAGATGGTGTAAGTACATTGTAAGCAAGGCAGAGTATTTGATGGGCGATTAACGACAATGTGCATGGAATAAATAGCAGAGTTCATGTCTTGTAGGGTGGGACTTGGACAAAACTGATGTGTCTGGGAGGATTCTGGTGCCGTTGGGAAGAAGTGATACAAAATAGCCACGTGCACAGGGCCAGGCCAACACCTCGGGTCTGGAAATTAGAATTGGGGGTGGGGTTGCTGATGTGGGTCTTGCCCGGATTTACCCTGCAGTGAAATGGCAAGGAGAGACTTTCCTGGGTGGGTGCGTAGTACCAGGCAATACAGGGAGGAAGCCCTGGCCCTGGTGTATCAAGTGCTGAAGACCTAGGGTGCATGCGGCAGACCAGGACAGCTGGAGAACAATCGGCGCCTGCCTTTACCCAGGCAGAACCTGAGCAGTGACTATGGGTGGATGGAGTCTCTTCCCTCCCTTTCAAGGACACAACCAGGTCCTGGGTTCTCAAAGAATGGTGTCCTGTTGAAACGAGTCAATTTTCAGGACTTCTCTTAAAGTCTGGCCTGAGAATTTTTAAGTGTGACACCATTCCCGTGGCACTACACCTTGAGTTCAACTTGAGAGATCATGGTAAAACCCTCAAAGTATGAGTGTCCTTTGAAGTCATGGAAAAGAAAGGGCTGTGTTCTGAAGAATTAGCCAAGATACAGGAGGTAGAGGAGACCTGGGCTTAACTGGCGTCAAATTGGATGGTTCCAGGGTTAATGACAGGCTCGTTCACAATGGGAGCTGACAACTCCAAGCTTTGTAGGTGCAGGTATTTGGATGAAGATGATCTTGCATTTGTTCCGGGGGGGAGGGCCTGTTCTGAGGATAAGATGTGTTCTAACTTTACTGAACACAAGGGCAGAGGCATGAGTAAAAACTAAACTGATATGCAAATATATGACAAATAGGGAATGTCAGACAAATTATGATAAGCCTGAGACCTAAGGCATGAAATAATCCCATTTATTTCTCTGTACTCAGGCCAGGATTGAAGTCTGTTTGTGAAGGAAAAACTCAGATCTCCCTGAGGTTCAGGGAAAAGTCTCTTCTCTTTTTCGTGGGCGTTTTCCTCAGAGAGATGAGTGGGGCAGCTGTGTGGTGCTGGAGAGGGGAGCTGGCTTTACCCTAGAATGGTGAATCCAGTTATCTACCTCAACGCATCTACAGCAGTAAGTGCGGCAAGGACCCTGAAAAGGGGCATTTGCTTTTTCACTTTCAGAGGTCTGTAAGACTCCTTCTTTTCTTAGTTTATATAAGCACTTACTGCTCATATGAACTAAGAAAAGAAGGAGTCTTACATTGTGCTTCCAGTGCAAACACAATGATGTCCCACTAGGCAGAAGCTGATAGCACTCTGTTCCCATAAACCTGGATAGTCTAAGACAGCCTCTGGGTCCGTGGCCTAGATAATAAGGTGTAAAATCTTGCAGCCTCTTGATCTATGTCCATATCAGAAGACAGGAAAGTTCTCCCAAGGAGTATCTCAAAGGAATTTATCTTTACACTGTTTGGGGATATTTCGAACCTATATATGGACTATGGCAGAAATCTGAGCCAGGAGTCCAAGGTCACTAGGTAAAGTTTACTAGAGCAACCTTCAGTTTCTGCTTGGTTCTCCTGACCTATACAGAAACCTGAGTTCTTAATTTGAAAAGAAGATGGTACAGGAAGTCCCAACATTTGAAGGAGTTCCAGGCCGGGGAGATGGCTCAGCGGTGTAATCACCTGCCTTACAAGAGCCAGGACCTGAGTTTGATCCCTGGTACTGCATGGAATGCAAGCAACAGCACCATGGGCACACAGTGCCAGCCACCGAAACCAGGCATGATACTGCATGCCTGCAATCCCAGCACTGAGGAGGCTTTGACAGGAGGATGACTGCAAGTCCTAGCTGTGTAGTAAGAACTTAATCAAATAAACAATAGATTTTTAAAAATTGAAAAAAAGAAAGTTCCATTTAGGTAAGATATTTGTCACTTGGATTCATTCACAGTGGATGAAATGAATCTCCTTCAGTGCACCAGTGAATGATCAGAATTTGAGTGCTGATAAGTCAGGGGTCTATTGTTCTTTATTCCTAAACAGGACTCCAAAGAATTAATTAGATAGGACCTATCTGCTTTCACCATCTTTGCACAGAGGAAAGCTGGGCCAGCTGCAGCAGAGGATGCCACTGAAGGATTTCCACTTCATTCTCACACAATAGACTAAGTAGAACAGGAGCCGGGGGTTCTTCTCAGTCAGTGGTCAGGAGGACATCTCCAGAGCCATCTTCATCAGGCAAAGGTGTTTTCCCTTCGTCTGAGGAGCTTGTGCTCTCTTGTTGTCTGTGCTCCATGCACTGCCATCACTGGCTCTTTACTTTCGAACTTACTGCCCTTAGGGCAGTATTCATGCTTAGGAGGCAGAAGTGTAACCTCTGTGCTCCTCAGAATCCAAACCAGATGATATGAAATACACAAGGACACCAGATTGGGCCAAAAGAGAAATATTGCCAACTCATCTTTGCTTAACTGGCGCTCTCCACTCACACAAAGTCTGCTGTCAGTCAAAGGGCTCAAGAGAGGTCGCAGAGAGCCAATCCCACCACTGTGTCCTAAGTTATTTCTTTCTCAATACAATCATAAGTAACACTTAGAAAAGGAAGAAAGCACAGCATTTATCCTAGTCTCTGAGCTCCACACTACAGTGGTCCAAAGACCCCATACCAAAGAAGGCCAGCAAATTTCCACACTCATCATGCTCAAGCATGAAAAGAAAAGGCATAGAAAGGAAAGAAAAACACAATGCAGATGATCAAGAAAAGGTATAGGAACTATTTTCCTCAGGCCTGAGGAAGAGCTTCTGTCAATATAGAGGGTACTCGGCATGGACTTAGAAGAAGTTGATTTGACCAACTACTTTCACGACATTGTCAGCAAAAAGAATATCTCAAAGAATGAGAAAGTGAATTGTGACAGGGCATTTATCACATATCAGTGTCCTCATGAAGCTTTGAGAGTGACAGTCATAGAAACCAACAGGACCCATGAGGAAAAGAGCTGAGAATGTCTTAGCGAGATGAGAGTCTAGTCTGGAAAGACATCCTCTCTTTCAGGGGGCACAGAAAGCTCATCACACATGATCTTGGGAAGCTGGAATACCTAGAGTACTGCCAGGTACCTGACAGTCACCCTGCATAATTGGAAGTCCCATGCTGTCTGTCCAAGAGCCTATGCTGAGGGGACAGTCCTAGCGTGTTGGGCCAAGATCAATGAAACCATCCCCTCTGCCTTGTAGTATGGAGTGAAAAGGGCTGTGAGAGAGAAATAAGAGTTACTGCAAAGCAGAGCTAACCTCAAGGATAGCACCATAGCCCGAGCCAGTGAAAGCTGCAGGCCCAGGTGAACAGATCCTCGCACGTGGTGGGGAGAGCTCTCCTCTTTATTGTCAGAGACATAGGTCCATGTCTGTAGGCCTTTAAGGTGGGAGCAATTTCAGGGAACACAGAATGATGTACCTTTGGGATTCTAATCTAATGGGATGAGAATGAGGTCTGTCTCTTTAGGTTATGTTCACATTTTCCTTCTGCATCGTATTCTAAGATTATAACATCTGTTCTTTGAATTTCTTTAGCAATGCAAGAGTTGTGATATTTTGTATCAAAATTGTGGAAATTTTCTTCTTCTGCTCATCTGGTTAAAAATCACATGATGACTTAAACTCTGAAAAGCCACCAGGAAAACATTAACATTTTAGAAACTGAAAAACATTGTGGTGTTCAACATTTGCTTCTTAGTTCCTGTCTATTTAATACAACAACAGCTGACCTGCCGTGGGTTTGTCTTGCTTACTCTTGAATGAGGGCTTAATCACAGCAAATCGGATGCCCATGCTCTCAAACTTATGTATTCCATAAACATCCATTCAACGTCTATCTTAAAAAGTGCCGTGCCAGAGGGCCGGGGAAATGGCTTGGTAGAATAAGCTCTTGCCTGGCAAGCACAAGGGACTGTGTTCAAAATCCCAGTTCCACAAAAAAAAATCCAGCTCTATGGCAGGAAAGAGGGAAGAAAAAGCCCCCCTAACTAACCACACAATTGCCTGGTCCACAAATACCTGCCATCCAAAGAAATGCAGTGCAGAGACTGCAAACCTGAAGGGATTAATGAAAGGTGAAGCCCAGAAGGAAGGACAGAGGCTGGAAAGGACAGCAGTCAGGTGGGCATTGCCTGACCGAGGTAGCACAGAGTCCTGCTGGATTGTGTCCAGATGTTCCCCCAAGGCATCAGGCAGTCATGGAACTGGCTGAATCTAGAGATTGTGGTTGGATCGTGGTCCAGTGCTGGGAATGGAGGTGGGAGTACTACACTTAGCCCAGGGAGGGTAGCCTGCATGCAATCTAAGAGAGGAAAAAGGCTTGATCTTCCCTTTTTCTCTTCTTGCTTTTGCCATCTTCCACTGCACGGACCTGCTGCCCCTTTAGCATGTGCCACCCTGCCCTGGAGCCAGCTGATTATGACATGAAAGCTGTGCTGACTGTGAGCTAAATAAACATTCCCCTGTAACTTTCAGTGTTGGTACCTTGTCCCAGCAATGAGAAACATGGAACTAAGACAGGAGAGAAAGGTACTGTAATTTCCCCATGGAGGCTGGCTTCAGTGAAGCTGCAGGGTGAGCTGGGTGAGACTGTGCAGGTTGGAACAGGAGCCAGGCCTGAAGGAGTTGCATCCCAGAAGAGAGACACTGACGCTGAAAGGCAGAAATTCTCCAGGCCATTACTAAGGGATCAGATGTAAAGCAGAGACAGTCTCCTTATAAGGCAAGGAAGGAAAGTGCCCCATGTTCCTGTCCCCAAATGTCATCCTCAGTGCATGAGCAGGTTTCTGTGCACATGGACACAATGGTTTTGTGTGCAAGGAG
Organism: Octodon degus; assembly: GCF_000260255.1. Classification (NCBI taxonomy): domain Eukaryota; kingdom Metazoa; phylum Chordata; class Mammalia; order Rodentia; family Octodontidae; genus Octodon; species Octodon degus. Next base: position 4,844,584 of record NW_004524617.1, on the reverse strand, counting down.
GGAGATTTCCAAAAGGTGTATGGGCAAGGGATACATGGGAGCCGCTGTGTTCTTCCAAGTTACCCAGGCTTTGGGATCCTGAGCCAGTAACCATCAAAAGGGCATCCTATTATTTAATTTTTCTTTTGAAAATGACTTTTACTAATGAACATAAACATTAGTGCATCTCCTCAACACTTTTCAAGAAAGTCCCCATACTTTACAATAGTGGTCTTGAACTTACTCCATGCATTCTTTCACCACTATCTTCCTGCCCGCCAACAACCCCCGCTTGTGGTAGCTGCCATCATCCCTCTACTTTTCTAAGGTTGGCTTTTTAGGTTCTATGCATTAAGAGCATCATGCAGAATTTGTCTTTTTATGCCTGGCTTATTTCATTTAACATAACATTCTCCAAGTTTACCCATTTGCCTATAATAAATACATATAATTTTATCTGTAGATTAAACAAATATCCCACTGCCATATTGGCAAATGATGCCCTTGGTGGGTTTGAAATATAGAGGTACTGGGTATTGAAGAAGCATTTAAATGTGATCTTAGTGGTAGATTTTATATGTAATAACGGAATAAAATTTTGTCTGAATTTATTTGTTTATTTATTTATTTTTATTAAATAATTTTATTAAGAAAGAAGTAGCAATGAGAGATTCAAAACAAGTTAGTAGGACAGTTACAATAATTAATACATTGCATATTGTTGTCTTTGTGCTACTTATTCATAGTACAAGATGCAGACATGATATATTGTCTAAATACTATTAGTTCAAATTTTCTTCTCATTGAACTAAAAGAAAGTAGCTGTACATCCATGCTTATACATATATGTATATTTCACTCCTAAATGGTCCTTCATTTATATCTCCCCTTTTTGTTTAGTTTTGTCAGAGATGGGTATTCCATTGTCATTCATATATTGTAGGTGCATGAATTCAGCAAAGTAATCCAATATAGTCCTATCATCTATAATAGTAATTGGGTTATCTGTAGGACTGGTAATGTCAGAAGTTGTTGACTTGAGCCTTTTATAGCTCAACATATGAATATGGTTTTACTTTTTATACCTCATGTTTATACTTTTCTGCTGGATAGTTAAGATGAAGATAAAGCAAGATCTATACAACAAAAATGTAACTTTTGTATCTGACAAGGTCAGTCAATTCCTCTCAAGATTTACCCTGAAACTCTGTACCTCAGTTTGTAGATCCTTTGTCAGTGTCAGCCATGTGAATGAGTCACAGCCATTGCTTGACCAATCTGCTCTCTGTCAAAGCCTGATAAAATGATTTCTTTCTAGGTGACTCACCTTAGGCACATTATTCATCATCGATCAATATCCTCTGTGGCCCCATAATCTCCTTGATCAGAAAGTTTGGGACACCACTGAGATACAGGATGTTAGAGTACAGGTTCCCTTATGTCCTGAGTCCTCACTGATCTTGAAGGGCTAGGGCCAAAATGTTGGCTGTCCTAGCAGCCCTTCTTTTTCTCTAATTAACTGGTATGCAAAGTAAAGTTGTTAATCCTCCAGAAGAGAAACCTAATGATATTATTACCCTAGAACATAGGCTGTTAAGCTGAACATCACTATCTGTCTGAATATCAATCTTAGACATAACATAGATTAGGTATTTTCCTTCAATATTTGGTATGCTAAAGTGTAAATACGTACAGAATGAGAAAATAAAAAATATGAAAATAGTAAGAAAATAGGAATAAACAATTACAAATTTTTACACAGACATTTACAAATCTAATCATATACAGCATTTTAGCATGACAGTCCTATGATTTTTTTGTCTCTTATTTTCATTTATTATCTTTTTTTAAAAAAACATTTACTTGGGAGAGTATAGCAGTAATTGGTGTGACATTAGAAGCAAATCACTTTTTTTTGTTTTTCTTAAATTTTATTCATTTATTTATTTATGTGTGTTGTTGTTTATTTATTTATTTATGTGTGTTCTCTCTTTGTTGTTTAATCCTTAAGTTCTTACTTTCCCTTTAGTTGTGATATACATTTCAATTTTTATTTCTTCTTTTGAGTTCTTACACTAGAGAGACTATGTATTATGCCTGTGGGTCTGCTTTATTTCACTTATGAGTATATCTTCAAGTGGCATGGTCTTATATATGAAGACTTCAAGTTTATCATTCTTAATAGCTGAGGAATACTCCATTGTATAAAAATACCACATCTGTTTCGTCCATATCTCAGGTGACCTGCATTTTGGTTGTTTCCAGCATTTGGCTATCACAAATTGTGATGTTATAAACATAGTTGCATATATATCACTATGATATGACGTTTTGAGTTTCTCTGGGAAATTCCCAGTAGGGGGATAGCTGGTTTAAATGGGATTTCGAGTCCTAGTTTTTGAAAGATTCTTCACACTGATTTCCATAATGGTTGCACCAGTCTCCATTCTCACCAGAAGTGGAAAAGGGCTCATTTTTCTCATACCCTCTCCAACATTTGCTGTTGGTTGATTTCTTTATGATAGCCATTCTTTCTGGGGTGATATGATATGTCTGTGTTGTTCTAATTTGCATTTCATGATGGCTAATGATGTGGAATGTTTATCACGTATTTATTAGCTTCTAGAATTTCATCCACTGAGAAGTGTGTGCTCATCTTGGATGCCCATTCTGGATTGGCATCTTGTTCACCTAGCCTGTCCCTAATTTGGCTAGCTCTTGTCACAGTGTGCAGTCTGTCTTGTAGTAAAATGAATGAAAATAGGTGTAGTTTACAGGGAATAGCCAGTGCATGACACAATGGTTTTGGATGCATCAAATGAATTTTGCAGAGATTGGATTGTATCCACTGAATAAATTTCACCTGCTCTGACATGGACTGACTTACAGTGAAGGGTATTATACGGATTAATGTTAATCCTAAGTAGGTTTTTAACTTATAAGGGTTTCTTTTCCTAGAAAGTTGCGAAATTAAAATATTCTGCATCAAAAAAAGAAAGGCTATTGTTTTAGACTAGCAGCAAATGACAAATTAATGGTAAGAAATACTGTATTTTTCCAAAAGTCACCCACAATGGCATGTATTTGCTCTGTTTATATCCTGCCTCACAAGACATGCTCTACAATGCAGAACACACAGAGCAAAACTATGAGATGCACAAATGCAGGTGTCATGCCCAGTGTTAAGCAGCTGGCAAGAATAGGCAGGGGTAAAGGACCCAGATCAGAAGTAGAACAAAGGCTCCGCACTGCCAGGGTGCTTGGTTGGAAGATCACTTTGGATCCCTTCCTCCGTGTTTGTTCACTGGACTCACAAATACATCTCATTTGATAAAAGAAGGATTGTGCTTTAGAGTTGGGTATCAATTTCTCATAAAGAAGTAGAAGGTGATAAAAGGGAAAATACAGAGGAAAACACTGTGTGTGTCATGAGCATACTTTCAAAAAGTACCATTTTGTTTCTTTTATTTTATTGTTTTCTTTCACTTTTTATTAGAGGTTGTACTGTGCATCAATCTCAAGAGTGAACACTTACCTAGACAGGCTCTTCTACTGCTACACTATGTCTGTAGACCCTGAAGTTCTTAGCTTTTTACTGCCATAGACCTAAGAAAATTTGACTTCACTCACAAGAAAGGTTGTTGCCATGAATCTCCTGGATTAGAACACATAACCCTAGGAAGTAAAATAGGAGAAGGATTAAGATGTGGATGATGAGGAAAGAAAGACATAATGTATCTTGTCAACATGAATATATACGCAGAATGAAATGTATTCAAACATAATGGGCTTAAATTCATTCATTCCAGACATCCCCCTCCTTTAGAATGTCAAATGCTTTTGTATAAAAATGCACGCTATCATTTCAGGCACATCAAGAGAGGAGTAGCTCAATGCTTTTTTCTTTAAGGCACATATTTCTTGGGTCTCTAACTTATGTTACAAATCCTCCATCCTTGACAGGGACAAAAGCTCTGTAAAATCTATCAGAGAAAAATTAGATCAGGAATAGCACAACTATGGGGTGTTCAAGTGTATGCTTGCCGATAGAGCAGGGTTCAGGATATGTATGCCCATTACAAGGCCTTCTCCAAAGACAGGAGCACCGTTCCAGGAAGAGTGAGCCACAGAGGTTCTCCTTCAGTTGTCATAAAGGTTCCCAGAGAGTCCTCCTTCTTGGCCTGTCAAAGTGAACATCAGCATTTATTCAAGGTCTTTCTCTCACGTGTATCACGTGAGGGACCATAAGTGAGCACAGCGTATAATGTATCCATATGAGAGTGGCCCACAGACTCATGATCCTTCTCTCAAGGTCCCTGTGAGCCTCTGGAAGGATACCGCTGACATGCATTTCCCTGCTATAGTTACCAGGAAGATAGAGAGCTCAGTCTGAGGTGTGCTAGCAAAGAGTGTATGAGAGGCACTTCCTAATGTCTACCAGGAGCAGAAAGAATACTGCAAGGAACACTGAGATTTCAGTCCATAAAGTGTGGAGACTCTCAGAGTCATCCCTATGTTCAGACATGACAGAGTCAGACTCTCGCATCTGACACAGGCATCAGGAACTCAATCAGAAGCACTGGAAATATGTGGGACTTGGTATCAGTCCTTGGTCCACAGGATGCCAAGGGAGAAATGTTTGGCTTTCTTCATGATCAGAAATACAGTCTGCCGCAGAGTAGACACTCAATATACAAATAGATCCTTCCACAGCTCTCTGAGACACTTTTCACTGATGGGAGACCAGGCCACTTGTACCCAGACAAGGAGCCCTTCACGTCTACTTACTGGACTCCAGGGAATTGAATGTATTCGGAAGGCAGGTCTGCAAGAGCACAGAGAGAGGATGCAGTGACCTAGGAGACTCAACTCAAGGAAGCTGAGGGAGGAGAGAGGAGAAAGCGTGATGCTAATATAAGTGACAGCAGACACCCTGGATGTCTCCACGCCACACATAAATTCAGGGGCAATAAGGGAGTTTGAGGGATCCCACAAATATTCAATTATTTTTAATTTCAGCATTTTCAAGTTAACAGCATAACTGCCCAGAAGGCACTGACAGCCCTTGTATGTACCATCTCTCCCAACAATATGCCCACCACCATTCACAGACCAAAGTTGCACATCAGCGAAGTGTATCCTGTATCACTAATGAAAATATTTGCATAACATGATAACTGAATTTTTGGTTTGCACTTGGGCAGCATCTGTGTATAGCCCAGAGATTGATTTTCACTAATACATAATCACAGGCAGTCATTGAGACATTCATTCAGTGTTCTTTCATTGCTATGCAAATCATCTGGGTCCCACCTAGACCTGGCTGTCTTCCCTTAACTCTCTGGCAGCACTGATGTCTCTTAGGTCTTCCATAGCTATACTTTATCCATCTATGTCATACACATTATTCACTATGTATGCTTTTGAAATTACCTCCTTCACATAGCAGCATACGTGTACAATTCTTCTGCATCATCCCGTTTCCAGAGATAATTTCTTTGTAATATAAACACTGTTCACTTGTGTGCATGTGCCACAGGCTACTGGTCTATTCTCAGACAACAAAACATCTTAAATGATGCTCCATTTTCACAAGTAGGAGTAAATCTACTATACACATACATGTCCTAGCTTCCATGGTGAAAGGTTTCTAATGATATTCTACTAATGGAGAAGGCCATTTCTCTATCAGAAGTTGAAAGAAATTTCTAAAGTGCCTTCACTGTGGTTTGCTGTTCTCATTAAATCAGTAATTCATGAACACTATCTTCACCCAGCAACCAGATGCCTGCAATCCATGGCCCCTGCGTGTTCTGCATTTCTCTGCCTCCCTAGCATACCCACTGCATCTGTGCACATGCTCTAGGCCTGGCTTCGTGCACAAGTGTGTGCTTCATGCTTAGTTAGATCTCTTGCAGGCCTAGGGGGAGACCCAGAGGCTCAAGTGTGCTCAGCATTCTGCAGGACAAAAAGGAGGTGTCCTCTTCATGCTGCTGTCGTCTTGTAGGTCATGCTCCCAAAGTCCCCCTTTGCTGAACCCTCCAGGGATTCAGAAAGCCCACTTCCCAATCAGCACTGCTGTGCTCAGTCTTCTGGATCGTAGCTTCTTCAAAGCATGGACGACAATATAATATTTCCCTTTCAATTGCAAATTAATAAATAAGGTGAAGGTGAGGAAGTTCTCCTGTGCTTCTGTATCATTTTTGCTCATTTCTGGTTGTCTTTTTGTTCAGTTCTTTGTTACTGATTTGTTCATTTCTAATCAGAGAGTGCTTGCAATTTATGATCATGGGCATTCTGTAAATGTTTTGTATAAATATTTCCTCCTACTCTATTCAGTGTGTTGTCTCTCATGAGGATACTTCTGGGAAAGAAAACGTTGAAATTTGTGAATTCCCAACTGTGAAGTATTTCTTTCATAAATGCCCCTCATGCTTGCCATCAGGTGTAGAGGAAGTGAGACCACAAGTCTGAGCGACCACTCAGCAGTCAGCAGAAGCGAGAGACCATGGGTCTCTTCGTGGGTCTGCTGAGGGCCCTGAGTCACGAGCTAGGGCTGGAGAATTGCCTGGCAGAGGAGGCTGCTGAGCTATCAAATGTACCCTCCCTGGCACAGCTGGGTCACTCAGGCACTTCTGTGGTTCCCTTGTTTGGGTCCTAGGGAGTTTAAAGCGTTAACCCACACAGCACAGAGAGGAGGCCCAGGTCCTGTCAAGACTCACCATGACACCCTGGAGGATAAACACAGAGGGATCTGACTACTGCAGAGCTCAGGGAGACCCACTGAATCTAAGTCTCTTAGATCTGTTCTCTTTGTCTGATTTGCACCGAAAATTAGGTCAATGAATTGCTACTCTGACAGAGAATTTTCTCTTCTCAGCATCCTCTCTATATTTTATCATGTAGTTGAAAACTTCGATTTTCCAATAATTTATTCCTTTTTTAGTTTGGACTTCTTTGCAGTACCAAAGGATTATAGGCATTCTGGGTAGTTGGCACATGTCCACAAAGCGTGTTTATTCTCTTTCCGTCTCCTGAGTTTCTCTGGTATCCCTGTTTCAGTCAGTTTTCTCATTGCTAAGGCACAGTTGCTGACACACACAAGTTAATGGAGGACCGTTGTAATTTGGCCACAGTTGTTTTGTAAAGATTTCAGTCCCTGTTCAACTGACTTTAAGCATGGCCTCCTGGCAGAGGACAGACTGTTCCTGATGAGGCCAGTAGGCGGCACCAAAATGCTAGGGAGCCTGCTTTTCTCTTTTCCCATCCAGTTCTCATGCCTATTGGCTGTTGTCCCCAAGCCCAGGACAGGCTTTCCCGCTGTCCACATTCAGTGCCATGCTAAGCCACACAGTGACCTGACTTAGTAGTCACACTCACTTAGCACATATTCCTGGACCCTTCATCCGCATCACACAGCCTAAACCAAGGCTCCCAAAGCACCACCTAAGACCTCTGGCAGTTCAGAGTGGCATCTAGAAATGTGCCCTTGGAGTTTCCGTCCTGCTGCTGCTCGTAAAGCACAAGTCCACAGCCAAATTTCAAGTGAGGCCTGTGTTGGTAGAGATAAGAGCACTTTAAAGATAAACAGGAAGCAAAACAGAAATGAAGGGGTTTTTAAAAACTTTAACAAAGAATTGCCATATCGTTACAAATATTAGCTGGCAGAAAGTTTATTTCCAAGAGCCTGACAGTGATATTTATTTCACTCTTTCTAAAATTCACCTTAGTCTTTTCTTTCAAATCTACGCTTATAACTGGTTTTTCAAAATTATTTAAAATAAAATCTGAATTAACCTGGCACGCACAAAAAGCACAAGTGGCTATAAATATCTTGTATCTGTCCATCCAAGAGATAGTAAAATGCTGGAAAATGTAAATGGCTTTCAAACAAATAGTACATGTTTTCATTAAATTTTTCAGTGGATTTGAGAAATTGTTTCTTTAATTCTACAGATGATTAGGCTGACCTTGTTTTGTTTTTTTGTTTTTTTAACCTGGTACACAACTCCTGACTTTCTATTTGCCAGCCAGGCACTGTGCCTCTGAGATATATCCTCTGCCCGGTTTTGAACTCCTTTGTGTGAATTATGAGAATTTTTTTTTACTTCATATTGACCGTACAACTTCCAAATAAATTTGGAGCAAAACGTTAGATTCATGACATTTCTCAAACTCAAAGCAGCCCTGTGACAGAGATCTCTTTGAAATTTCAAAGTGGAAACTGAACAACTGTATGCAAAAACAAGTAATATCTTAATCTCTCAATGAACGAAAAAAAAATGAAAGCAAATGGAGCCTCCTTTGAATGATGGGCAACCTGGCACTAACAAATGTAGGGTTCATTCATAGTCCTTGGAGAGTGGCTTCAGCTCAGTGGGGAGAAGGCATCATTACACACATAAATGTCAGGACTGAGAATGAGAAATCAGAGAGAACCCCAGCAGAATATCTGGACCAATAGCTGCCTATTCTTTCTTTCTTTGTTTGTTTCTTTCTCTTTCTTTATTTTCTAATCTCTTTAAGGCAGGGTCTCACTATGCAGCTCAGGCTGGCCTTGAGCTCACTTTGAAGCTCAGGTTAGTGTCCAACTTGCAAAGATCTTCCTGCCTCAGCCTCCCGAGTGCTAAGATTACAGAAGTGTACCAAAACACCCAGCCTTAGCACTATCTTCTCCTAAACCAGGAAGACTGTGGCCACCGAAAGACCTCACTTCCAGCATGGAATTCTCCGACAGCAAAGAACTAAACATAAAAGGAGCAGGTTCTGTGAAGTAAGCGGCAGAGCCACAAGGCTCGGTATTTCTCTAGTGAGCACCTGGAGGTGGACTAGATGTAGCTTTCACTGAGACAGGAACCAAACAAAGGGTAGCTCCTAAGGGCCCCATTCTGGCTGTGTTGGGAAGCCCGGAGCAGAAATAT
>NW_004524617.1:4827468-4835439 GCF_000260255.1 Octodon degus | reverse complement strand
TAAATATTTTAAGCTAATATGGTAGGCACCACAGCAGAAGGAGGTTTGGTGCCAAGCTTTATATGGAACCAAATGAACAGAGCTTCAGAAAGACTTTCCGTGTGGAGATCTTAGACTACAGACTACCAGTTTATGATGTGTAGGGTCCTAGTTAGCCCAAGAAAAGTCTACATTCAGAGTTAAGACCCTGCCTTCTAAAAAGCTCATCTGTGCCCAAATATGGAAGCTTGCAAAGTCCTGCCCCTGCTCTGCTTCTTTTGATGTTCTGGTAGAGGGAGCCTGTGGGTCTGCAGGGATCACTTCTGCGTTTGACGGCAATATGGACTTGGATTAGTGGGTGTGTGATTCACAAGTGTAGAAGAAATCCCAGACCCGAGGAATACTAATGCATAGGGAGCACTGAACAACTCTAAAATACTGCGGTCCCTTTAAGGTCATACTCCTCATTATGACACTGGAGACCCTTGACATCTGTACCCGGATGTGGATCATCCTCACTTCCGCCATCCATTGCTGGACCGTGGCCATGAGAGACGAGGTTTCCAGGGTTGTGTAGCGCAAGGTGAATTCCTAGGGCTGATCTGGGGTCAAATTTGGGTTCCTCAGTGTGGACTGAAGAGACTTTCCTCTCACAGTCAAAGTGGCTCCAGGCTGGGTGTGGTGTGTGTCGGGAATAATTCCTGAGCCTCGAAGGCAGCGGCGCGACGACAGTTTCGACGTCCGGTGGGGAGTTAAGGATTTAGCGAGGCTCTGTTTCAAAATAGACAGTAAGTGGGCTGTGGGTGAAGCTCGGTGCCAGGACTCGGGGTTCAAATCTGTGGAGACAGAAACGGTGTGCGATGATGTACGTGGATTTGCGATACGGGGGGGATGTCCCCAAAATGCGCCCCCTCTTGCTGAGATAGTGCTCCGCAATGGAGACTTTTCTAGAAAGAGTCAGGTTAAAGAGGGCCTTGTTCTTAGGAAGCAGCTGTGACTGGATCTGTAAGAAAGACCTAGGCTCGTGTTCTCTCTCTCTCTCTCTCTCTCTCTCTCTCTCTCTCTCTCTCTCTCTCTCTCTCTCTCTCTCTCTCCCCCATCCCTCCCCCCTCCCACCTATCCCTTCCCCTCCCCCTTTCTCTCCCCCACCTCCATGTGTATTGAATCCAGGGGGCTTCTCCTGATTCCAGTCTCACATTTATTTTCTGTTTAAGCCATGTGGTGTCCATCATTCTCTAAATTGGCGAGACTGGACTACAAATTGCAATCCTCAAAATACAGGCCTTTACCAAAGCCTCAAGTCTTTTGTTAGTAATGGGAGGGTCATGGTAGAGGCTGAGATCATCTCTCCTTATAGTCTAGGTTGTTCTGACTTCCTTATCCTACTAGGCTGTACCTACACAAACCAGGGAACACAGGACATAGCAAGAGGAACGGTAACATTGACATATCAGTGAGGAAAACTCCACGAGAAAGGGGAGAATATGAGTCTACTTTATCCTGTGGCAGCCATTATTATCAGAAATTTCAGCCATAGAGAGCACAGAGAATGGCTGTCAGGTTGGGTCTCTCTCCTGCCCCTCCTTCTCCTCCCCTATCTTCACCCTTCCTCTTCCCTCTACCCCACTGTCCCTGTCTATCTCACTTCCTCTCTCCCTCACCTTCCTCCTTCTGCATGTATGTGCATTTGTTATTTGTAGATTTGAGGATTTAAACAGAACTCAGGCCTTTTTAAAATTTCAGACAGGGTAACATTACATTCCTGAGTAGCTCCGTTGTTCTAGAACTTCCAGACCTGTGTCAAATTCTCTTCTTGAGGTTCTGAATAGAGGTAAATATTTTAAGCTAATATGGTAGGCACCACAGCAGAAGGAGGTTTGGTGCCAAGCTTTATATGGAACCAAATGAACAGAGCTTCAGAAAGACTGAGCCCAAAAGGAATGAACACACAGAATTCTCAGCACTGTCTGTCTTTTGCTAGAGCAGCAGACTGAAGGTCCCTTAAGCTTTTCCCCTGGGTACCCAACAGCTTTTACTGTCAGTGTCAGAGTAGCACCAGAGAGTAGCCCTGGCACTGCAAAGATTGACTTGATTGCCTGGCAGAGGTGGGTGGTATCAAACACCGGAAGGCAGGTGTCACAGCCAGGCTGCCAGCTGTCCTGTCATCCCAGTTAGATCAAGGCGGGAACCAGAGGCCACCGACTGAGACTCACCCTCTGTGCTTAATAGGATCACCCGAGATGCTTAGAGGACAGAAGGACAAAGAGACCAGAAGCCTGTGCATGCCCACAGCGGGGCCCTCATGGAATCGAGTAGGGAAGCCATGTTTAACATCTCAGTCATCTGTTCCTTCTGAAGGTGCTCATGGTATCTCATTGTCCCCACTCCAGGTAACCCAATCTCCAGTCGCCACAGCCACATTCCTGCTGCTGTTTCAGACCAGAGCCGCTGTACTCAGTGGATAAAAGGGTAAGTTCTGTGCTCCTGAGAAACCCCCCAGGGTCCAGCGTGAGACCTTAGCTCTCAAAGATGCCCGCACCACTTCCTCCCAAGTTTCCCTGCACTGCAGTGGCGTGACCTAAGCCTGCACCCACAGTGAACCGTGCCAGCTCATCTTTTGCTTCCCCTTCTCTCTGCCCGTCACAGTCCCACGTGGACGTACATAGGCCCACCTGTCCCAGCCACGCAGCCAGGCACTATTTGCAGCACAGGTGTGTTCCACTGTCTGTAGCTCACAGTGCTCATGAATCCGTCCACAAGCTGTTGCTTCTAGCTGCCCCAGTCCATGCCTCTCTACACTTTCTTGCCCTGTTTCATACTCTCCTGGGGCATAGAGATTTCTGGAACTCCTGCACCCAGGGAACCTTCTTGCATCAGGACCTTGGGAGAATTCCGGGGTTTTGTTAAGTGTGTTTTCCGTCTTTTGAAAACCTTAGTTCATGCTCATGTGTGCCACTCTGCACCATGTGCGAACAGCCTGCCTTGCTCTGCTTTCTGGATTTTTTTTCTTTTTTCTTTTTTTATTTTTTTCGGAACCAGGGTTGAACTCAGGCCCTTGCCCTTGCCAGACAAGCACTTTTTGTACTGAGCTATCGCTTTTCGTACCCGGCCCCTCTCTGCCTTCATCTGCTGCCTTTTCCAACCTGTGGTACTATCCTCCTGTCATGTTCACCCATATTTCTGAATTTCATCCAAATCAGCTGGAGTTTTATAGCTTCTTTCCCTTTAATATGATGCACTTGAGGTGTTCTGATATGAGCTCTTGCTTCAAAGAACAGGAAAGTAATTTGTATCTGTATTCACAGTGCCACTTGCAATCATCCTGTGTTCACATTGAATGGTTTGTTTTCAAGGCCTGGCACATATACGCTCCTCTAAGGAGAATATTCTCAGGTACTGAGAACACTCTGGCTATACCTGGTGGAACAGAGAACAGTCTGATATAGGAGACACTGGAAGGCCCGGCCAAATGACTCAGTGAATTAAAGAGCCTGCAAGTAGGCACAGGGGCCGGGGGTTTGATCCCCAGGCCTGCCATGCCGTCCCCGCCCCTGGGCACACTGAGACTGCCGTTGAGACTGGGCATGGTGGAGCGCACTTGTAATCCCAGCTCTTGGGAGGCTGTAAACAGGAGAATCACTACGAATCCCATCTAGTAGTGAGACCCTAAAAATTCTGCAGACTCTTACTTAAAAAATACAAAAGAAAAAGAGACACTAGAATATACTTCCATTTTTATCTTCTCAATTTTTTGGTCATTATTTCCTATGTTACTTCAATATATGTTATTTAATATTTTTCTCGTAGTAAAAATTGACCCTAGCAAGCTACTTTCTCTTACGTTTTAATTTTTAAGAAAATGTTTAGATTGATTCTGGCTACATTGCCCCAGCTGGCTTTGAGCAGGCAATCCTCTCATGTCAGCCTCCTGAATTACTCACACCTCCAAAACATTTGCTGTGGTAAATTTCTATTGGTGATAAATCTTTTCAGGTTTTATATTTTTTAAAAAAAAAACTCTACTTGTTTGCTTTTAGAGTTATATTCACTGACTCCTGAATTCTAGATTAAGCTTTTTATCTCTTCTAATAATTTGTAGATTTTGAAATGATCCTCTACTTTGTGATGTTTTTTAAAAGGAAATCTGCTGTCATTTTCAATGTGGTTCCTCTGAAGTGTCTGTCTTTCCTCACATATTGTGAAGGTTTTCTCAGAGCCTCTAAGGATCCACTTGTGGTGCACCTGTGGCATGTGTGCTACAGTCAGTTGTTCTAACACAAAATGGTAAAATGTTCTCTTGTCTTTACAAAGAATTTATCACAAGATATCACATAATTCTCTTTACATTTGTTTTGCTGAAGGGCTTTTTCAGCATCTTGGAGATGTGAGTGGTTAATACTCTGAATTTTTCATTGAAATAGATCTTTGTCTCCTTTCTTTTGCCCCCATGCTCCAGAGAGTGCTGTCATTCCTTCTTGGCTGCCCAGAACCTTAAACATGATCTTTTGTGTATTTTTTCAGTTTTTATCACTTCTGTACTTTCTGATGTGACACAAGTCTTTGTCCAGTGATAGCAAACCCTTGAGTGTTTTCAGTGATAATAGATGACTGCAGCACATGTGCCATAGGTTCACCACCATTGAACTGCTGGAAGCAGTTCTTCTACATTAAGATGAGGAGATACAGTAATTTTTTAATCTTTATTTCTTTTTATTTATTTGGTGCAGGGTGTCACTACACAGCTCGGACTCGTAGTGATTCTTCTGTCTCTACCTTCCCCAGTGCTGGTATTATAGGTGTGCGCCACCACACCCAGTTTTGGTGGCCAGCGTGGCACCCCAGCTGGCATGGTATGTGGTGCCAGGGACCAAACCCAGGTCCTTGCGCTTAGACTGCTGAGCGATTATCTCCCCAGCCATAATTTTTTTAACTCTATAACTTTATAAAATTTAGTTCATGCTTTGATCACAGAATAGAAAGAAAACATATAATAATATTATTAATCGTTATCAACACTTGAAAACTATCGCTTGCAAGCTGCCTCCTCTTTATTATTTCTATGCTATCTCAGTGATTTGGCCTCTTTCTCATCTCATCTCCTGCAGTATTTTCCTCCTGGTTTTCATATTCATTTAAACCATTCTAGCAGATGGCAAATAGCAGAAAGGCTAACAGCACTAGATTGGAGACTGTGTATGAAGCCGTCATTATCTCAGCTACTTAAGGCCCTGTTGGTAAGGATAGGAAAAAATCTTGCCAAATCTAAGCTCAGTGACCCACCCTAATCACTTCCTGTCCAAATGAACTAACTCATCTATTAATGCTTTCCTCACTCTGTAGAAAGTTTGTCACCTTTGAGAGGTAAAATAAAAGTTAGATCTGGTATTGTTTTGATTCTCCCACTGTCTTTACATATTTCATTTTTTGATAGTAAAGCACTTAATATAATAGTAAAATAAGACAGCACGCATTAACTCACCTGAAGTCCCTGCCAAGCTTCTTTGTGTAGTGACAACATACATACTGATACACTGTGGCAAACAAGTTTTTGTATTACTATAGACAGTTAGGAAAATTGTATTACTGTATACAGTTAGGAAAACTTTAGTAGTGTATGTCCTTTTATCCTAAGATCTGACAAGATTAGCAGCTAATTGAAATGTGGAGAGTAAAATAGAATTATTATAATTTTTGGAGAATTTTTTATACTATTCCTGAATATTTTTAAAAATTATTAAGCAAATGACATAACTTATAATCCTAATTACTTTCAAATGAAGATTGTTTATACAAGAAATTTATATTCAGTATACCTTTGTGCCTTCTCTGATATTCTATAAACTATGCATCCTATAAAACCACAAAATCTTAATTCTTTTTTTTTTTTTTTTTCGAGGGGAAGGGTACCAGGAATGGAACTTATGACCTTGCACTTGCTAGGCAGGTGCTTGTGCTGCTGATCTTATTCCCAGCCCAAGAACTTAATTCATGTATTGTACTTTTTATTGTGATTCCTTAGGGTTTTGAGACTATGATCTAGGCCTTAGAGCGTACAGTACTGGGGCCATAAGTAAAGTGCTTAGCCCTTTAAAGTGATCTGAAATGAATTATAAGGATAGAGTGTATTTCTTATTTCAAATATTTCATAAAAGTTTGTATGTCTAAATGTCTTGGCCGGCCTGATAGTTCAGAGCACTAAAGCGTCTGCGTAGAAAAAGTGCAGTGGCTAAGGTTTGATCCCCTGCATGCCATCCCAGCCCTGCCCCCAGGGTGTGCTGAGATGGCAATTGAGATTGGGCATGGTGGCGCGCCTGTAATCCCAGCACTCGGGAGACTGAAAAGTGGAGGATCACTATGAGTCCGATCTACCTAGTGAGACCCTGTAGACCCTGTCCTAAATACAGGAAAAAATTAAATATCTCAAAACTAAAACATGTTAGAATTCTTGTTGCACATTCCTGCTTTTATTTTTATTTATTTTTTGCTGTGCTGGGGATTGAACTTTGCAGTGCTGGGGATTGAAACATTCCTTCTTTTAAATGTGGGTAGTAGATACTTTAAGATTGTAAGTGCCGGTCACACGCTATTTTCCTGGGAAGATTCTGGCTTAGGTCTTGTTTGTATCTCAAAGTGTAAGCTGATTTTTCCCATAAGTTTTTCAGTGTCATTCTTAATTCCCAAGGGTTTTCTAGCACTATTGAGTAATAATGCAGTAAAGAAGTTCATTCTTTGTCGTTCAGCACAGAGGACTCCCATGCTGGCTCTAAATCTTTATTATATAATTATTCAAATAATCCTGTAAATTGCAAAATACCAAGAAATGGAATATTTACTCTGGATACATGAATTTATAAGGGAAGGAGAGAGAGTAGAAAAGACTTTTTAATGGACAAAGGTATTTTGAAAACTTGAACTACACCAAACATTAAAATGAGCATCATTTCTTGCATGCAAAATATAAGACTTTTAAATAAATATACCTAACCCTAGTAAAAAGATAAACTTTGCTTGTCAACTGTGTATGAATAGCTTTGATAAAATATCTGTAACAGTTTTTCAGACTACGCCCCAAATGGAAATTTAGCCTAAGATAATGACAAGAGATTAGGATATAAACATATTTCTGCCAGTCAAGCATGAACCAAAGCCCAGGCCTAGCAGAAAATCAAAGCATGAGGAATCTTCTGCTAATAGACACATCTGTGGAGCCATGTATTTCCTTCCCTTGGTATAGAAATGACTAGGGGACACATAAAGGGCCAGGTTTCCCACTTGACCAGGGAGGATGCATAACATTTTAATCTAGATGTAAATGTAGTTATTACTCTATCCCCTGGGATAAAAGGGTGATATCAATGAAAATATACACTATATGTGTAAAAGATAAACGTAAGCCAAGACATACATGACTAGACACATAGATGATACCTTTAGTGATGAAAACACAGGATGTGAGATTGAATTATTAACTCAAACTTTTCAGCCTTCTCTGCATCACAATTCTTTTCATAGCTCTTTTCTGAGCACATTGTACTTCCCATTCATAAACCTTGGGTCCCATGATGTGGCTTGGCTTTGTGACTTTTCAATTGTGACTGAAGCAAAAGTTGGCGATATTTTTCTCCATTAATGTATTCTTGAATTCTTGCCACCACCATTAGAAAAAGTTCAAAGCGATGCTCTCAAGTGAGCCACTTACTAGTGCGAACCATAGCCGGTGTGGAGATACTGACAATCAGTAGTCGTTCATTTGCTGAGTTTTGCGATTTTAATTAGGAAGCAGAAGGTAACTCATAAAGCATTTATGTCTGACAGTGAATACCAGGTTTTATGACTTAGCTTTTGTATGCTCTTGCTTACATTTCACAGGAAGATAATACTAGTAGTAAAACTATTTTCTTATTTACCATTAGATTTATTTTTGCGTTTTTATCAAGTTATAAATGCAGATTAACAGCCAGAGTAGCAGACCAAGCAAAAAATATAAAACAC
>NW_004524617.1:4821136-4826943 GCF_000260255.1 Octodon degus | reverse complement strand
TCTCTCTCTCTCTCTCTCTCTCTCTCTCTCTCTCTCTCTCTCTCTAGCAAATGTCATAGTTTGACACATGGGCATCTTTTTTTTTCCCAGTGCCGGGGACTGAACTCAGGCCCTTGTGCTTGCTAAGCAGGCACTTATTCTACTGAGCTATTTCCCCAGCCCTCAAATTAGCACCTTTTGGCTTTCATGTTAAAGTTTAATCCCCATTCTGAAGTCTTCAAACAGGACAAATTTAAATGTTGATATGATAAAACTGACAGGATGAAACCTCCATGGCTATATTGTGACTTTATATGAACAGATCAAAGCCAGAACATGTACACACACACACACACACACACACACACACACACACACACACCTGTTCACTTGCTTATGTCTCTAGTCATGTGATGACCTGTGCTGTCTTAGGATTCTAATGGCAAAAAGAAATGAGCAGATGTGGACCTTAGATTTTCAGAAACAAACATAAGCTAAAATAAATGTATTGTCTTCTCAAATTCCCCAGTCTATAGTATTGTGTTTTCAGATCCAGTCAATAGCCTAAGAGGCATGTTAATGAAGAATAGTACATCAGTGTATAAATCACTTACAGTTCATAGATTTTATATAGTTCATGGAGCATATTTATCTCAGGCAGTCTAAATGACAAATGCAGTACTTAAAACCTGAGAAGTCCAGAAGCAATAACTTACTGTTTATATCTAGAATCTACTGTTTACTAAAGTTAGGTGGATTTCTTAAATTTTCAATGCATTAAAGCAAGGTAACTCACTTTTCATTTATAACTTCACAATGGTTCAAGTCAAACTTTAAAACACATGCATTACGTTGTTTATGTATGTTGGAACGTCAATTTCCAAATTAACTCTTTCTTGTCTTGATTTGATGCACACATGATCTAGTTTAATCAAGGGGACAATGCAGAGTGCCACAAAACTGCTCTAACTTAAAAGCCCTAAAATATGTGGAATGGTTGGCACAATTATTCTACATTTGTGAATCACTTATAAATCTCTTTTCTGAATATGTGGTATATAACACAGTTATGACTGTGCACAACTTTGCTAAACAAGCTACTGTTTTACATTTATCATTAGTCAAGAGTTTATGTTTCCCAAGCGTGACAATTTAAACCACAAATATCAGTATCTTATCATAGAAGAGGTTCATTTTCTGGATGGCATGACCTGTTCAGTACATACCAGTGCTGGAGGAGAGAGTTAAGGATTTGTCATCCATTATCGCTGTGGAGCTCAGGTTGATAGGCATTCCCACATCTGACACTTCCCATCTTTTGGTTAGAAATAATGATATGTTCCTGTTTCAGTACAAAAGTTGCAAGATATGGAGCTTTCCATATGCCAAACATGTGCAGTATTAAGCTGTAATTGTTGAGAGTTACGTGATCTCTGCATGATTTCTGTTTTGGTTTGGTTTGGTTTGGTTTGGTTTGGGTTGGGGTTTTTTTGGTTTTTGCGGTACCGGGGATTGAACTCAGGACCCTGTGCTTGCCAGGCAAGCGCTTATTCTACTGAGCTATCTCCTCAGGCCTCCTGTATAGTTTTGAAGGTACTATTTTGACATAGTTCTTTTCTTGTGCATCATACTCTTCTTTATAGCCTCTATAGATTTTTCCTTTTCCTTTCAACCACTAACACATGTGTTCTGCAGTTTCCCATATTTAAATTCCTAACCTTTTTTCTCTATAATTATAGCCATATAGCTTCATCTGGTCCTGCAGTACTAAGGATTAACTGTGTGATTCTAACTCTGAAACAAATTATAACAAATCTGGACATAAATATTACACCTCTAGACCATTTCAATTGTAATTATTTCTATACTATTGCAAGCTCAGTATAAAAAAACACAAACTCATTATTCTCCCTAAACATACTATAATTTTTTCCACTATTTCTTGTCCTACTTAGTGACAACCTCATGTTTCCAAATCTAGATCCCTCCTTATCATCAGTGCTATTTCTAAATTATAATTTCATATGTCCTCCTAAGACTGTGGTGCCCCTCATTTGGTTAAATATCAGAGATTCTGCACAGTGGTGGATCAGGCTGGAGAATAGTTAAGATTTAAACCACTAGATTCTGATATAAAGCACAATACTTTCCATTGCTATAGGTGGCCCCATACAGTTAGTTGTATGTAGCAAGAACAAGACTCATTTTGAGCAGAAGGAACTCAGCCTAAAGCAGGCAATTTCAGAACCCTTCCTGATTTTCCAGTTTGCCTCTTTACCCCTGCTGATTTCAACATGAAACTCCAAATATTGTACTTTGAATTTTCACAAAGTAGCCCTAGATCTTAGAAGTTCTAGACTGGCAGCCCTAATAATACAAACAACTATAAAAAGAAAACCAAAGAATTGCTTAAATAATAAAACAAAATTCTTCTAGGACAGAACAGATTGCCATTGGTTTCCCTCAAAATTCTGGTACTGGCATTGAATACACTTGTTGAAAAAAGGACACACTTTAGTTGTGCTGTTATGGGTGCTGGATGTTCTGCCAATTCAAAACATTCTCCTGTCATGTTCTCTTACAAAGGCCCTCAGGTCTCCAGGTCCACTGAACTTGGTGTGTCCTGAATGGTCTTCATGCTCTCATAGTTTCACTCCTCTGCTTCACACTGGATGTCAGTGAGCCATGCATGGCGTTCATTGTATTTTGATTGTGCCTCATAACAACAAACAGGATTCTCAGAACTACTTCTGATAGTGGCAAAAGGGATGTGTGATCTAAACATTGGGGAATAATTTGATGAGGGATTAGTGGGAATATGTCTTGATGTGATTTTATTTTCAAATTTTAACATTCTGTACCTATTTACCACCCTTATAGTTTAGAGTGACTTACATAATGGTTTTCCACAAGGGCAACCTCAGAGTGGCAAGGGCCTTAACATGAGTAGAGTTCTAGGCATGGAGCAAGAGGTGGTGGGCAATAATGGAGGCTGATAATAAATAGTGTCTGTTGGTGAGATACTAGGTCTCAAAGTGGCAGTGTACACAGAGCATGTCCCAGCTTTCAGCCCTGGGAGTTGTAAGCATGGGGCTCCATGCAGAATGAGTCAGAATGATCCATATAATGAAATAGATAGCTGAGCATTCGCTTTGCTGATGTGTGGCTCTAGTCAGGAAAGAGAGGGAACTCTGGTGATAGAAAACATACTGGTGAGGACATAGAGTGTGCTGACTAGAAAATGGGCCAATTTCATAGGAACTCGCCCCTGGCTTGAATCCAGGGAGACCTTGGACATTGGTTTCGTGGGTGTGATCAATTCACTGGGTGAAGTCATTAGGCTGTGAGGGACTCTCGTGTGCTGTTGGTAAAGAAAATTGCCAAGACATGTCTCAAGGTTAGAGCCCTGATTTTGTGCTGAAAATACCATTCTCCATTCATTATACTTAAACTTTCAAACTCGATATTTTCTAGAAAATATCAGGGATTAGAAGGCTTTGGTGTAAATCAACTGGTAAGACTCATGAGCTAGAGGACATTGTACCCTAAGAGGAGGCATGTTTATGGCCCTGAATGTTAAAGAAATGATCAGTCCCAAAAGGAAGTTACAGCACAAACAAACAAACAAACAAACAAAAAACACTTGCATGCTCTTCTTTCTGAGACTCCAAGCAAGGACACTGATATAAGGGAGCTGTCGATCTTTACAATGACCTTGTCTGAGCATGCCTGAAGAGGTTAGCCTAGGGAGATATCCACAGTGATAGGAGATGGCAAAGTAATAGCTTTCACTGAGAGGAAGGGGAACCATCAACTCTAAAACAGGGAATCACATGCATATATATGCTTCTCTGGGCATGAAGAATGCCAAGAAAATCTGTCACTCTATGTTGGCTTTTTTTCACTTAGCAACAGGAAGGTTGGACAAACTGTCTGATCCAGGTAGGGTAAAAGAGCATATTAGATCCCTGCAGAATCTCTGTGGTTGTCCTTAATAAGGACCACTACAACTACTCTCCTATCAAAACGGGGAAAATGTAAGAGAGCTCTGCAGGTCTTGTATGCCTGGGGAAACCAGCAGTGGGGGTCACATGTATGAGAAAAGCATAGCATGTGATGGTGTTCATTAATGCGGTGAGGGCCATCAGATCCACTTGAGAAGTTCTACCAAGTAATATCTGGCCCCACGGGAAGGGCCATGAGTTAGGACTGATGGCCTCAACACACCCGTGTTCTGGAAGACTGCCAGGAGTTCATAGCCTAGTAAACCCTGTCTAGAGTGAAAGACTGAAAGGATTTTAAACAACACTACATTGCTTCCAGGAAAAGCAAAATTGGCCTGCAGGTGTCAAATATACTGTTGTCCACATGAAGGAGCCCAGGTACTGTTAAAGCTCAGTTATGTGGTCTGCAGTGTGACAAGAGAAGGCCTTATAGTCCAGAGAAGAAGCTGGGCTCTCAGAACAAGAACTGCCGCCTCTATTTTCATATCCAGTGCACACTGGAAAGGGCTCCTCAGTAATTGCTGGGGGCACAATCAAATATGTCCACTGGGTTTCAGAGAGCAGGCTAATGAGAAAAGCTACCCAGTTGCTTCCTACCACAAGGGTCACAGGTGGAACTACAGAGAGACTTTTACTAAGCCAGGGAGGTATCTGAGCCAGAGGTGCTTATGATCTGTTTTTCTTTCTCCCCCAGGTGCCTGCATCACCAGATCTCCTGCACATTCATCATGCATAGGCAGCAAAAGAGAAAGCTTCCTACTGCTGAGAAAGTCTGCCTGGGTGTAGGGGACACCCAGGTAATGCAGGAAGCTCAGTGCATTCCTACAAAGAAGAGACTATTACGCTCTTTATCTTCTTTTTCTGCAGGGGTTACCACTCAAATAGGTTCTACTTCTCAGGCACAAAGCCCTCCAGAGGGATCTCAGCAAGAAGTCTGTAGCACCAAAGCTACACATGAATCAAACATAAGATCAGAAAAAGCAGGAAAATCCAAAAGTAAGAAAAAACAAAAGGCTCTCACCAAGATGGCAAGAATTGTGGAAGTTCAGGCTACTGCTACCAAGAAGAGAAAGTTAGGCTCTTCAACTCCTCCTACACAGGTTACTACGGAGACCGATTCTGCTTCTCAGTCACAGAGCCCTCCAGGGGGATCTCAGGGAGAAATTTCTACCAGTAAAACTACACATGAATCAAACCTAAAATCAGAAAACGCAGAAAAAGCCAAAACTAAGAAAAACCAAAAGGCTCTCAGCAAGATGGCCAGAACTTTGAATGTTCAGGCGCCTGGTACCAAGAAGAGAGTATTACGCTCCTCATCTCTTCCTGCAGAGTTTACTCCTGACACAGATTCCAGTTGTCAGTCACAGAGCCCTCCAGAGGGATCTCAGGGAGAGGTTTCTACCAGTAAAGCTTCACATTTATCAACCCTGAGATCAGAAAAAGCAGGAAAAGCCAAAACCACGAAGAAGGAGAAGGTTATCACCAAGGTGGCCAGAACTTTGAAAGTTCAGGCTGCTGCTACCAAGAAGAGAAAGTTACGCTCTTCATCTCCTGCAGAGCTTACTCCTGACACAGAATCCAGTTCTCAGTCACAGAGCCCTCCAGAGGGATCTCAGGAAGAGGTTTCTACCAATAAAGCCACAGATGACTCAAACATAACATCAGAAAAAGAAGCAAAATGCAAGACTAAGAAAGAAGAAAAGGCCCTCACCAAGATGGCCAGAACTTTGAAAGTTCAGGCTACTGCTATGAAGAGAAACTTACGCTCTTCATCTCGTCCTGCTCAGGTTACTCCTGAGACCGATTCTGCTTCTCAGCCACAGA
>NW_004524617.1:4813304-4820771 GCF_000260255.1 Octodon degus | reverse complement strand
ACCAAGATGGCCACTACTGCAGAAGTTAAGGCGGCTGCTACCACAAAGAGAAATTTACGTTCTTCATCTCGTCCTGCACAGGTTACTCCTGAGACTGGATCTGCTTCTCAGTCACAGAGCCCTCCAGGGGAATCTCAGGGAGAAGTTCCTAGCACTGAAGCTACACCCGCAGCAAACCCAGAATCAGAAAAACAAAGAAAACCGAAAAAAAAGCCATTCTCCAAGGTGGCCGGTGATTTGGTGAATCACATCATTGAAATGTACCAAATGAAAAAGCCAATTATGAAAAAAGCTATGTTGAAGGTTATTGATAAAAAGCATAAGAAACGCTTCCCAAAACTACTGAGAAGAGCTACCTTCAACATAGAAGTAGTGTTTGGCATGGAATTAAAGGAAGTTGATGCCACCAAAAGCTCTTATAACCTTGTCGACAAAATGAATCTCCCCTACAATGGCATGGTGAGTCGTGGCAAGGGGTTTCCCAAGACCGGTTTCCTGATGCATCTTCTGGGATTGATCTTCATGAAGGGTAACTCTGCTACTGAGGAGAATGTCTGGGAATTCCTGAACAAAATGAAAATATATGACGGACAGAAACACTTCCTTTTCGGGGAGCCCAGGAAGCTCATCATGAATGATCTAGTGAGACTGAAATACCTGGAGTACCGCCAGGTGCCTGACAGTGACCCTCCTCACTACGAATTCCTGTGGGGCCCAAAAGCCTATGCTGAGACAAGCAAGATGAAAGTCCTGGAGCTTTGGGCCAAGATCAATGATACCGTCCCCAGTGCCTTTGAGGCCAGGTATGAAGAGGCTTTGAGAGAGGAAGAACAAGAAGCTGATGTCATAGTTTCACTCAGTGATAGCACTGAAGACACACAGAGTGAACGTTCCATTCCAGAGGTTATCACTCTTCCCACAGTTATCGAAGTTGATGAAGAAGAAGACGAAGAAGAGATTATAGTCTGTGATTGAAGAGAGCAGACAATGCTCTCAGCAGTAAAGTGTAGCAGTGTATGGACGGAACAGAGTGCAGCATTAGTTTCTGTTCCTACTTCACATGGGCAATTTAGAGATTTATCTGCAAATATATTTACATAAATATAACAACATTTCTATTGCTGAGTTCATAATCTAAGCCTCTGAAACATTGTTGTCACATTTGTGTTTAACCTTTTGTTGTTTTGTATACCATGTTAAAGCCTTCATCACCATTACTGATGCAGTGAAGAGAACACAAATTTTAATAAATTTTCTTCTAGAAAGTAAGAATAGTAGAAATGTACCTGAAGTAGAGAATTGGGAAATATTTCAGGTGGCTACTATTTAGCTCTGTCATCTATTATATCTATATATAAATAAAAAGTTAACCTGCAAGTGCTTGTGTCTGGCTTCTTCAAGAATGAGGACTTAGTTATAGTAAATCACATGCCTATGCCCAGCAGGGTATTCCCTCCGCATTAGTGCACCATCTGCTCTTAATACGTTTCATGGTATTACTGAGGGAAATATCCCAAAGTGTTGTGGTAGCTGAGCATCCCCTTGAGCACCAGAAGCACCTGTCCTAGAAGGACAAATGTGGTACCCAACGTGAGAACGAAAGGATGAATGAAAAGAGCTAAGGAGGGAGGAAGGTGGCTTGAGACAGGACTCATCCAGTGTCTGTTCGCTGACCAAGCAAGCATGGAGCCTTGGAAGTGCCTGTCCCCAGCAAGAGGTAAACAAGGTGAGAATGCCTGCCCTATGCTTCACACTGGCCAGGAACAGAGGATAGCCTAGCTCGGTGGAGCTGAGGAAGGATACACTGAGTGTCTTTTGTTGAGATAGAGCACACCCAACTTTACAGGAAGAAGGGCTCATTTAGCCTGCAGTTTGTAGAGGTTTCAGCCCATGCGCAGCTGGCTCCATAGCAGGGTGGATGGCAGACGCACATCACAGGGAAGGAACGGTGATGGTGGGCAGAAGGTACCAAAGCACAAAGCATCGACTTCAGTTCCCAGTGTTTTTCTATCCTATTTGGGGTACTCAGGGCAGCTATCACCCACACCCTGAGTCTTGCGCTGTGAATCCATGCCAGTGTCACACCTTCACACATAGGACCCATTGGGGTTGCAGAGGGAGATGAAAGCACAGACCTTACCCCTGAGCCTGACATGCAGAATGGCTGTGACCACATGCTATGGCTGCACTTGGTTTCCAGAATCTCCACCTGAAGCCGGGAATGAAAGCGACCTGTGCTCCTGTCCCAGCACTTGTGAACTCAGTCCCTGAATAGGCAGTCAAAGGTCATCATGTGCAGTGGGTGGTGAGAAGGGAGCTGTTCTGAGCTGCTGGGGTGCAGAGAAGAGCTTCCACTCCACTCTTTACTCTTCTATCGGGAGGCTCCTGGGGGGATCCATTTAGGACACAATCAATTTCCTTTAGTGTGTTCTGTCTAATTTGAATTAAATCATGCTTTGTTTTTGGATGTGTAACTCAAACTCAGGATCGTGCACTGCCGTGAAGTCACTTGTGTTGCTGAGCTACCTTGGTGGGCCTCAAACTACTTTTTGTTTGGTTATGAAATGACAGACCAGGAGTGGCTTCCACGGAACAGCCCCTGAGAGGAAAGGAAGGTTTTGGTCCTCTGAAATGGGTGATTTATTTACTTTTTACACAGTGACTCACCAAGTAGCCCTGGCTGGCCTCCTAACCAGCCAGGGTTCTCTTGCTTCAGGCTCCAGAGCACTGGAATCACAGGTATGTGCTGTGCTGCCATGCCCCGCTCTCAATTGTTTTGCGCACTCTGTGTTTCATCTGCTGAGGAAAGCTCCCTCATTTTGACAGTGGGTGACTTAGACCACAGCGCGAACCATTGCTCAGCTTTTCTTGCTGAGCAGCACTTTATCTAATTAAGTTCTCCTGCTCTTCAAATGTACTCTAATGTCTGAATCGTCCTGAAATAAAAATGAACTCTTTTTGTAGCAGTAGGCAACATCAAATTAAGCATCATTAGAACCAGCACTTCGTATGTATTGCAGGCATTTCAGATTCACGGAAAGCACATGTGCATCAGTTTTTCCAGGAGCTATGAAACCAGCTCCACAGTTGGAACCTGCACCTCCTAGAGCACAGTTTCTGATCCAAATGAAGTCAGCTCCCAAGTGAGAGGCCTGGGACGGGACCCTGATGATGTATGACTGTGAAGCCTTTGCTGTTCCACACCTTTGGCCTGATGCTGATTTTGTCTCAAAGAAAGGCAATCTCATGAGACCATCAGTGTCTTCCAGGGATTAGAGAGATGAGAGTTGAACAGTTGAAGTAAAAAATATTTCTAGGGCAGTGAAACAAGTTTGTATGATTCCTTAATGGCAGAATCCTCCTTATGTACTTGTGAAAACGGCTTAGTATATACATCTCAAAGAATGAACACTGATATAAACTGTAGACTTGGTCTGGAATGACGTTTTTAACTTCAGGTTCGTCATTGTAATCAATATACCACTCTCTTGTCTGACTTTTGCAGAGGAAGGTTGTGTTTATGTGGGACAAGACAGAAATAGGAACTCTGGTTATTTTTCCTGTGAATGTCAAACAGCTCAAACAATCATTCAAGAAAATATACATAAGGGCCAGTGAGATAGCTCGTTGGAATAAACACCCACTTAGCCTTGCGCAAGGATCAGGGTTTGATTCCGCACCACATGCTGAAATGACCCCGACCTGGGCATGCTGAGCCGGCCACCAAGACTGTGTATGGTTATACAGCTCTGTAATCCCAGCGCTGGGGATGCTGAGACAGGGTGATCACTACAAATCTGAGATGCATAGAGAGACCCTGTACCATATACATTTTTAAAAACACATAATGTTTCCTAACAACCTCATTACCTATATATTCATAAGCAGATATGTTCAAAATTTCCTGGACTTATCTTCTGTTCTTCATCTAAGAACAAGACAGATGAGAAATACTTAAAGATAATTCTGGTTCTTAAGTAGAAAGCCTGGATTCACCACTTGCCCATCAAGAACATATCTGTCTTGGTGGTGTCTGGGTTGTATTGTATGTTCACCTACTATTACTCCTCAGAAGCATTCCAGCAATGTGGAATTTCCACCCTGTTGTTTATCCAAAGAGTTGGACCCAGGAAAATGATAGTTCCTTTTAGGGGAGCAGCATGCCAGGCAAAATGTCACCTAAACATTGCTTCCTTTACTCTTCAGGCTTCTCAAGAGATCATGTGTTTTACTCTAAGAGGCTGGTGTGGCCCACCCTCATTTGTATTTTTGTGATATCAAGAAGTTGGGAAGTGTATTGCAAGGTGTGCAGACTAAGACCCACAGAGGGTCAGTACTCTATGGGATGCAGCACCATCAATCCCTTCTGAGTGGAATGGCACAGAATCATCTTTGTTGTTAGACATGGGGGTCTCAGCAATAACTGTCAGGCAATCACCCTTATATCCTCCTCAGGAGGATCAGAGAAGTGAAGGGCTTGGTCTGGTGTTGGTGACCCCTTCTCCTTAGGAGCAAAAAGTTATGCTCTGCAATGAATCAGATGTATCATCTTGATTTAGGGCGGTAGTGGAATATGTCACCCAATTTTTTCAATCAGCCAAAGTTGTCACCCTTGGAAGGTCCCAATCAGTGATGGCCACATCAAGTTACCTTCTTTTCCTGCTGTTGTGTCCTAGGGAAGTATAGGCCCTTCAGGAAGTAAGATCCTCAAGTCAAGGAAGAGGGCAAGCCCAGGCCCTAACAGAACTTAAATTAAGGAGACTAAGAAAAGACCAAAGGGATAACCTGACACTGAATAAAGTCAAAACATACAGTCTGGCCCCTTTCCTTTGTTCTATAAATTCTAGGCTAAGGAGAGAATCTGAGAAATTTTTTTTTCCTTCAAACAGGTATGTAAGGATATCCTACTATTGTTTTTAAGTTGAAATTCTTTTATGACATAAAAATTTGCACAACTTCTTATGTGCTTATTTATCATCTGTATATCCTCTCTGGTGAGAAGTCCTTCAAGTCTGTGACATTTTGTTAACTTCCTGCTGTGGGCGCATGCTTTCATGGCTAATCTACTGCCTGCTCTTTCTCACTGTATCCATCACTCTGGAAAGTTAACTTACAAGAAAAGTAACTTTACTGTCCCCAAAACAATAAGCTCTGGGGAAATGAGAAACTCATCCTGGCCAGATGTGAGACAGGATCTCCAAAGTGCTCAACATTTTGAAGCAGAAAAGCGAGATGTGTACCTATTTCACTCTGCTGTTTCCATTGGATTCCCTGCCAGCACATCCACTGTTGCCATCCTTTAGGAACTTCAGGTGCACCTCCAATCTCCTATCATACTATTCCTGCAAGTGCTTCCTGAGCAGAAAGGACTGGGAAGTCTCCAAGCACCTAGGGAGGGAATATGTAAAGCCCATCCTTCACTAAGAGGGAACTGCCCATTAAGAAATTACAAATGATGAAATTTGGCAACATAAAGTGTTTAGAACACCACAGTAGTCTCATTCTTGTGGCTGCCTTGGAATGAAAGGAAGTTTATTTACCTCATGATTGTGTGGCCTGTAAAGGCCAGCATCCTGGTAAGAGTGCCCTCTCTCACAAAGGGTCAGAGAAATGGAGAGTACAACAGCCACACACTGAAGGGGCCAGAAGCATGTGATGGCTCATTTGTAATAGCCTAACCTCACAAGGAGCAACTCTTCATAAGACCAACCTTTATCTCTTCCTAATGTTAGACTCCCATGACCTAGTCACCTTGTACTTGACCCTACTTCCTAAAGGGCTCCACAGCCTCACCACAATCATAGCTGGTGTCATTCTTGTTTTGTCTTACTCCACTCACTCTTTTCTTCTTTTTATGAATTAAAATTGTATCTCTGAATTTATCCTGGTTTTGAAGGATAAAATTTTTCCAAGGTTACTGTTATTATGCCCAGTGACATTCCATTCCATATAGACTTTGGGAGGTGTCAGTGAAAAAAAAAAACTATGAGTTTCAGCCAATTAGACATTACTTTGATGGCCAAGTGACATTCTCTTCTCCTGTCCTATATATGCTACTAGACTTTCTGCAGTCTGAGCTATATTCTTCAGGTGGAGATAAACAAAACACTCAAACTTCAAATTAGTTTAGGATCATTATGCAGCTGGTAGGCACACTGTAGGGCATATTTGTACTCCTTTCCTATATGGCCAATTTGTGGATTCAAATTTTCTTTTCATTGATTTCAATACTTCAGAAATTCTGGGTGCCTGCTGGTTAGCTCAGTTAAGTGCCTGCTTATGCAAATGCAGTCAGGCCCAGGATACCAGGATTTGATACCCAGCTCCACATGCCGTACTAGACTTGCCTTTAAGGCAGCCTAAGCCAGTCAAAAATAATCCTTCTCAACTTTCGGATTAAAGCACATGCAAGCAGGCAGGCGGGCCAGGGTTTGATCAATCCATGGGCCTACCATGCCAACCCCACCCCCAGGGCACTCTGAGACTGAAATTGAGACTTAGATTGAGACTAGGCATGGTGGCAGGCTCCTGTAATTCTAGCAGTTGGGATGCTGTAAGCAGGAGAATCACTACAAGTATGATCTATTTCTGATCTGAGCTCCTCTATACCTTTCTGCAGTTGTTTCTTTACTTCAGACGCTATCAATTCAGACACTGCAGCTATGTGATTCCCAATTTGCTCTGTGTTAGTGTCCTCTGTACTTGTTATGGGTGGGCTTAGGGCCTGAAATTGCATTTTCTCCTTCTCGTTGTCATTTTGTGTAGTACTGTCCTCTGACCTTTGGTGTAGAGCTTTGGTGCAGTTATAACCTTAGTACTTACTGAAATTCAG
This sequence comes from Octodon degus, assembly GCF_000260255.1. Lineage (NCBI taxonomy): Eukaryota > Metazoa > Chordata > Mammalia > Rodentia > Octodontidae > Octodon > Octodon degus. The sequence goes on along the minus strand of NW_004524617.1, from coordinate 4,813,939 downwards.
GTGCAGATCTATGAAGTTTGAATTCATCCAGTTGTGCCTGGCTTGGTCTGGCTGCTGTGCTCGGCTTCTTCCTGCTGCAGCCTTTGGGAGTGAACCTGTTGTGTCCCTCTGGCAAGAGGTTCTGCTCCTGGTTTAGCTGGGTGGTTCTGGACCCTAGCCTCTCTGCAGAGACTTCAGCTGCAGAGTTTCACCCCAGGCCTGTATGCCAGGCCTGGGCTGGATCTGGAGGGGTTCAGAGAGCAGGACAGAAGGACCTACTCACAAGTGGGCCTGGGCTGGGTTCAGAGGGATCCAGCAGGCGAAGGGGAGCATGGAAGCTCTCCCTCACACTCACAGGTCCTGGGACTAGGCTGGTTATGAAGAAGTTCAGAGGGGTCCCGAGAGCGCGGCAGGTCTCACTCACATTCTGGCCCTGGGCTGGCTCCAGCGGGTGCCACAAGTATGATCTAGTAGTGAGATCCTGGAGACCTTTCCCCCCCAAAAAATAAAAAGTTCTAATTATATTTAGCTTTACAAAGTAAGTTTGTCTAAGGCATGAACAACACTTTTCTTGGAGGGTAGCAGATTAAAGAACTAGAATTTTGATACTATATTAATGAATTTGAAGATACTAGATTCTTTTTTTTTTTTTTTTT
>NW_004524617.1:4779078-4813060 GCF_000260255.1 Octodon degus | reverse complement strand
TGGGGTTACAGGCATGCACCATCACACCCAATTTCGGGCCGGCACAGTATGCCTGGGGTTCTGAGCCAGCACAGTATGTGGTACTGGAGATGGAACCCAGGTCCTTGTGTTTGCCAGGAAGATGCTTAGACTGCTGAGCTATCTCTCCAGCCCAAGGTGTTAGATCTAGATTGTAATTATTCCTTTTATTCTTTTTTGAACCTCTGAAATCCATATATGTGAATTGTTTTAGCTTTCTTTTTAGCAATGTAGTTGAAATAATATCATAATAAAATTGACACCTTTGCTCTTTCATATTTCCTCCCAAATATTTAGGCAGCAGCAGTCCTTTAGAAAGCTTGTCATTAGTAGTTCAGAAGATTAAAATATAGGCTAAACCTATGTCCCAAGCATTTTAGAGTTTAAATAGTAGTTATGTCATAGGGAAGGACATAAGGTACTACCTTGGATGGATCTAAAAAGAAACAATAAGCGGGAGAAGGGAGGATTCAAGATGAGCAGTCGTGTATACATTCTCTGAGGCAAAACACTGAGAAACTGGGAAACTGATCATCTTTCAGGGAAATAAATTGCTAGCAACTGCAAGATGGCTAAGTGAGCCAGTAGGGAAAGCGTCCTGCTGAGCAGGGGCTGGCATCATGGTGGTGAGCCTCTGAGATGAGATGTCCAGTCTGGAACAGATACCTCCCTATGACAGGGACCCTGGACCTGCGGGTAAGCCAGAGGGGATCTCCACCTGGTGCAGGGATGGCAAAGCCCTGCGCACTTGTCCAAGTGCAGGTGAAAAGAGTTCAATAATAGGTGTATTTAGTGTTCAGGAAGTTTCTGAAAATAAAACATGATACCTTGTTTCTCTTTTCAAGTTTTTAGTATTCCATGTTTTCAGTACGTGCATTTTACAGTCATCTCTGGAAATGTACACATGTGCACAATAGAGGGTGTTTCTTTTTGTAGTTCCCTTCCCCTTCTTTCCCTCCTTCATTTCTCCTCCTTTAATTTGCTTTGCAATCTTTCCATTTTACTGATATTCAGTGACTGTAAACACTATATGGCATAACGATGATATGTTTTTGATGCTGGAAAACTCAGAACATACTTGACAACTTTAGTCATGAGTTAGGGATTCTATTTCATTAAATGAGAATATAAATTAGTGTTTCTGCTTGTGTTGAGGTGTAGAGATGGAAGAGACTTTCTGTGTATTTATTCTTGGAAAGTGTAAGGCAGATCTAGGTTTTTGGTAGTGGTGAAATTAAGAAAGACAAGAGTGGTTTAGATAAAACATCAATTTATTTGTTAAAGCAAATTGTAAAAGTTGAGTTATATTCAGCTGAGAAAGATAAAGGCACATAAAAGTTTACTTTTAGAGTTTCTGTGTAAGGAGCATTTGGAGTTTATCTCTTCCACATCCTAGAATGTAGGACACACTCTGTTATCTCTTCAATAAAAAAAAATTAGCAGGGCTAACCGTACCCCTCCAGTTTAAATAAGTATGGAAATAATAGGCAATATTTAAAGCTTCAGTGTACACCAGGCATTCAGGACTTGAGTCCTTTGCACAAATTAACCAGTCTTCTAATCTGACAAACAGAATTTCTGAAGCAGTCTGAGACTCACAGAGTCCAATAACATGCTTGAATTGCACATCTGGATAGAGCAGCTCTGGAACTAGAATTCTGCTCCTCACTATACCAGAACTCACACTGTGCCATTTGCCCTAGGTTGAGACTTACCACAATTGTCTAACCCATTTTCTTCTACTATTGCAAAATGTACCTGAGGTAGTATGAAGGAAGACGTTGCTTGAAACAATGTATGGAAATACATAAGCTAAAAATAAAGGTAACAATAATAATTAAGAGTTGAGTTGTGAATATAGGAGAGAAGAGATAATATTCTGAGAAAATGTGACCATGTATGCATGAAAATGAAGCAGACCCAAAAGATCTTGTCTCAGAAAATGATCCGGTGCTCTTATTTACTGGAGAGAGAAATTTTTAGAATTATTTTGTTTCCATGGTTGGCAAAGAGAAACAATACACCAATATGTTGTTGCATTGACAAAGGATAACCTAACCTACCAAGGCACTCTTATTTGCTTAAATAGGAAAACAACATGAGAATTTTATTGAAAATGCAAGTCCAGAAAAATATGAAACATAAATTCACTGATAAAGGGGAAGCATCTTACTTTTAAAAAGTCAAACTGAAGCAAAATATCAAAAGAGTAGCACATACAATGTTTAACAAAAACCTATCATATTATTAAAAATATATACTGGCAGAAGTCTGAACATTGAAGATAGTACCACAGTCACATATTTAAATACATTTGCATAAGTTTCTCCCAGTATTCATTGAATTGACCCTTCTAACAGTACACTGACAGCAGCTTCAGAAGTGTTCAAACCCATGATTTAGGGACAGCTAGATAGCTCAGCGATTAAGCACCTGCTTAGGCAAGCTCAGGGAACAGGTTGCATCACCAGCACCATATGCAGAGCCAGCCCTATCCTGGGCATGCTGAGCTGGCAACCGAGTCTGGGCATGGTGGCACACACTTATAATCCCAATGCTGAGGAGAATGAAAACAGGAGGATTACTATGAGTCGAAGCTGTGTAGTGCAACCCCGTACCAAATACGTTTAAAAAAGTGTTCAAAACCATGATTTGAATAGACACATAAAAAGCCAAATGGAAAGAAATATAACATAAGCATGCATAATTTAGATTGTGATTTGGAATGCAGAAGATTGGTCACAGAGTACTGTTTCCTTATTGTATGTTATTGTACTATTTCCTTATTGTATGTTTCTTATACACAGCAATTACATTCCTTTTGGGGAATGACTATAAGGTCAAGAGCCTATCTTAACATTTCTTTATCCTACTACCCCTACACTGATCTGTCACTTAACAAGCACAATTCCCCATCTCCAAAACAGAATCACTTTCTTCATCACCTGGGAGATTTGAAGGAGTAGTGTAAAGAGGGGTGAGTTCTTAATGAATAGAGGGATTTGTTCTAATGGTGTTTCTAAATAGGATATTGTGTTTTCATCTTGTACAGCAATTGACCACTGGGAAGAATGTATGCGATGTGTTGACTGTTGAAAACTATCCTACCAATTTGATTTGAAACTGTCTCATTGCTGTTTGTTTCTCAATAAAATTATGGGGAAAAATAAATAAATCTATGAACCACTACTATTGTAGACTTCTGCACTATATTGGATTATTCTGCTGAATTCTTGCACCTACAATATATGAATGGCAATGGAATACCCATCTCTGACAAAAGTAAACAAAAAATGGGATATAAATGGACCATTTTGTACTGGAAAAAAATATATATATATATATCTGTATATATAAAATGGCATAAGTATACAGCTACTTTCTCTTAGTTCAATGAGAAGCTTTGAACTAACAGTGTTTAGACATGATATCATGTCTGCATCTTGTAGTATGAATAACTACTACAGAGACAACAATATGCAATGTATTAATTATTGTAACTGTACTACTAACCTATTTTGAAACTATCTCATTGCTACTTTTCTCAATAAAATTATTAAAATATAAAAAAGAGGGGTGAGTTAAGGGAAACAAAGTCAGTGTCAGGCCAGAGGTGTGGAACAGCAAAGGCTTCACAGTCATACATCATCAGGGTCCCATCCCAGGCCTCTCACTTGGGAGCTGACTTCATTTGGATCAGTAACTGTGCTCTAGGAGGTGCAGGTTCCAACTGTGGAGCTGGTTTCATAGCTCCTGGAAAAACTGATGCACATGTGCTTTCCGTGAATCTGAAATGCCTGCAATACATACGAAGTGCTGGTTCTAATGATGCTTAATTTGATGTTGCCTACTGCTACAAAAAGAGTTCATTTTTATTTCAGGACGATTCAGACATTAGAGTACATTTGAAGAGCAGGAGGACTTAATTAGATAAAGTGCTGCTCAGCAAGAAAAGCTGAGCAATGGTTCGCGCTGTGGTCTAAGTCACCCACTGTCAAAATGAGGGAGCTTTCCTCAGCAGATGAAACACAGAGTGCGCAAAACAATTGAGAGCGGGGCATGGCAGCACAGCACATACCTGTGATTCCAGTGCTCTGGAGCCTGAAGCAAGAGAACCCTGGCTGGTTAGGAGGCCAGCCAGGGCTACTTGGTGAGTCACTGTGTAAAAAGTAAATAAATCACCCATTTCAGAGGACCAAAACCTTCCTTTCCTCTCAGGGGCTGTTCCGTGGAAGCCACTCCTGGTCTGTCATTTCATAACCAAACAAAAAGTAGTTTGAGGCCCACCAAGGTAGCTCAGCAACACAAGTGACTTCCCGGCAGTGCACGATCCTGAGTTTGAGTTACACATCCAAAAACAAAGCATGATTTAATTCAAATTAGACAGAACACACTAAAGGAAATTGATTGTGTCCTAAATGGATCCCCCCAGGAGCCTCCTGATAGAAGAGTAAAGAGTGGAGTGGAGGCTCTTCTCTGCACCCCAGCAGCTCAGAACAGTTCCCTTCTCACCACCCACTGCACATGATGACCTTTGACTGCCTATTCAGGGACTGAGTTCACAAGTGCTGGGACAGGAGCACAGGTCGCTTTCATTCCCGGCTTCAGGTGGAGATTCTGGAAACCAAGTGCAGCCATAGCATGTGGTCACAGCCATTCTGCATGTCAGGCTCAGGGGTAAGGTCTGTGCTTTCATCTCCCTCTGCAACCCCAATGGGTCCTATGTGTGAAGGTGTGACACTGGCATGGATTCACGGCGCAAGACTCAGGGTGTGGGTGATAGCTGCCCTGAGTACCCCAAATAGGATAGAAAAACACTGGGAAGTGAAGTCGATGCTTTGTGCTTTGGTACCTTCTGCCCACCATCACCGTTCCTTCCCTGTGATGTGCGTCTTCCATCCACCCTGCTATGGAGCCAGCTGCGCATGGGCTGAAACCTCTACAAACTGCGGGCTAAATGAGCCCTTCTTCCTGTAAAGTTGGGTGTGCTCTATCTCAACAAAAGACACTCAGTGTATCCTTCCTCAGCTCCACCGAGCTAGGCTATCCTCTGTTCCTGGCCAGTGTGAGGCATAGGGCAGGCATTCTCACCTTGTTTACCTCTTGCTGGGGACAGGCACTTCCAAGGCTCCATGCTTGCTTGGTCAGCGAACAGACACTGGATGAGTCCTGTCTCAAGCCACCTTCCTCCCTCCTTAGCTCTTTTCATTCATCCTTTCGTTCTCACGTTGGGTACCACATTTGTCCTTCTAGGACAGGTGCTTCTGGTGCTCAAGGGGATGCTCAGCTACCACAACACTTTGGGATATTTCTCTCAGTAATACCATGAAACGTATTAAGAGCAGATGGTGCACTAATGTGTAGGGAATACCCTGGTGGGCGTAGGCATGTGATTTACTATAACTAAGTCCTCATTCTTGAAGAAGCCAGACACAAGCACTTGCAGGTTAACTTTTTATTTATATATAGATATAATAGATGACAGAGCTAAATAGTAGCCTATTGAAATACTTCTTAATTCTCCATTACAGTTACATTTCTACTATTCTTACGTTCTAAAATAAATGCTTATTCAAATTTGTGTTCTCCTCACTGCATCAGTAATGTTTATGAAGGCTTTATCATGATTATACAAAAGAACAAAAAATTAAACACATAAACAAATGTTAGAAAAATGTTTCAGAGGCTTAGATTATAAACTCAGAAATACAAATATTTCTATATTTAGTTATATATGTAAATATATTTGTAGATAAATCTCTAAATTGCCCAGGTGAAGTAGGAACAGAAACTAATGCTGCACTCTGTTCCATCCATACACTGCTACACTTCACTGCTGGGAACATTGCCTGCTTTCTTCAATCACAGACTATAATCTCTTCGTCTTCTTCATCAACTTCGATGACTGTGGGAAGAGTGGTAACCTCTAGAATGGAACGATCGCTCTGTGTGTCTTCAGCGCTATCACTCAGTGAAGCTATGGCTTCAGCTTCTAGTTCTTCCTCTCGCAAAGCCTCTTCATACCTGGCCTCGAAGGCACTGGGGACGGTATTATTGATCTTGGCCCAAAACTCCAGGACTTTCATCTTGCTTGTCTCAGCATAGGCTCTTGGGCCCCACAGGAATTCATAGTGAGGAAGATCACTGTCATACACCAGGCGGTACTCCAGGTATTTCAGTCTCACTAGATCTTTCATGATGAGCTTCCTGGGCTCCCCGAAAAGGAAGTGTTTCTGCCCGTCATATATTTTCATCTTATTCAGGAATTTCCAGATGTTCTCCTCAGTGGCAGAGTTACCCTTCATGAAGATCAATCCCAGAAGGTGCATCAGGAGACCGGTCTTCGGATACCCTTTGCCACGACTCACCACGCCATTGTAGGGGAGACTCATTTTGTCGACAAGGCTGTAAGAGCCTTTGATGGCATCAACTTCCTTTAATTCCACGCCAAACACTACTTCTATGTTGAAGGAAGCTCTTCTCAGTAGTTTTGGGAAGAGTTTCTTATGCTTTTTATCAATAACCTTCAACATAGCTTTTTTCATAATTGGCTTTTTCTTTTGGTACATTTCAATGATGTGATTCACCAAATTGTTGACCATGTTGGTGAATGCCTTCTTCTTCCCCTTTGGTTTGGGTTTTCGTTCTCTTTTTGATTGTCGTTTTGCTGTAGTTGTAGCTTCAGTGGTAGAAACCTCTGCCTGAGATCCCCCTGGAGGGCTCTGTGACTGAGAAGCAGAACCCATCTCAGGAGTAACCTGTGCAGCACGAGATGAAGAGCGTAACTTTCTCTTTGTGGTAGCAGCCGCCTGAACTTCTGCAGTTGTGGCCATCTTGGTGGAAGCCTTTTGTTTTTTCTTACTTTTGCCTTTTCCAGCTTCTTCTGATCTTACATTTGATTCATGTGCAGCATTGGTGCTGCAGACTTCTTGCTGAGATCCCTCTGGAGGGCTTTGTGCCTGAGAAGGGGAACCTATTTCAGTGGTAACCCCTGCAGGAGAAGAATATAAATAGTATAATAATCTCTTCTTGATAGGCATGCGCAGGATTTCCTCGTTTACCTGGGTCTTCTCTTCTCCCAGGCAGATTTTCTCAGAATCAGGAAGGTTTTTCTTTTGCTGCTTAGACATGATGAATGTGCAGGAGATCTGGTGATCCAGGCACCTGGGGGAGAAAGAAAGACAGAGCATAAAACCTCTGGCTCAGATACCTCCCTGGCTTAGTAAAAGTCTCTCTGTAGCTCCACCTGTGACCACTGTAGTGGGAAGCAGCTGGGTAAGTATTCTCATCAGCCTGTCCCCTGAAACCCAGGGAACATATTTGATTGGACCCTGGCCTACTGCTGAGTTGCCCTTCTATCGTGTCCTGCATATAAGAACAGAGGTGGCAGTTCTTTTTCTGGGAGCCCAGCTTCTTCTATGGGCTATAAGGCCTTCTCTTGTCACACTGCAGACCACATAATTGAGCTTTAACAGTGCCTGGGCTCCTTCACAGGGACTACAGTATATATGACAGCTGCAGGCCAATTTCTCCTTTTCTGGAAACAATGTAGTATTGTTTGAAATCCCTTCAGTCTTTTACTCTAGACAGGGTGCTCTAGGTTATGAGCTCTGGGCAGTCTTCCTAAACACGGGTGTGTTGAGGCCCTCATTCCTAAGTCAAGGCCCTTCCCCTGGGGCCAGATATTACCTGGTAGAACTGCTCAAGGGGATCGGATGGCCCTCACCGCATTAATGAACACCATCACATGCTGTGGTTTTCTCATACATGTGATCCCCCTGCTGGGTTCCCCAGGGGTACAAAACCTGTGGTGCTCTCTAACTTTTCTCCCTTTTTTGACAGGAGAGCAGATGCAGTGGTCCTTATTAAGGACAACCACAAGGACTCTTCAGGGATCTGATATGCTCTTTTACCCTATCTGGATCAGACAGTTTGTCTAACCATCATGTTGCTAAGTGAAAAAGAGCCAACACAGAGTGACAGATTTTCTTGGCATTCTTCATGCCTTGGGAAGTGCATATATGCATGTGATCCCATTTTAGAGTTGACGGTTCCCCTTTCTCTCTGTCAATACTCTGATCTTGCCATCTCCTAGTAGTGTGTTATTCACATGTGTCTCAATGATTATATCATACATTTAAAGCCTTATTTTCTTTTTGTTTTACAGAAAAATCAGCCTACATTTTGAGTGACAAACTAATTCTAGGCCAGGAACTTTTCATGTGAAGTGCACATTGAAACTTTAATGGTCAACTAGCTACATTATACAAGGAAATATGTGTGAATGATTTTACCATATTTCTTTTTTATTACATATTTTAGACATCTTATTTTTTAATGAAATATCTGAAAGAAGAAATACACTTTAGCTTTGTAGTACATTTGGAGTAAAGCAGGTATACTTCAAGGAATTAATAAGCACATCATTTGTGATCTCAGCATTAGATACTCTAAGATTTAGAGCATTATTTTGAATATGTGATTTAATCTCAGTCAAAGACAGTAGTTGAATTAAAATTTTGTCTTTTTCCACAATGCATAGTTTCTAAATTGAATGTTTATACATTTGTGCTGAACACAGATTTCTGGAATCAACAATACTCATTTTGAAATTAAGTGGGACAAAGAACCATATAATATATATTTCTTTTGCTTCATATTATGATGTGTGTCACTTGGTTTATAAGATTTAAGAACTATTCAATAAGAACATCAAATTTTTTCTAGAAATTTTATACAACTTCCATTTCATCCTCCATATGCTAATAACTTGGAAATCTTGTTAGAAATATTTGAAAAGCAAAGGGCACACACAACTACATTGTAAAAAGACATAATTTACTAAGTGTGTTTTATATTATAAAATTTTGTTTGGCACAGTACATTTGTATGTATGACATCACTAAACAAAAAGTTTGGTGGGAACCTGGGGTGGGATAGTACATCTTATATTATTTTAATATTATCTTATAGGCTTGACTATCCATTGCACAAGATAAACCATAAAGAGTGGCCAAATTAAAAGAACACTAAACTTAATTATGTCCTCTACCTCTAAAAGATGACAAACATTTCAAAGACTGAGGCATGTACTGATAGATGAGTTCATTTGGTCAGGAAGTCATTGTGTGGAGACATTGAGCTTGGATTTGGTAATTTCTTCCATGTCCATACCCAAGAAATCTTATGCTTCTAAATTAATGACAATGGTTTCATATCTAGCTCTAAACTAGTGAGGTTAGCCTTCCTGCTCTTTGTTATCTGTTGTATGGATGAAATGGAGACATTCAGATAATATGAACACCTGGAGAAGCATCCTGCAGGAGACAAGAGCTTGAACCACTGGCATGGGAATAAAGATGAGCTCCAAATGATACTTTCCAAGAGTGGATCAATTTTTTTCTTTTTCTTTTTCTTTTTATTTCTATTTATTTATTTATTTATTTATTCTTTGTATTTTAGGGAAGGGTCTGCATGGTGTTCAGGGTCTCATTATTAGGTCAAACTCACAGTGATCTACCTGTTTAGAGCCTCCCAAGAGCTGGGATTACAGGTGCGTGCACCACCACACCCACTCTCAATTGCAGTCTCAGCATACCCCGAGGGCGAGGCTGGCATGGCAGGCACAGGGATCAAACCCCCGGCCCCTGTGCCTGCTTGCAGGCACTTTAATCCACTGAGCTATTTGGCCTGCCCCAGATTAATTTTTTCGATATTGTTATGTACTTTCTTTCTATTCTATGACCAAAACATAAACTAAACTTCACAAAGTTATAGAGATCAAAAAGATATTTTTATCTCAAGTTCTTACTCTGCAAGATCTGCTTTTAGTCCAGATGCAACAGCAGAGACCAGGTCTTGTGTCACACCCAAAAGGACAACATTAATAAAAAGAGGTCAATTACACAAAAGAAAGAGTTCAGGACATTGAGGATATAAGAAACCATGACAGCGATCACGGGGATAGGGGAAAATTGAAATTGAATGAGAAATATGTATTCAAAATTCCAGGATACTAAGACAGACCTAAAACACAAGAAATGTAATGAAGGGTGGGGGAGACAGCTCAGTGGTCTAGCGCCTGCCTGGTAGGCAAAGAACCTGGGTTTGATCCCTGGTACCACATGCCATGCCAGCACTGCGATGAACTGGCACATGAAACTGGGCGTGGTGGCACAAACCTGTAATCCCAGCACTGGGGAGGATGAGACACGAGGATCACTATGAGTATGACCTGCGTAACGAAACCCTGTACCAAATAAATAAACTGTAAAGAAATACAATAGAAACCATACGCTACCTTGTAAGCAAATTGCTCAATGTCCGAGAAAACATGAACAAAAAAACATTTAAGAAGAACAAAGTTTCAAAGGACAGTATTTTATTCACCAAACATCAATACAAGAAAAAACATCATGTTAATAGCCATAAATTACTGATCAGATAAATTCTTCATAATGAATTCAGAATACAGTACATATATCTCTAGAAACAAAGGTGATGTAAAGTTTTTAAAAACATAAAACCTGAGAGGATGCACCACTAATTGAGATTTAATATATAAATATTTTAATGAGTGTGAGAAACTTTGGAGGCAAAGCAAGAGGACACTAACTTCAAGGCCAGACCTGCCAACTTAGCCAGAAACTCTCTAAAATATTTATTTTAAAAGGTAAGGGGAAGTAGCTTCCTGGATTCAATCTCCATTGCCAGAAAAATTAAACAAATATTGAAGTAAAATATTGAAAATCGTCCCAAATCCAAGAGAGGAGAAATGGAAGTATATTCCAGTGTTTTCTATATCACACTGTTCTCTGTTCCAACAGGTATGGCCAGAGTATTCTCAGTACCTGAGAATATTCTCCTTAGAGGAGCGTATATGTGCCAGGCCTTGAAAACAAACCATTCAATGTGAACACAGGATGATTGCAAGTGGCACTGTGAATACAGATACAAATTACTTTCCTGTTCTTTGAAGCAAGAGCTCATATCAGAACACCTCAAGTGCATCATATTAAAGGGAAAGAAGCTATAAAACTCCAGCTGATTTGGATGAAATTCAGAAATATGGGTGAACATGACAGGAGGATAGTACCACAGGTTGGAAAAGGCAGCAGATGAAGGCAGAGAGGGGCCGGGTACGAAAAGCGATAGCTCAGTACAAAAAGTGCTTGTCTGGCAAGGGCAAGGGCCTGAGTTCAACCCTGGTTCCGAAAAAAATAAAAAAAGAAAAAAGAAAAAAAATCCAGAAAGCAGAGCAAGGCAGGCTGTTCGCACATGGTGCAGAGTGGCACACATGAGCATGAACTAAGGTTTTCAAAAGACGGAAAACACACTTAACAAAATCCCGGAATTCTCCCAAGGTCCTGATGCAAGAAGGTTCCCTGGGTGCAGGAGTTCCAGAAATCTCTATGTCCCAGGAGAGTATGAAACAGGGCAAGAAAGTGTAGAGAGGCATGGACTGGGGCAGCTAGAAGCAACAGCTTGTGGACGGATTCATGAGCACTGTGAGCTACAGACAGTGGAACACACCTGTGCTGCAAATAGTGCCTGGCTGCGTGGCTGGGACAGGTGGGCCTATGTACGTCCACGTGGGACTGTGACGGGCAGAGAGAAGGGGAAGCGAAAGATGAGCTGGCACGGTTCACTGTGGGTGCAGGCTTAGGTCACGCCACTGCAGTGCAGGGAAACTTGGGAGGAAGTGGTGCGGGCATCTTTGAGAGCTAAGGTCTCACGCTGGACCCTGGGGGGTTTCTCAGGAGCACAGAACTTACCCTTTTATCCACTGAGTACAGCGGCTCTGGTCTGAAACAGCAGCAGGAATGTGGCTGTGGCGACTGGAGATTGGGTTACCTGGAGTGGGGACAATGAGATACCATGAGCACCTTCAGAAGGAACAGATGACTGAGATGTTAAACATGGCTTCCCTACTCGATTCCATGAGGGCCCCGCTGTGGGCATGCACAGGCTTCTGGTCTCTTTGTCCTTCTGTCCTCTAAGCATCTCGGGTGATCCTATTAAGCACAGAGGGTGAGTCTCAGTCGGTGGCCTCTGGTTCCCGCCTTGATCTAACTGGGATGACAGGACAGCTGGCAGCCTGGCTGTGACACCTGCCTTCCGGTGTTTGATACCACCCACCTCTGCCAGGCAATCAAGTCAATCTTTGCAGTGCCAGGGCTACTCTCTGGTGCTACTCTGACACTGACAGTAAAAGCTGTTGGGTACCCAGGGGAAAAGCTTAAGGGACCTTCAGTCTGCTGCTCTAGCAAAAGACAGACAGTGCTGAGAATTCTGTGTGTTCATTCCTTTTGGGCTCAGTCTTTCTGAAGCTCTGTTCATTTGGTTCCATATAAAGCTTGGCACCAAACCTCCTTCTGCTGTGGTGGCTACCATATTAGCCTAAAATGCTTACCTCCTTTTAGATCAAAAGGGAGAGAATGACAGAGAAGGACTGCAAGTTCTAGAACTATGGAACCATTACAGAATTTAGTGACACCCTGTTTCCAAAAAAAAAAAAAAATGTGGCGCAGGCTCTGGTTTAAATCCTGAAGCCCAGAGCCAGCCAAATAGTTCAGGGGATTAAAGCGTCTTCAAACAGGCGCTGGAGCTGGGGGTTTGATCTCCCAGGCCTGCCATGCCGACTCCGCCACTAGAGGGCGCTGAGACAACGACTGATACAGCGCGGTGGCGCGCTCCTGGCTGAGACCGCGACTGATACAGCATGGTGGCGCGCTCCACTAATCCCAGCTCTTGGGATACTGTAAACAGGCAAATCACTACAAGTCCGATCTAGTAGTGAGACCCTAAGCACCCTGTAGACCCTTTCCTAAAATAGAAAAATAAATAAATAGATCCTCAAGCCTCCAAATAACAAAATAAAACAAATGCACACATATACAGGGATAGCAGGGGTGGAGAAGAGAAGGACAGAACAAAGCAGAGAAAGAACATGCCAACCTGACAGCTCTTGTCCTGCTTTCTGGGGCTGAAAGTGTCCTGCTAAGGGTGGCTGCAGTTTTTCTCATCACTAAGTGTCACACTGTTCTTCCTACCTCCCGGGTACCCAAGTTTAATGAAAGCCTAATCTATTAAGATAAGGATGTTCTCTTCCTGAGCACAACTGGGCGTTAAAGAGACGTCAGCTTAGTTTCTACCAAGGCTCTCCCATAACTAACACAGGATATGAGGTGCAGGTATAAGCCTGAATTCCCTTAGAATTGAAATTTCTACTCACGTCTATGTAGAAAACCAGGGAGAGCTGTGTTAAAATATAAGATAAATGCTCTGAGAATGGCATCCAGGACAGCCCCCTGGATTCAATTCCCACGCTAGTGGGAAAAAAAAGCCAGGATAGAGGCAAAAGATAAGACTCAGGTCGTTCTTACAGGCTGAGTCACTGCCGCTTCTTAAAAGCAAGGATCTTTTTACTGGGTTTTACTAGGAAAATCATCCCAAAGCAGTATCTGTGCAAGAAAAGTTGATTACCAGGCAGCACTCCGGTCCCTGCCCATACCCCCCCCAACCCACACTCGTCGCTCTCGCCGTTTCTGTCTCCACGTAGTGGATTTGAAACCCCAGTCTAGGCACAGAGCTTCACCCACTGACCTTCCTGTATATTTTGAAACAGAGCCTCGTTAAATTCATAATTTCCCCGCTATACATCGAAACTGTGGTCCTGCCGCTGCCTGTCACGGTCAGGGATTAGTCCCGAACTACAAAACTCCCAGCCTGGAGGCCCTTTGACTGTGAGAGAAAAATCTCTTCAGTCCACATTTACGAACCTGTATTTTACCCCAGACCCACCCTAGGAATTCACCTTGTGCTTCTGGAAGCCAGACGCGTCCTCTCTCTGGTCTCTCTCGTCCTCTCTCTCGTCTCTCTCGGTGAAGACCAGCAGTTGATAAAGGATGTGAAGATGATGCACATCCGGTTACAGATACATTTCCAGGGTCTCCAGAGCTATCGTCAACGGACGCATCCTTAAAGGGCCCGCACTGTTCTGAAGTCGCACAGCCCTCCCTATATCTCCGCCTTAATATGCAGCGGGGTCTGGGATTCCTCCTTCTACGCTTCTGAGTCACACACCCACTAATCCAAGTCCATACTGCCGTCAAACACGGAAGTGATCCCTGCAGACCCACAGGCTCCCTCTACCAGAACATCAAAAGAAGCAGAGCAGGGGCAGGACTTTGCAAGCTTCCATATTTGGACACAGACCAGCTCTTTAGAAGACAGGGTCTTAACTCTGAATGTAGACTTTTCTTGTGCTAACTAGGACCCTACACATCATAAACTGGTAGTCTGTAGTCTAAGATCTCCACACGGAAATAGACCTTTTGGCCTGCTGATTCAGACAGGAGGCTCAACGGGGGCTGTCTTTTCTGGGAGGTCATTCTGCTTGCAGCCATCACTCATAACACCTAGATGCCTTTCTCTTTTCTTTTTCTGTAGGGAGAGATATCAGGATTTGAACTTAGGAGATTGCACTTACCAGGCAGGCACTGTACCACTGAGCTACTTGCAGGGTCCTGGATTCCTCCCCACTCCCCTTTTCGTTCTTTCTTCTTTTTTTTTCTTTTCTTTTCTTTTTCTTTCTTTCTGTCTTTTTTTCTCTCTTTTTTTTCTCTTTCTTTCTTTCTTTCTTTCTTTCTTTCTTTCTTTCTTTCTTTCCTTTGGCAGGCTCAGCCCACCCTTGGGGTGGGGCTGGAGCAGAATGTGGTGCAGGGATCTAACCTTGGTCCTTGCATTTCCCTAAGCTTGCCTAATAAGCAGGTGCTTTAGAACACTGAGCTACCTCACCGGCCCCCCTCTTTTCTATTGGTTCTCCAGGTCTTTTCCTTCAGCAAAACTTCTGCTATCCCTACCAGCCCTGGTGCTCTGACCACGGGTTCTTTCAGGCAGACGACAGACTGACATATTTCTGCTCCGGGCTTCCCAACACAGCCAGAATGGGGCCCTTAGGAGCTACGCTTTGTTTGGTTCCTGTCTCAGTGAAAGCTACATCTAGTCCACCTCCAGGTGCTCACTAGCGAAATGCCGAGCCTTGTGGCTCTGCCGCTTACTTCACAGAACCTGCTCCTTATATGTTTAGTTCTTTGCTGCCGGAGAATTCCATGCTGGAAGTGAGGTCTTTCGGTGGCCACAGTCTTTTCCTGGTTTAGGAGAAGATAATGCTAAGGCTGGGTGTTTTGGTGCACTTCTGTAATCTTAGCACTCGGGAAGCTGAAGCAGAAAGATCTATGCGACTTCAAGATTAGCCTACGCTTTAATGGGAGCTCAAAGCCCACCTGAACTGTATAGTGAGACCCTGTTTCAAAGAGACCAAGGAAGAAAGAAAGAAAAAAAAGTATAGATAGTTGGATAGGACATAGAGACCACTGTTTCGTGTGTTCTGTCTGGGGGCAAGGAAGTTACCTCATTGGCCTAAGTGCCTGCTTGGCAAGGGCGATGTCCTGATTTTGATCCCCTGCTACAAAAATAAATACATAAAAATAGAATTGAAAGTAGATGCTCTAGCTGGGGTCTTCTATTTCTCATTCTCAGTCCTAACATTTATGTGTGTTACACCTTGGTGCCTTCTCCCCACTGCACTGAAGCCACTCTCCAAGGGCTGTGGATGAACTCTACATTCATTAGTGCCAGGTTGCCCACTCATTCAAAGGAGGCTTCATTTGATTTCTTCATTTTTTTTTCCTTTCATTGAGGGATTAGGAGATTCCTTGTGTTTGTGTGAAGTTGTCCAGTTTCCACTATCAAACTTCAAAGAAGTGGTCTCTGTGACAGGACTTGTTTGATTTGGAAAAACTGCAGTAATGACAGGTAAGTGAGTTGCTGAGCTTATGAATCTAATATTTTGTTCAATATTTACTTGGAAGTGACATAGTCAATATTAAATGAAATATATTCTCATAATGCATAAGAAAGCATTCAGCCCAATCATGTTTAGTCATAAAGTGAACTCATCCAATACATTGAAATAATGAATGAAAAAATCTAACATTCCATTGAGGACATACTTACTTTTTCCCTCACCTTACTGTTTTTTGGATTGGCAGATAGGGAGATATATATAGGCAGTTGTGTTATGAGTGGGTGCCTGTTTAATTCAAATTATATTCTTAAATAATTTTGAAAAATTCCTATAACAGTGTTTCTTTTTTTTTTCTTTTTCTTTCTTTCTTTTTTTTTTTTCAGAACCAGGGATTGAACTCAGGTCCTTGTGTTTGCCAGTCAAGCGCTTATCCTACTGAGCCATCTCCCAGCCCCAACAGTGTTTCTGAAAGAGAAGAAAAAGTGATTTTCAAAAGAGGAAAACATTAATATGTAAATAAATATCACTGTCAGGCTCTTGAAAATCAATTTTCTGCCAGTTAATATTTGTAACAATATGGCAATTCTTTGTTAAAGTTTTTAAAAGCCCCTTCATTTCTGTTTTGCTTCCTGTTTATCTTTAAAGTGCTCTTATCTCTACCAACACAGGCCTCACTTGAAATTTGGCTGTGGACTTGTGCTTTACAAGCAGCAGCAGGACGGAAACTCCGAGGGCACATTTCTAGATGCCACTCTGAACTGCCAGACGTCTTAGGTGGTGCTTTGGGAGCCTTGGTTTAGGCTGTGTGATGCGGATGAAGGGTCCAGGAATATGTGCTAAGTGAGTGTGACTACTAAGTCAGGTCACTGTGTGGCTTAGCATGGCACTGAATGTGGACAGCGGGAAAGCCTGTCCTGGGCTTGGGGACAGCAGCCAATAGGCGTGAGAACGGGTTGGGAAAAGAGAAAAACAGGCTCCAGCACTTCCTGGTGCTGCTTGCTACTGTTCCAGGAGCTGTCTGTGCTCTGCCAGGAGGCCATGCTTCAAGCAGTTGAACAGGGACTGAAAACTCTGTAAAACAACTGTGGCCAAAGTACAACATTCCTCTTTTAACTTGTGTGTGTGCAATTGTGCCTCAGCGATAAGAAAACTGATTGAAAAAGGGACAACAGAGACCTGTTTTTAAATTAATTTTATTGAGAAATAAATAGCAATGAGAAAGTTTCAAAACAGGTTAGTAGGACAGTTACAATAATTAATACATTGGATATTGTTGTCTTTGTAGTAGTTATTCATAGTACTAGATGCAGACATGATATCTTGTCTAAACACTATTAGTTCAAAACTTTCTTCTTAGGCTGGGGTGTTAGCTCAGTAGAATAAGCGCTTGCCTGGCAAGTGCAAGGACCTGAGTTCAATCACCAGTTCTGACAAAAAAAAAAAACTTTCATCTTATCGAACTAAGAGAAATTAGCTGTATATCTGGCTAACTATTTTCTATATGCAGATATATATTTTTTCACTCCAAAATTGTCCTTCAGTTTTTTTGAGGCATGTGCTAATTATATTTATTTGATCATTATGCATTTATTAAATGTATCAAAAATCACATTGTACCTATAAATATGTGCCAACGTTTTATGCAAATCAAAAATAAAATAAAACAAATAATAATAATAATTTTAAAATGATAAAATTCCTCCTGGAACTGGGGCTCCAGAAAAGAAAGATAATGCCATGATTTTAGGGGTGTTTTTTCTTGTCTCTTTTCTCATTTATTACCTTTGTTTTAAACAAACATTTACTTGAGAGACAGTATAGCAGTAACTGATATGACATGACAAGCAGTAGGTATATAGAAGACGAGGACAGGTGCTCCAAGCATGACCCTACTACTACACATTGCTATCTTTAGTGCAGCTGCTTTGTTCACAGGAATCAGCACATATAGTTAGTCAGGGTGAGAATCCTACCAATTAACTGCTAGTTTCAAAAACCTGCTGAAGATTCTCAGGATCATTGCCTTAACCATCTTGTGCATATAAATGTATGGTTTTGGCCCTGTCATGTTTCCTCGCTTTTGTTCTTGCCCTCTCCTCATTGTCTAATCCTCAAGTTCTCGCTTTCCTTTCAGTTGTGTTATGCCTAATTTTACTTCTTCTTTTGTGTTCTTACACTAGGGAGAATATATGATATTTACACATGTGAGTGTGGTTTATTTCACTTATGAGTGTAACTTCAAGTGGCATCCTTCCCTACTGCTGGTGGACAAGTAGACAGGTGCAACCATTATGGAAATCAGTGTGGAGACTCCTTAAAAAACTGGAAATTCTGTTCAAACCAGCTATCCCCCTACTGGGAATTTTCCCAGATAAACTGAAAATGTCATATCATAGTGATATATGTGTACCTATATTTATAGCAGCACAATTTGTCATAGCCAAATCTTGGAAACAACTAAAATGCCCATCACCTGAGGAATGGAAGAAAAAGATATGGTAATTTTTATACAGTGGAACATAACTCAGCTATAAAGAATGATAAATTCGAAGTCTTTATATTTAAAAGGTCCTTCATTTAGATCTCCCTTTTTTGTTTAGTTTTGTTAGAGATGAGTATTCTATTGTCATTCAAATGTTGTAGGTGCATGAATTTAGCAATGCGTTTATGTACATAAGAAGGTTAAGGCAGTGATTGTGAGAAACTCCATCAGATTTTTGAAACTAGCAGTTAATTGGTAGGATTTTCACCCTGATTAACTATATATGCTGATTGCTGTGAACTAAGCAACTGCACTGAGGATAGGAATATGTAATACTAGGACCATGCTTGCAACAGAGAAACTTAGAAGAAGGAAAGAGAATAAACATGTTTTCTGGATATGTACCAACTACCAAGGATACCTATAATCCTTCTGCACTACAAAGAAGGCCAAACAAAAATAAGAAATTAAAAAGTTTTCATCTACAAGGTAAACACAAGAGAGGGAGACCAGGTTAGATGATTCTCTGTCAGAGTAGCAATTCATTGACCTAATTTTCGGTGCAAATCAGACAAAGAGAACAGATCTAAGAGACTTAGATTCAGTGGGTCTCCCTGAGCTCTGCAGTAGTCAGATCCCTCTGTGTTTATCCTCCAGGGTGTCATGGTGAGTCTTGACAGGACCTGGGCCTCCTCTGTGCTGTGTGGGTTAACGCTTTAAACTCCCTAGGACCCAAACAAGGGAACCACAGAAGTGCCTGAGTGACCCAGCTGTGCCAGGGAGGGTACATTTGATAGCTCAGCAGCCTCCTCTGCCAGGCACTTCTCCAGCCCTAGCTCGTGACTCAGGGCCCTCAGCAGACCCACGAAGAGACCCATGGTCTCTCGCTTCTGCTGACTGCTGAGTGGTCGCTCAGACTTGTGGTCTCACTTCCTCTACACCTGATGGCAAGCATGAGGGGCATTTATGAAAGAAATACTTCACAGTTGGGAATTCACAAATTTCAACGTTTTCTTTCCCAGAAGTATCCTCATGAGAGACAACACACTGAATAGAGTAGGAGAAAATATTTATACAAAACATTTACAGAATGCCCATGATCATAAATTGCAAGCACTCTCTGATTAGAAATGAACAAATCAGTGACAAAGAACTGAACAAAAAGATAATCAGAAATGAGCAAAAATGATACAGAAGCACAGGAGAACTTCCTCACCTTCACCTTATTTATTAATTTGCAATTGAAAGGGAAATATTATATCGTCGTCCATGCTTTGAAGAAGCTACGATCCAGAAGACTGAGCACAGCAGTGCTGATTGGGAAGTGGGCTTTCTGAATCCCTGGAGGGTTCAGCAATGGGGGACTTTGGGAGCATGACCTACAAGACGACAGCAGCATGAAGAGGACACCTCCTTTTTGTCCTGCAGAATGCTGAGCACACTTGAGCCTCTGGGTCTCCCCCTAGGCCTGCAAGAGATCTAACTAAGCATGAAGCACACACTTGTGCACGAAGCCAGGCCTAGAGCATGTGCACAGATGCAGTGGGTATGCTAGGGAGGCAGAGAAATGCAGAACACGCAGGGGCCATGGATTGCAGGCATCTGGTTGCTGGGTGAAGATAGTGTTCATGAATTACTGATTTAATGAGAACAGCAAACCACAGTGAAGGCACTTTAGAAATTTCTTTCATCTTCTGATAGAGAAATGGCCTTCTCCGTTAGTAGAATATCATTAGAAACCTTTCACCATGGAAGCTAGGACATGTATGTGTATAGTAGATTTACTCCTACTTGTGAAAATGGAGCATCATTTAAGATGTTTTGTTGTCTGAGAATAGACCAGTAGCCTGTGGCACATGCACACAAGTGAACAGTGTTTATATTACAAAGAAATTATCTCTGGAAACAGGACGATGCAGAAGAATTGTACACATATGCTGCTATGTAAAGGAGGTAATTTCAAAAGCATACATAGTAAATAATGTGTATGACATAGATGGATAAAGCATAGCTATGGAAGACCTAAGAGACACCAGTGGCTGCCAGAGAGTTGAGGAAAGACAGCCAGGTCTAGGTGGGGCCCAGATGATTTGCATAGCAATGAAAGAACACTGAATGAATGTCTCAATGACTGCCTGTGAATATGTATTAGTGAAAATCAATCTCTGGGCTATACACAGATGCTGCCCAAGTGCAAACCAAAAATTCAGTTATCATGTTATGCAAATATTTTCATTAGTGGTACAGGATACACTTCGCTGATGTGCGACTTTGGTCTGTGAATGGTGGTGGGCATATTGTTGGGAGAGATGGTACATACAAGGGCTGTCAGTGCCTTCTGGGCAGTTATGCTGTTAACTTGAAAATGCTGAAATTAAAAATGATTGAATATTTGTGGGATCCCTCAAACTCCCTTATTGCCCCTGAATTTATGTGTGGCGTGGAGACATCCAGGGTGTCTGCTGTCACTTATCTGCATCACGCTTTCTCCTCTCTCCTCCCTCAGCTTCCTTGAGTTGAGTCTCCTAGGTCACTGCGTCCTCTCTCTGTGCTCTTGCAGACCTGCCTTCCGAATACATTCAATTCCCTGGAGTCCAGTAAGTAGACGTGAAGGGCTCCTTGTCTGGGTACAAGTGGCCTGGTCTCCCATCAGTGAAAAGTGTCTCAGAGAGCTGTGGAAGGATCTATTTGTATATTGAGTATCTACTCTGTGGAGGGCTCTATTTCTTATCATGAAGAAAACCAAACATTTCTCCCTTGGCAGCCTGTGGACCAAGGACTGATACCAAGTCCCACATATTTCCAGTGCTTCTGATTGAGTTCCTGATGCCTGTGTCAGATGCAAAAGTCTGACTCTGTCATGTCTGAACATAGGGATGACTCTGAGAGTCTCCACACTTTATGGACTGAAATCTCAGTGCTTCTTGCAGTATTCTTTCTGCTCCTGGTAGACATTAGGAAGTGCCTCTCATACACTCTTTGCTAGCACACCTCAGACTGAGCTCTCTATCTTCCTGGTAACTATAGCAGGGAAATGCATGTCAGCAGTATCCTTCTAGAGGCTCACAGGGACCTTGAGAGAAGGATCATGAGTCTGTGGGCCACTCACATATGGATACATTATACGCTGTGCTCACTTATGGTCCCTCATGTGATACATGTGAGAGAAAGACCCTGAATAAATGCTGGTGTTCACTTTGACAGGCCAAGAAGGAGAACTCTCTGCCAACCTGTATGACAACTGAAGGAGAACCTCTGTGGCTCACTCTTCCTGGAACGGTGCTCCTGTCTTTGGAGAAGGCCTTGTAATGGGCATACATATCCTGAACCCTGCTCTATCGGCAAGCATACACTTGAACACTCCATAGTCGTGCTATTCCTGATCTAATTTCTCTCTGATAGATTTTGCAGAGCTTTTCTCCCTGTCAAGGATGGAGGATTTGTAACACAAGTTAGAGACCCAAGAAATATGTGCCTTAAAGAAAAAAGCATAGAACTACTCCTCTCCTGATGTGCCTGAAATGATAGCGTGCGTTTTTATACAAAAGCATTTGACATTCTAAAGGAGGGGGATGTCTGGAATGAATGAATTTAAGCCCATTATGTTTGAATACATTTCACTCTGCGTATATATTCATGTTGACAAGATACATTATGTGTTTCTTTCCTCATCATCCACATCTTAATCCTTCTCTTATTCTACTTCCTAGGGTTATGTGTTCTAATCCAGGAGATTAATGGCAACAACCTTTCTTGTGAGTGAAGTCAAATTTTCTTAGGTCTATGGCAGTAAAAAGCTAAGAAATTCAGGGTCTACAGACATAATGTAGTGGTACAAGAGCCTGTCCAGCTAAGTGTAAATTCATGAGTTTGATTCCCATTATTACCTCCAAGAAAAATGCAAAAGAAATAATAAAATAAAGGACACAAACGCATACATTTGAAAATATGCTTTGTTACACACAGTGTTTTCTTCTATATTTGGTCTTTCATCTCCCTCTATTTTTTCATGAGAAATTGATGTCCAACTCTAAAGCACAATCTTTCATTTATCAAATGAGAAATATTTGTGAGTCCAGTGAACAAACACGGAGGAAGGGATCCAAAGTGATCTTCCAACCAAGCACCCTGGCAGTGCAGAGCCTTTGTTCTACTTCTGATCTGGGTCCTTTACCCCTGCCTATTCTTGCCAGCTGCTTAACACTGGGCATGACACCTGCATTTGTGTATCTTATAGTTTTGCTCTGTGTGTTCTGCATTGTAGAGCATGTCTTGTGAGGCAGGATATAAACAGAGCAAATACATGCCATTGTGGGTGACTTTTGGAAAAATACAGTATTTCTTACCATTAATTTGTCATTTGCTGCTAGTCCACAACAATAGCATTTTTTTTGATGCAGAATATTTCAATTTTGCAACTTTCTAGGACAAGAAACACTTATAAACTAAAAAGCCACTTATAGTGAACATTAATCCATATAACACCCTTCACCGTAAGTCAGTCCATGTCAGAGCAGGTGAAATTTATTCAGTGGATTCAATCCAATCTCTGCAAAATTCATTTGATGCATCCAAAACTGTTGTGACATGCAGCAGCTATCTCTTGTAAATTACACCTATTTTCATTCATTTTACTACAAGGCAGACTGCACACTGTGACAAGAGCTAGCCAAATTAGAGACAGGCTAAGTGAACAAGATGCCAATCCAGAATGGGCGTCCAAGATGAAAACACACTTCTCAAAGGATGAAATTCAAGAAGCTAATAAATACATTAAAAACATGCTCCACATCACTAGCCATCTGTGAAAAGCAAATTAAAACAAAACTGAGATATCATCTCACCACAGCAAGAGTGGTTATCATAAAGAAATCAACCAACAACAAATGCTGGAGAGGCTATGGAGGAAAAGGAACCCTTCTCCACTGCTGGTGAGAATGTAGACTGGTGCAACCATTATGAAAATCAGTGTGGACACTCCTTAAAAAACTAGAACTGGAAATCCCATTCAAACCAGCTATCCCCTTACTGGGAATTTTCCTGGAGAAAATGAAAACTTCATATCATAGTGATACATATGCAACTATGTCTGTAGCAGCACAATTAGTGATAGGCAAATGCTGTAAACAACCAAAATGCAGGTCACCTGAGCAATGGATAATAAAGATATGGTATTTTTATACAATGGAGTATTACTCAGCTATAAAGAATGATAAACTCAAAGTCTTCATATATGAGTGGATGCCACTTGAAGATATACTCATCAGCAAAATAATGCAGACCCACATGTGTGAATACATAGTCTCTCTACTGTAAGAACTCAAAAGAAGAAATAAAAATTGACATGTATATCACAACTAAAAGGAAAGTGAGAACTTAAGGTTTAAACAACAAAGAGAAGGCAAGGAGAAAAGCTAGGAAATATGGTAAGGCCAAAGCCATACATTTATATACAAAAGACAGTTAAGGCAATGATGCTGACAATTTCCATCAGGGTTTTGAAACTAACAGTTAATTGGCAGATTCTCACCCTGAGAATAACTAGCTATATATGCTGATACTTGTGAACTAAGCAACTGCACTGAAGATAGCAATGTGTAATAGTAGGGCCATGCTTGGAATGCCTTTCCTAGTGGTTTTCTAAAAGTGATTTGCTTCTAATATCACATCAATTGCTGCTATACTCTCTCAAGTAAATGGTTGTTTAAAAAAGGATAATAAATGAAAATAAGAGACAAGAAAAAGTCATAGGGCTGTCATGCTACAATGCTGTATATGATTAATTTGTAAATTTCTGTGTAAAAATTTCTAATTGTTTATTTCTATTTTTTACTATTTTTATATTTTTTATTTTCTCATTCTTTATGTATTTACAGTTTAGCATATCAAAGATTGAAGGAAAATACCTAATCTATGTTATGTCTAAGATGTTTGATATTCAGACAGATAGTGATGTTCAGCTTAACAGCCTATGTTCTAGAGTAATAATATCATTAAGTTTCTCTTCTGGAGGGTTAACAACTTAAGTTTGCAGACCAAATAATTAGAGAAAAAGAAGGGCTGCTAGGACAGCCAACATTTTGGCCCTAACCCTTCAAGGTCAGTGAAGACTCAGGACATAAGAGAACCTGTACTCTAACATCCTGTATCTCAGTGGTGTTCAAAACTTTCTGATCAAGTAGATTATGGGGGCACAGAGGAAACTGATCGATGATGGGTAATGTGCCTAAGGCAAGTCTCCTAGAGAGAAATCATTCTATCAGGCTTTGACA
Organism: Octodon degus; assembly: GCF_000260255.1. NCBI lineage: Eukaryota > Metazoa > Chordata > Mammalia > Rodentia > Octodontidae > Octodon > Octodon degus. The sequence goes on along the minus strand of NW_004524617.1, from coordinate 4,788,477 downwards.
GAAAGCAAATTGGACAAGGAATGGCCGTGACTCATCCATATGGCTGACACTGACGAGGATCTGCAAACTGAGGTACAGAGTTTCAGGGTAAATCTTGAGAGGATTTGACTGACCTTGTCAGATACAAAAGTCACATTTTTTGTTATATAGGTCTTGCTTTATCTTGGTCTTAACCATCCAGCAGAAAAGTATAAATGCGAGGTATAAAAAGTAAAGCCATATTCATATGCTGAGCTATAAAAGGCTCAAGTCAACAACTTCTGACATTACCAATCCTGCGGATAACGCAATTACTACTATAGACCACAGGACTATATTGGATTACTTTGCCGAATTCATGCACCTACAATATATGAATGGCAATGGAATACCCATCTCTGACAAAACTAAACAGAAAAGGTAGATATAAATGAAGGACCACTTAGTAGTGAAATACATATGTGTGTGTGTGTGTGTGTGTGTGTGCGTGTGTGTCTATGTGTGTATAAGCATGGATGTACAACTACTTTCTTTTAGTTCAATGAGAAGAAAGTTTCAACTAATAGTATTTAGACAATATATATGTCAGCATCTTGTACTATGAGTAAGAAGTACAAAGACAACAATATGCAATGTATTAATTATTGTAACTGTCCTACTGACTTGTTTTGAAACTCTCATTGCTACTTCTTTCTTAATAAAATTAATTAATAAAAATAAATTAATTCAGACAAAAAAGCTTAATCCCTTATTACATATAAAATCTAGCACTAAGAACACATTTAAACGTTTCTGCAAATCTCAGTACCTCTATATTAAAACCCAACAAGGGCATCATTAGCAAATATTGCAGTGGGATATTTGTTTAATCTACAGATAAAATTATATGTATTTATTATAAGTAAATGGGTAAACTTGGAGAATATTATGTTAAATGAAATAAGCCAGGCATAAAAGGACAAATTCTGCATGATGCTCTTAATACATAGAACCTAAAAAGCCAACCTTAGAAAAGTAGAGGGATGATGGCAGCTACCACAAGCGGGGGTTGTTGGCGGGCAGGAAGATAGTGGTGAAAGAATGCATGGAGTAAGTTCAAGACCACTATTGTAAAGTATGGGGACTTTCTTGAAAAGTGTTGAGGAGATGCAGTAATGTTTATGTTCATTAGTAAAAGTCATTTTCAAAAGAAAAATAAATAACAGGATGCCCTTTTGATGGTTACTGGCTCAGGATCCCAAAGCCTGGGTAACTTGGAAGAACACAGCGGCTCCCATGTATCCCTTGCCCATACACCTTTTGGAAATCTCCCTCTTTGCACACAAAACCATTGTGTCCATGTGCACAGAAACCTGCTCATGCACTGAGGATGACATTTGGGGACAGGAACTTGGGGCCCTTTCCTTCCTTGCCCTATAAGGAAACTGTCTCTGCTTTACATCTGATCCCTTAGTAATGGCCTGGAGAATTTCTGCCTTTCAGCGTCAGTGTCTCTCTTCTGGGATGCAACTCCTTCAGGCCTGGCTCCTGTTCCAACCTTCACAGTCTCACCCAGCTCAACCTGCAGCTTCACTGAAGCCAGCCTCCATGGGGAAATTACAGTACCTTTCTCTCCTGTCTTAGTTCCATGTTTCTCATTGCTGGGACAAGGTACCAACACTGAAAGTTACAGGGGAATGTTTATTTAGCTCACAGTCAGCACAGCTTTCATGTCATAATCAGCTGGCTCCAGGGCAGGGTGGCACATGCTAAAGGGGCAGCAGGTTCGTGCAGTGGAAGATGGCAAAAGCAAGAAGAGGAAAAGGGAAGATCAAGCCTTTTTCCTCTCTTAGATTGCATGCAGGCTACCCTCCCTGGGCTAAGTGTAGTACTCCCACCTCCATTCCCAGCACTGGACCACGATCCAACCACAATCTCTAGATTCAGCCAGTTCCATGACTGCCTGATGCCTTGGGGGAACATCTGGACACAATCCAGCAGGACTCTGTGCTACCTCGGTCAGGCAATGCCCACCTGACTGCTGTCCTTTCCAGCCTCTGTCCTTCTTTCTGGGCTTCACCTTTCATTAATCCCTTCAGGTTTGCAGTCTCTGCACTGCATTTCTTTGGATGGCAGGTATTTGTGGACCAGGCAATTGTGTGGTTAGTTAGGGGGGCTTTTTCTTCCCTCTTTCCTGCCACAGAGCTGGATTTTTTTTTTTTGTGGAGCTGGGATTTTGAACTCAGGCCCTTGTGCTTGCCAGGCAAGAGCTTATTCTACCAAGCCATTTCCCCAGCCCTCTGGCATGGCGCTTTTTAAGATGGACGTTGAATGGATGTTTATGGAATACATAAAGTTGAGAGCATGGACATCTGATTTGCTGTGATTAAGCCCTCATTGAAGCGTAAGCAAGACAAACCCACTGCAGGTCAGCTGTTATTGTATTAAATAGACATGAACTAAGAAGCAAATGTTGAGCCCTGCAAAGTTTTTCAATTTCTAAAATCTTAATGCTTTCCTGGTGGCTTTTCAGAGTTTAAAGGTAATGTGCATTCCATCATCATGTGATTTTTAACCAGATGGGCCGAAGATGAAAATTTCCACCATTTTGGTACAAAATATCACAACTCTTGTATTGGTAAATAAGTTCAAAAAACAGATGTTAAAATCTTAGAATATGATGTAGAAGGAAAATGGGAAACATAACCTAAAGAGACAGCCCTCATTCTCATCCCATTACAGATTACAGTCCTGTGACCTCTCTTGAGCCCTTTGACTGACAGCAGACTTTGTGTGAGTGGAGAGCGCCAGTTAAGCAAAGATGAGTTGGCAATATTTCTCTTTTGGCCCAATCTGGTGTCCTTGTGTATTTCATATCATCTGGTTTGGATTCTGAGGAGCACAGAGGTTACACTTCTGCCTCCTAAGCATGAATACTGCCTTAAGGGCAGTAAGTTCGAAAGTAAAGAGCCAGGGATGGCAGTGCATGGAGCACAGACAACAAGAGAGCACAAGCTCCTCAGACGAAGGGAAAACACCTTTGCCTGATGAAGATGGCTCTGGAGATGTCCTCCTGACCACTGACTGAGAAGAACCCCCGGCTCCTGTTCTACTTAGTCTATTGTGTGAGAATGAAGTGGAAATCCTTCAGTGGCATCCTCTGCTGCAGCTGGCCCAGCTTTCCTCTGTGCAAAGATGGTGAAAGCAGATAGGTCTTATCTAATTAATTCTTTGGAGTCCTGTTTAGGAATAAAGAACAATAGACCCCTGACTTATCAGCACTCAAATTCTGATCATTCACTGGTGCACTGAAGGAGATTCACTTCATCCACTGTGAATGAATCTAACTGACAAATATCTTGCCTGAAGGGAACTTTCCTTTTTTTAATTTTTTTAAAAATCTATTGTTTATTTGATTAAGTTCTTACTACACAGCTAGGACTTGCAGTCATCCTCCTGTCGAAGCCACCTCAGTGCTGGGATTGCAGGCATGCAGTATCATGCCTGGTTTCGGTGGCTGGCACTGTGTGCCCATGGTGCTGTTGCTTGCATTCCATGCAGTACCAGGAATGAAGCTCAGGTCCTCGCTCTTGTAAGGCAGGTGATTACACCGCTGAGCCATCTCCCCGGCCTGGAACTCCTTCAAACGTTGGGACTTCCTATACCATCTTCTTTTCAAATTAAGAACTCAGGTTTCTGTATAGGTCAGGAGAACCAAGCAGAAACTGAAGGTTGCTCTAGTAAACTTTACTTAGTGACCTTGGACTCCTGGCTCAGATTTCTGCCATAGTCCATATATAGGTTCGAAATATGGCCAAACAGTGTAAAGATAAATTCCTTTGAGATACTCCTTGAGAGAACTTTCCTGTCTTCTGATATGGCCATAGATCGAGAGGCTGCAAGATTTTACAGCACCTTATTATCTAGGCTCCGGACCAGAGGCTGTCTTAGACTATCCAGGTTTATGGGAACAGAGTGCTAGCAGCTTCTGCCTAGTGGGACATCATTGTGTTTGCACTGGATACCAAGTGTGCATACAAACTAAGAAAAGAAGGAGTCTTACAGACCTCTCAAAGTGAAAAAGCAAATGCCCCTTTTCAGGGTCCTTGCTGCACTTACTGCTGTAGATGGGTTGAGGTAGATAACTAGATTCACCATTCTAGGGTAAACCCAGCTCCCCTCTCCAGCACCACACAGCTGCCCCACTCATCTCTCTGAGGAAAACGCCCACGAAAAAGAGAAGAGACTTTTCCCTGAACCTCAGGGAGATCTGAGTTTTTCCTTCACAAACAGACTCCAATCCTGGCCTGAGTACAGAGAAATAAATGGGATTATTTCATGCCTTAGGTCTCAGGCTTATCATAATTTGTCTAACATTCCTTATTTGCCATATGTTGGCATACCAGTTTAGTTTTTATTCATGCCTCTGCCTTTCTGTCCAGTAAAGTTAGAATACATCTTATCCTCTGAACAGGGCCCCCCGAACCAAATGCAAGATCATCTTCATCCAAATACCTGCACCTACAAAGCTTGGAGTTGTCAGCTCCCATTGTGAATGAGCCTGTCATTAACCCTGGAACCATCCAATTTGACGCCAGTTAAGCCCAGGTCTCCTCTACCTCCTGTATCTTGGCTAATTCTTCAGAACACAGCCCTTTCTTTTCCATGACTTCAAAGGACACTCATACTTTGAGGGTTTTACCATGATCTCTCAAGTTGAACTCAAGGTGTAGTGCCACGGGAATGGTGTCACACTTAAAAATTCTCAGGCCAGACTTTAAGAGAAGTCCTGAAAATTGACTCGTTTCAACAGGACACCATTCTTTGAGAACCCAGGACCTGGTTGTGTCCTTGAAAGGGAGGGAAGAGACTCCATCCACCCATAGTCACTGCTCAGGTTCTGCCTGGGTAAAGGCAGGCGCCGATTGTTCTCCAGCTGTCCTGGTCTGCCGCATGCACCCTAGGTCTTCAGCACTTGATACACCAGGGCCAGGGCTTCCTCCCTGTATTGCCTGGTACTACGCCCCCACCCAGGAAAGTCTCTCCTTGCCATTTCACTGCAGGGTAAATCTGGGCAAGACCCACATCAGCAACCCCACCCCCAATTCTAATTTCCAGACCCGAGGTGTTGGCCTGGCCCTGTGCACGTGGCTATTTTGTATCACTTCTTCCCGACGGCACCAGAATCCTCCCAGACACATCAGTTTTGTCCAAGTCCCACCCTACAAGACATGAACTCTGCTATTTATTCCATGCACATTGTCGTTAATCACCCATCAAATACTCTGCCTTGCTTTCAATGTACTTACACCATCTAGTTTGCTATTTGGGTTGCAGTTCTTGCTCTTTGGTGGGTGTTCTTAGGAAAGATGACAAGCATGATGAATGCTGGTGAGCGTTTCCATCCAGGCCAGTGCCTTCCACTAAATCAGTAGGGTCTCGTGGTCCCCCTTCTCCACAGCATCTTACTACTTCCGTCTCTTCCCCCAAAGTCAAAATGGGCATGAAAGAAATGTTCATTTAGCATGAGGACATCTATAGTCTGGACGTCTGAAGTAACAGGTGTGCTATCTATTGGGTAACACTTTTCCACGCCCCGGGGCATATTGTGCTGCAGATTAAGGGCCCTGTGACCTTTCCTACAGACGTTGAATATATGAGGTAAGCACTCACCTTACGTTTGGCTCAGCTGTCTTTGCATTATTGCAGAAGATTCTGGAACTCAGAAGAGGAAGCTCCAGCCTGAAAATTCCAATGCAGTATTGGTGTTACAGTTTGAAGCCTGAAATCTGCAGCACTGAGCCCACATACTGGAAACTCAGGAAGGTCACGATGTTGGCCACTTCAGGCTCAATTCTTTCTGCCAGAATCTTTAATCTGTTTTTTGGTACACTCTACTGATTGGATGATACCACCTACGTTAATGCAGGATAATAGGCTTTACTCAAAATCTAGTGGTTAAAATGGAAATCATATTGTAACCACTCTCAAACACATTCAAGAGCCTCAGCTCCCCTCCCCCACATCCTTCATAAGAACATCTTCCCTGATGTTCCACCAAGTACTGGGCAGCATAGCCTTAAATGACACAAATGTAGAGTTGATAAAGATAGCCAAGAGTGGGAGGAACGAAGAATTAGAATCTAATGTTGCTATTACCTGGGACAAGAAATACAGCTAGAAGTGACAGTACTTTTGGAACAAAATAATGAGTTTTTATTTTTTTCACATCAGACTGAATATAGTCATTAACCCATAACCTGTGAATTATGTTTCAGATTCTCTGTAAAGTTTAGGATTGGATACAATGTATTTTAAACTCTGAATCACAAAATTTGTCACTAGAATTGTAGGGAAAGTAGAACATGCCTGGGGATAGTTATGCAGATGAACATTTAGTTGTACTTGAATCCAGTGATTTGCAGAATGCAATCTTTTACAGGGTGAGATGAGAAGATGTCTGTTGAGGAGATGGAGCACAGTGTGATCAATAGAAGAAAATGACAAGGCAGTGTCTTTGAAACTAGACAGAATTTGCCATACATTCACTCAGTGGAACTCCTCTGAGTTCTACCCCTTTGCCGTGTGGAGAACTACATTGTACCATCTTTGCACCCAACGGGACTACATGACTGGGTTTTGCGGATGGCAGAGGGAGGGCCAGATGGGGGAATTGCTGTCAATCTGAGTTCCCAAGTGATGATGTGGAACAAAGCCTCAGTGCCCCTTCGCACCAGATCCACATTGAGCAGGTAACGGCATTGAAAGAATCACCCTTTGTGGTGGTCATTATCAGACATCTTGTGGCTGACTTGTCATCCTCGCAAAACCCATCATTTTTAAAAAATTATGTAAATCTGTGACACCAGTACATTTAGCAAAGCAGAGAATAATCACCACAGAGTAACATAAACAACTGGTCTTTTAAAGTGCTATTTTACTACATTCTCAGAAATTTTGAACTAACTTGTATTCATGTACATATATAGTTTAGGCATTTTCAATTTCAGCAATTTGATTGGGAATCTGCTTTGCTTTGAAGCAAAAGCTAGGAATTGTGCTGATCCCATCATACACCAAAGAGTTATCCTGAACTGGAGTTTAGCGTAACAACATGCCCATAGTCCATAGTATATGTCCTTACTGTTTGACAAATTTTTTTAAATTAATTTTATTTTGTTTCACTTTTTCTTACATATAACTTTTGCATTCTTCATATAGGAATTACACCTCCACATAATATATCTGATTCTTTTTTTCTCCTTTCACCCCCTCATCTTTCAACAATTCTTCGTTTCATTATTTACAAAAATTTTGTTTATATTTTCCCTTGTATTCTCTTTTTTCTTTTGCATTACTTCTTTCCTCTTCTTCTCCCTTGTTCTTCTTCCCATTTGTATGTTCTCTTGCTATTTCCCAATATCTGTCGTCCATTTGCGTTCTTTTTTAGCTTTTCAATTTCTCACACAGGAGATAATAGTATGATATTTAAAAATATATGTTCAAATAATTTCATATAAATGTGTGTTCTCAAGTTCCATTCATTTATCTCAAGATGTCTCAAATTTATCCTTATTTATCTCAGAGGATTACTCCTCTGTATATCTAAAAGAATACTCTTGGGGCTGGGAGATAGCTCGGTTGAATAAGTGTTTGCCTGGCAAGCACAAGGGCCTGAGTTCAATTCCCGGTTCCACCAAAAAAAAAAAAAAAAACCAAAAAACAAAAAACATACTCTTATCATTCATGCTTTGATGGGCATCTGTGATATTTCCAAGAGTTCACTATTATGAATTGTGCTGCTATAGATATGTGTGTCCATATATCTTTGTATTGTGAATCTTTTAATTCTTTGGGAAGACACCTAGAAGGGAAATATATAGATCAAATGTAATCTCTTATTTTTAGTTTTGAGTAACATCCATACTGATTTTGGGAGTAATTTTCCCAATTTGTGTAAAATTCCCATCAACATTGGGGAAGGGTTCCTTTTTCCTCACAGTACCATCAGCACTTGTTTTGCTTCATTTCTTGATGATAGCCATTCTTTCTGGAGTGAGATGGAATCTCAGTGTTATGATTTGCATTGTATGAATACCAATCATTTTGAACTTTTTTTCAGATATTTATTTCTGTTTGTATTTATTCATCTGAGAAATGTTCATTTGAGATGCCCACTTACGGCTTACATCTTTAAATTTTGCAGATCTGATTTTTTTTAGTTTGTTATATATTCTAGGTAGTAGTCCTTTTTCTGAGGAACAGCTGACAAAATTTATTTCCCAATCTGTTGCTTTCCCCTTCATTCTGTTGTTGATTTCTTTTGAAATACAAAAGCTTTTTAATGAGATCCTTGTTCATTCTATGTAATATTTCCTGTGTGTTCTTTTTTTAATGTAATTTGGTTGCCACAGGGTCTCACTATGCAGCTCAGACTCATAGTGATCCTCCTGTTTTCAGTGTCCTCAGCACTGGGATTACAGGCATGCACCACTACACCTGGACTGTGGCCGGCTCAGGCCGCTGGTGGCAGGGTTGGCACAGCCTGTGGTGCTGTGATAGAACCAAAGTCCCTCTTGCCTCAGCTTGCCTAAACAAGCACGTTAGTCCACTGAGCTATCTCACCAGCCCCATTTTTTTTTTTGTGTGTGTGTTCTTGTCTTTGTTCATAAAGTTTTCACCTACACCTGTGTCTTCAAGAGTTCTACTGATTCTATGTTTCAGCAGGTTAAGTATTTCTTTTCAATAGCCACATCTTTGATCCATTTCATCTTACTTTAGCACCTGGTGAGAAATACAGGTTTAAGTTTAATCTTCAGCAAATGAGAAAGCTAGATTTTCCAACACCATTTAACAAATATGCTATCTTTCTTCCAGTGAAGGTGTTTGGTCCTTTTGCCAAAGATTAGGTGACTTGACAAGCAGCCCATATACAGAAGCCCACAATGACAGGCACTCCAACCATGAAACTACTATTACAGATTACCATTTGCAGTGCAGTTCCTTAGTTCACAGGTATCAGTATATATAGTTAGTCAGGGTGAGAATCTTTCCAATTAACTGCTAGATTAAACAATCTTCTGGAGATTCTCAGGATCATTGCCTTGCCCATCTTCTACATATAACGGAATGTCTTCACATTGTCATGTTTCCTAGCTCTTTTCCTTTCCCTCTCTTGATTAGTTACTCCTTGAGATCCTGCTTTTACTTGTATTATACCTTTCTATTGAATTTCTTCTTTTGAGTTCTTATACTAGGGAAACTATACGATATTTACACATGTGTGTCTGGTTTATTTCACTTATGAGTATATATTCAAGTGGCATCCACTTCAATATAAAGGCTTCGAGTTTATCATTCTTAATAGCTGAATAATACTCCATTGTGTAAAAATACCACATCTTTTTCAACTATTCCTCAGGTGATGGGCATCTTGGTTGT
>NW_004524617.1:4771417-4778113 GCF_000260255.1 Octodon degus | reverse complement strand
TCTGTGTATTCAAAGTGGTTAGGATAGATATATAGTTACATTCTCTTAATGAATAGAGGGATTTGTTCTAATGGTGTTTGTAAATAGGATATCAAGTCCGCATCTTGTACAGAAATTAACCACTAGGAAGAATGTATGCAGTGTGTTAATTATTAAAACTGTCCTACCAATTTGATTTGAAACTGTTTAATTGCTATTTGTTTATCAATAAAATTATGGGGAAAAAAGATTAGGTTACTGAATGTGAATGGAGATATTTCTTTTTCTTTTTTTTTCTTTTTCTGCATCTTCTATTGTGTCCATTGACCTTTGGATCTTTTTTCTTTTTTGCCAGTACCATGCTGTTTTTGGCACAATAAATTTGCAGTATAATTTCAAGTTGGAGATTGTGATGCCTCCTGCCTTTCCTTGGTTGCCCAGAATTGCTTTTGCTTTCTAGGTCTCTTCTGGCTCCAGATAAATTTTAAGATTTTTTTCCTTTAGTTCTGTGAGATATGCTGTTAGTATTTTGATTGAGATTGTTTTAAATCTGTATAGCAGCTACGATGTATGGGCATTTTCACTGTTATTTCTACCTTTCCAATATAAGGGATAACTTTCCATTTTCTGTTAGTTCTCTTCCATCTCTTTTTTCAGAGTACTGCTTTCAACATAAAAAAAGATAGAAATGTTGCTTGAATTATTTTGCCTTACTTCTTTATTTACACTGACAAAAAAGTAGCTCCAATTTAGTACAATCAGATCTGACTTAATAAATACCTATTCTTTTACACATTTAGTTATATGGTTGGTTATTTAAAATTCTGGGTGCTATTAACCATTAGAAAGAAATAATAAAGGACTGTTAGGTTCCCAGTCTATCCCTCACAACTTACTTAGCTCACAATGCTTTTTAATATCAAAATACATTTTATCTCAGTACATAGTTGAGATTTATGATATTTATTTATTTTATGCAATGAGAGCAAGATAAACTAAAGGTCATTTTACATAGGTCATGGCAGTAAAATCCAGCAGTAAATGTACCATATACATATTATAACTCAAAAGACACACAAATAAATTCCAAAAGTTACCTGGATATACATTAAAGCATTTCCAACTAACCCAAAATGTACATACCTAATCATAAGTTTAAACTATTTGTATAAATTAAACTTAACTATTTTATATGGCAGTAGTTATGGCAAAATTCTGTCTTCTGCTCATTTTAGCAGCATATATATATATGAAATTCTATCTCAGAAAAATTAAGTTAAAATGAATTAACAATTTAAAAGCCACATAAAAATAATGTGACTATGCAACACTTCCAACATTCTCTAATCCTTCTTACTATCAAAAGAGAGAACCAGAATTTGTAAAATTTATCATAATACATTAATAGTTATCCTTGAATACAAACATGTCCTTATTGCTTACTCTCAGATGTAGTATGAGTTATTCCCTTCTTTATTGCTTAGCAGTTTTCTATGATCAAAAAGCAAACTGATTTTCTACTGAATTGTTTTATTCGTTTTACACAAATGGGATATAAGCAATTAAACCTGAGACTAAATTTGATACCCTAGGTTAAACTTTTTAAACATTAATATATTTTATCAATTAATGTCAATGGATATAGTTCTATAGTGTTTTATAGATTATCCCGTGATGGAAAGCTAAATTTATTTTTGTTATTGAATGTTTGCAATTTTGAATAATGCTTCGTTGGGGGAATTGATACATACGTGTAATATATCTTATTTATGTTCAATCCTTTAAGCCATCATTCTTTTCCTCTCCAAGATTCTAGTTTCTAGTTTCCTGTCATCTCTCATGTGTTTTATTCATTTATTTATTTATATTTGAGGTTTGTGAAGTCAGATGAAATGTGATAATTATAGATAGTAATTATAACTAAGATTTAATTTTTGAAACATCAAAGGTATCCATAGGGTCCCTGGGGCATGCTGAGACAGCGATTGAGACTGGGCATGGTGGTGCACTCCTGTAATCCCAGCTCTTGGGAGGCTGTAGGCAGATCACTATGAGTCCAGTCTAGCAGTGAGACCCTGAACACCCAGTAGGCCCTTCTTTAAAATACAGAAAAAAATAATAGTTATTATATACATAATGCTTGTGAACTCATAAGAATACATTTATAACTCACATTCGATTCTCAATATTGTTGAAACTTAGAGACTACCATTATGCCAATTCTACGGGTGAAAAAAGAGACATTGAAAAGTTAATTAATTCAAAAATGATCACACAAATAGGAGACAGTAGAGTTTGGATATAAATACAAACGTCTGCATCTGCAATCTTTGTGTTTAGTATTACATTTGTCTTACTCTACAGTATGAGATAAATATGCTCCATGAACAAAACAAAGAAAAACCAACTCTCAGGGATTTAAACACTGATATATTTTAACCTGTATTTCAGTTCTTTGCTGCTGATAATAAAGCAATACTATAGACTGGCTGGTTTGTAAAAGTAAGAGCTGTATTTTGGCTTATGTTTGTGATGAACACTCCAGCGGCTGCATGTAGTGATAGCTTCCTTGCTGGCAGCACAGGCACGGGATGGCCGCAGACCTGGAGGCAAAAGTTTCTGTGTGTGTCCACTAGCTTCCTCTCTCTTTCATTATGTAACCACCTGAATGCAGCCATGGAGCTCTCGTCTTGGTAAATTTTTTTCTAATAACACTCATCTACAACATGCCCACTGCTAAGTACTACCTCTGCTTAAGTATGCAGCCTCTTACAAACCACACAAAAGGGATTAAGCACTGACATGACTTTCCAAGGGATAAATTCATCAAACACAACATGCCAACATGACAGAGGTAAGCAGAAGCTCAATCTTCAAATTGTCTGCATTTTATTATAAAAGAAGCAATTAAATTATTCTTTGAATTTTATTTTATTTTCTCATTTTATGAATTATACAATATCTATAATTGAAATGTTTCATGGCTTTTCATTTTTTTAATTTAAAATACATTTCAGAATATATACATGTTATAGTAAATGAACAAGGGAATAGAAATCTAAAATATAAATTTCTTTTTCTTTCTTTCTTTTATTTTCCAGAACCAGGGATTGAACTCAGGCTCTTGTGCTTGCCAGAGAAGTGCTTATTCCACTGAGCCATCTCCCCGTCCCCTATGTCTCTGTAGACTGCTTTATTTTATTTTTTGGTGGAACTGGGGGTTGAACTCAGGCCCTTATGCTTGCCAAGCAAGTGCTTATTCAACTGAGCTTATTCAACTGAGCTAGCTCCCCAACCCCTCGAATACATTTTTTTTCTTTGACGGAACTGAAGATTGAGCTCAGGCCCTTGCACTTGCCAGGCAAGTGCTTATTCTACTGAGCTATCTCCCTGGCTCGATATGAATTTCTTATAGCCATTGTTAGACTTTACTGCATGTATTAGCCCACTTCTGCTACCTAGCGAACACTACAAAACTCAGAATCTTAATACCGAAGCTTTTGTTGTCACTGTCTATAAAATGGCTCTGCTTCACAAGGTAGGTTGACTCAAATCACTAAACTACTTAGAACTTTTTGTTTCTAATTGTATTGGCAGAAGTTCAAGTAGAACTCTATGTCCAATTACATTGCCAACCTTTGCTTAAGTAAGAATTGGTCAAAGCCAAGGCTCAGCACTGAGCCCCAAGATAATGAATGGGGCAGTACAATCTGCTAGTGGTATGGCTTTCACGTAAACAGAGGTGCAGGGAAGCGTGAAGAACTTGAGTTATTAATTCCATCTATCACAGTGTATTTTATTTACTGAAATTTCAATCTATCTATGTGCTGATGTATTTGTTAGTATAGGTTCGTCTTTTATACATGTTATCTAAATATTCCTAATGTTACCACCTTAGCCCAATAAACTGAACATTATCTATAGTTACATGTACATTACAATGATCATCATCTCTCCTGACCAAGCAGGATTCATGGCACTTTGTGTGTCTCCTAATTATTGTTTCCAAAGGCATGGTCTCCATACCTCCACAGATATGTCCATAAGTAGCAGGCTCCTACCTGGCATGATTTTCCTGAGGCTTTGCCTTTGTTCATGTTTGGCGAGCACAAGCATCCTGATAAGTGAAACATATGGGTATTTCTTATTACCTTTACTGAAGTTTATAGAAGTTGACTTGCCTGAAAACTGTTAGGGATAATTTCCAAAAGTTCTTTATACATGTTGACTGTATAACTTCATCCTTTCACCAGTGATACATATACTATTTATAAATATTTTATACTTTACGTGAAAGAAAATGTATTTGTTTCACCTTTTTGCATGTTGGCCCATTTAGTAATACTTCTTCTGAAAGGGGAAGGCACTAGGAGATAGAGAGGTTTAGGGAGAGGGGAGATACAAGGAATGACTGAAAGGAATTAAGATGTGTTACGTACAAGCAGCTACTCCACACAAGGATGTAAACACAATACATTGCAAACATGTATGAAGGAAATGAAGGGTTCAAAGGATGTGTGGGAAGAGAAGAGAAGAAAGAATAAAGGAATTCATATATGTTACACATGTGTACAGATTTCCTGCAAGGATTGTAAACATCATGTATTATATACATGTTATAACAAAAACATGTAAAACAAAAGAAAAAAGAAATGAATAAATAAAAGAAAAAATCCAAATATTTATAAATTTTGTTGTTGATATAAAACTCCTTTCTTAATTCATTCATTCATGCACAGTAAATTTTCCATATCTTGGAACATTACTGCTTCATGGATAATGTGAGCAATTGTAAGATACAGAATGGGAGCAAGAGGGAGGCCCTAACAATCTTCCAGCCTCCTATAATTCCAGGCTAAAGAACCTGAATTAGAATTTGTCTGCTGACTCTTTGTTAATGCTAGAAATATCTTGATAAGTAGGGCTTAAAAATGACTGTACACTTTTTGTTGAAATACACTGCCATAAAATTTGTTAAACAAACAATTTCTATACCACCATCAGCAAAGAGAAATTTAATGTTAGGGACACTAATCATCTTAAATATTTTACTAAGCACATTATAAAGAAGTAACACATGATAAGAAATCTTCTCATATATTTTATTTATGAGAACTTTCAGATGCCTAACATTTTTGTATACTGTATTGAAATACAAAATATATTTTATACCTGCAGTATACTTCACCTCCCTTTTTATCCATAGAATTACTGAAGGAACTAACACCGCTCTTTCTCTTGTCCAGTTTTCCCATCCTTGCAGCTCACACTCCCTCTCATAGCTTATCGATTCTCCTGGCCAGCCACAAAAGTCATCATTTAAAACTGTCCCACGGGACCAAGGAGATAGTTCAGTAGAATAAGTGTTTGCCTGACAAGTGCACGGTCCTGAGTTCAATCCCCAGTACTGCAAAAAAATTAAAAAATAAAAAAAAACTGTCTCGCATCTGTGAATAACTTTACCCACTATTGTAGTCCTAAGCTCTGTGGAGAAAGTCCACTGTTTCCAGGAAGAGGTCCCCATCTCCAGGAGACAGCAAGATGATTCACAGCTCTGCTACCTGGAAAGTACACACTTCACTTTTAGTGTAGTCAAGACCTGCATTCTTCCAGAATCCGTAAGTAATATGACTGGTTGATACAAGGGACCCAGTAATGTTTTCCCTGACAAGAAGAAAGGAAAATTCCAAGGGAGGATGTATCTTGTTTGCTTCAGATCCCTTCACATAAGTTATATTCCAAATCTGATTTTCCCACAACTTCAACTGGTAATAATTATGCACATGTCTCCCAAACTCACTCATAGTTTTTTGTGAGCTTCCCAATTATTCTGTGCTCTGTCTGCTTCTGGGTTCTTCTTTCTTTGATGCTGATTCTACAACAAGAAACCTAAAGGTTTTCTATGCCAGCTCTCTGGGCTCCTTCACTCTACATCTCTTAAATGGACCGTGAAACCTGATATTGCCCCCTTTCCCCCAGATGCTCCTCACTAACTGAAGAAGTCCTGTCTGGAACACATCCCTGATTTTCAGAAACACTCTTCAGTTAGTAAGGACTAGTTTATGCACTGTGCACATGTGCCCTGGGAAAGGGCTGCCATACTTTTCTCCATTATCACTAAAATTGCTCACCCAAGAAGGAACTGCAATGCCGCAAATCACAAAGTGTTTTACTTCAGGGAATATACACTCGACTGCTCTCTCTATCTCCCCTCCTACATACTGACTTAATTTTTGTTTATTCTGTACCAAGGTGAAATCATGACCTTCATTAATTCTTTTTAACATCTCAGAGAACAAGAAGAGTATTTTCATCCTAGTGTCAGAGAACCATTCATAGAGGTGATACTCAAATAAGGATTCTAAAAATGCAGTTACTGAGCAAGGAATACAATGAATTATTATTTAATGTTTTATTTTATTTTTTTCTGTATTTTAGGGAAGGGTCTACAGGGTTTTCAGGGTCTCGCTACTAGAACGGACTCATAGTGATTCTCCTGTTTCTAGCCTCCCAAGAGCTGGGATTACAGGTATGTGCCGCCATGCCCACTCTCCATCACTATCACAGTGTGTCCTAGGGGCAGGGCTAGCACAGAAGACCCAGAGATCGAAACTCCGGCCCCTGTGCCTGCTTGCAGGCACCTGAATATATCTGCATTTTTCAAACATTGAAGGTTACCAGGTGTATATGTCTTTGAATGAGAAAGAGAAAGACAGA
>NW_004524617.1:4749920-4771317 GCF_000260255.1 Octodon degus | reverse complement strand
AGAGAGAGAGAGAGAGAGAGAGAGAGAGAGAGAGAGAGAGAGAGAGAGAATTCAAATGAATCCAAGGAACAGTTCATAATCCATTGCTTTGATGTACTCAGACTTTGATTACATTTGGTGGGGGTTTTACATATTTATAAGATATATCTTGCTTTCAAAACCATGGTTTTATTCTGAAAACAAGACATTTTCAAAGAATGTTAAAGAGTATTAAAGGAGAGTAATACTACAACATTTCAATGTAATACTAACACTATGATTGTAATCTATGTTACTCAAAATCATGGGTTCTAAAACTAAAGTAATGTTCTCATCAATGAATTTGACAGAGGCTAATGTGACAGAGGCACACAGGAATACTTAATGACATCTCTAGCCCTATGTTAATCTCTAACTAGATATAAGGTAAAGTAGCTTTTATAAAAAAAAAAATGAAGCCTCAGCGTACCCATCTCACTAGGGCATTATGTTAGAGGTTTCCCCCGGAGCAGGAAGAGACAGAACTGCAGCTCCATGGCTGGCTGCAGCTGCAGCTTGGGCCCTCACTTCCTCCTCTCTCAAAGCCTCTGCATAATGGCATGGGAAGGCTGTGGGAACAGTTTCATTAACCTTGGCCAAAAATTCCAGGACTTTCATCTTGCTTATCTCGCTGTGTGCTCGTGGACCCCACAGGAACTCATAGCGTGGAGGATCACTTAGAAGCACCTGGCGGTACACCAGATACTTCTTCTGCACCAGATCTTTAGTGATGAACTTGCGTGGCTCACCAAAGATTATATGCTCCTTGGTGTCATAGATTGCCATCATATTCAGGAATTCCCAGATCTCTTCTTCAGAAGCAGAATTCCCTTTTAAGAAGATCACCCCAAGAAGTGGCATCAGAAGCCCATTCATGGGGATATCCAAGCCACTGATTGAGCCCACAAAGTTGGAGTCATTCAACTTTTTGACAAGGGTATAGCAGCCACCACCACGCTTGACTTCCTTCAACTCAAGGCCAAAGAGCAGCTCTGCCCATACAATGGTCACTCGTAGGATCTCAGGGAATTGCGGACGGAACCTTTTATGCAGGATCTTCACCATTTCAGCCTTCACTGCTTTCTCCTTCATTTGATACTTGTACAGCAGGTAGTGGATCAACATTCCTGCCTTCTTCATTAGAAGCTCTTTTTCTGAGCACTTGGTGGGCACTGTGGCCACAGGGGAAGGTTCCCTTTCCCTCCCTCTATTCTTGGCACCTCTCCCAGACATCTTTGGTGTAGTAACACCAGTGGCGCTAGTAGGGGATGGAGTACCCTGTGACTTCTGGGGAACAAGGCCTACAGAGGACCTGGGGGCAGCTTCCTCAGAGAGACCACAGCAGGATGGGGCCTCCCCTCCCTGTGCCCCTGGAGCCTGAGCATCCTGGGCAGCCTGGTTCTCACTTCGGGCCTGGCGACGTTTCTCTTGAGCACGGAGCTTACTCTTGTGTCCCCGGGGCATGATGACTGAGGTCAGGGACAACAGGTAGGACTGTCAGCTGGAGAGCAGGTGTCGCTGGCACCTGGAGGATAGGGAATGAGACCCTATGAGAACTTTAATAGAAAGACCCCACTGACCATTTAGGAAGGCCCTCTCCACTGCCCTAGCTCCGCACAAGGTTGTTTTTCTTCCTGCCCTGACAAGTGCTGAGCAGCGAGAGACTTTCCTTACTTCTTAGGCTGCCCCCTTCTCTTGGGCTCACAAGTTGAGAACAAGTGCCACCCATGTGGTGTCCACCTGTTTCAAGGGACCTCAAAGTTTGCACTCAGGAAGACGATATTTATCACAGGCTCTGTCTTGCACTGCACTAGGCCAACATCTCCAATCACCCTTGCATCGTTACCAAATGCCGGGATTTTCCTTCCCACTATTTAGATAGAGGGACAGTGCTGACGGTCCCTGGAGCTCTCCAGCCTGTGCTCCTGGGCCCATACTCCTCATTTAGCAGCCCCATCATGCCTGTATCTGCAGTACACAGTACTCCTGCATCCTGACTCTTGCTGTGCCTTCAGAACCAGTTGTTCCTTTGAAATGGACTTGCTACAGAGTAATGACAAAAGGCTCTGTCTGTAAGTAAGTGCTGCCAACTCAAAGGCAGTGTGCCCAGAAAGAGCTGAAGTGTGCAGTGTTCCCTCAACATGGGGTCAAGGAAGTGACACCTGCAGTCCTCACCTCCAGTATGTACGTTGTCTTAGAGAAAACCTCAGCTTCACTTCCCCAGATGTCAGCATGCAATCCCGGAATAATAGTGGAAGATGTGAACCTGGCGGTATCTGGCTCTACTGCCACATTCTCCAGAGGTTTTAAGGTCTGGGTGTCAGTTTGGGACCTTGGGATAGTTGGTTCTGCTTGATATACATGGCCGGGGCCTCTCAGGACTGCCATCAAGATCCAATCCATGGGCCTATTACAGATATTGTGTACGAGTCCCCTGAAGAGCTCACGGAATTCTCTGTCACTTGTGGCCACACAAGAACTTGCCTCTGATGACCTGAGGCCTTTCAGCTCAGATTAACCTTGCCACTTCCTGCAGAGACCAGAGATCAAAGGACATGTGAGGCACATCCAGTGACCCTGCGATCTGTGGGACCACAATGTCCTGGTCTTGCTGTCTCTTCAGCACGCACTCACGCATGGACTGTTCCACCATCCATCGATCTGATGCCTCTAATTGGACTAAGCCCTGCAGCTACCTGAGTTGCACGAATGGATGTGAAGACACAATTCTTCTGGCTTTGTCTGCCTGTGCTCTCCTATGACTGAGAGCTGATGAGACTTTCTGGAATCCTCTATTTAGACTAGGTGCCCTTTTATGTTCTCCTTCATTATGCCCCCATCTTTCCATAGTGCCTATCCAGTCATATTAATTATCTCAACTGCCTGAGAGTTTGGTAGATTGTATGGAAATTTTCTCTTCTGTGCATACCACACCAACCTGTAGACTCACATGGGTGACAACTGAGAAGGAGATCTGTTTTGCCCTGTTATGGGACAGAAGTCTGTGTTTGCTCTCAGGTTCCCTCCCTGAAACCTGGCACTGACCACACTTGTCCTGATAATGTGAGGCTTTGCACAGTGACAGTGTTTCTCAGCTCCTTTGCATGTCCTTGGAAGAAGTGAACAAGCATTATGAGCTAGCCTTGCCCAGCTCCCTTAGGTATCACTGTCAGCACCAGGCTTGTGGACAACTGATTTTGTGGAGGGGTTTCCCCATATACACTACTGCTATCACAGTCCCTACCAAGAGCCAGATTCTTCCTGTACCACTTCTAATGAACCTTACTTTGTTTCTGAAATGACCCATGTGAGCACAAAAAGAGCATCTCAGCCTTGACACCTTTAACACTCCCTTCTTAGGATTGAGGGCAGAGGCCGGACTTTATTGTTTTCCTTATTTCTGCAGTAAAGCCCGTGTTACATTCTTCATTTGTGCTTTGTATTTGACACTTCTAGTGTCTAGTTGTACTAGACACATCTAGTGCTCTTCTCTTTCTACTGAACTGGGCTTCCTACCCCTTCAGCACAATTCTCTTTTTCCTAAGACTATGCTGTTTAAAACCATCATCTACTTGAGGCTCCTAGCTTGGACCTGAAACTACCCGGATCTTATCAGGTGTTGCTCCTCTACTTTGCAGGGAAACA
This sequence comes from Octodon degus, assembly GCF_000260255.1. Lineage (NCBI taxonomy): Eukaryota > Metazoa > Chordata > Mammalia > Rodentia > Octodontidae > Octodon > Octodon degus. Next base: position 4,767,654 of record NW_004524617.1, on the reverse strand, counting down.
TCCATTTCTGCTCAGTGTCTTCACCTTCTCCTGCACTGTCTGTAGTAACCTGTTCTGTGCTGTGCAGAAGCCAGGCCCCTGTGATGCATGTCACCATATTCTTTGGCCCTGAGTTGACAGCCACACTGACACAGTTCAACTAAAGACCTGCACATGTGGAGAGTCTGAGTGGCAATCCCACATCACCCACTTCTGGAGCCTGACTAACTCGATGGAAAGAGCACTTTGATCTCAACTTCTGGTTGGATTCACTCAATCTTGTTTTGTTGATCTGAGTGCAGAAGCCACAAACCAACGCCCACAGCCCCTGCAGTCAGTAAGGAAAAGCTGCTTGGTGAGTTCCTGATTGGGGAAGCCATGCCCACGTGTGGTAGTTAGGATGCTGTTGTGGGTGGCCGCCTATTCTGAAAACATATGAACTCCTTGGCACTTAGGGCCCCACTTTTGGGAAGACCTTTCCTTCTGTTATGCTGCCTGTTCCTCTTTGGATCCCATAAGGCCAGAGGAGATGCTCTCCAGGTGCCTAGGGCCAGAGTGCAGACAGAGGAGGTGGTGCTGACATTGCAGCTTTGTCCCAGGGATGCTCAGGTCTGAGGTGGGGGCAGGACTTTGTGGTGCTGAGTTCTCAATGCAAAGAGGGTGGCCCCTCCCTTCAGTGCAACTCAGGATCCTTACCTGGAATGCTGAGGAATCCTGAGAAGTCCCCTCAGTGGAGCAGACCCTGTGCTTCTCACAACTGGGTCCTAGCTCTCAGAGTAGAAAGAAGGATGATCCTCTATCCAGGATTCTCAAAGGCTGTTGTCAGAGGCAAGTCCTCCAAGGGGCCACACTGTGATGAAGTCAGTGCTCACCTAACTGCTCACCTGTTTATATAGTCCCCAGCAGAGCCTGGGATTCCTACTCTCTGATGTCACTCAGCCTGCAAACCAAGCCTACACCTGATTCAATCACAGAGGGGAAATCGGTGCTTGCCCACAGGGCTCCTCCTACCTGAGCATCAGGAGACTCAGATTAGGGGCAGGACTTGTGAGGAGACAGGGCTCAGGGTCAGCACCTTCACAGTAGTTTTCTGTAAACCCCAGGCCACAGATCTTGGTCCTTATTTTCCAGCAACTGGTACTTTGCTTTCTCACACCTTCCAGGTGAAAAGAAGCACCTCAGCTGAATGGCAAGCACCTCCACAAACCCATGTGTTCTGTGAGTGGTGATATTCATTCTTCTCCAGATGAACAGAACCCGCCAGCCTCCAAACACTGCCCACCCGTTCCTTCATCCTTAGACTAGAAATGCAGTCTTGCTAGGAACAGGTTCTATTCCTGGGCCCAGGCCCCCACAGTTCTCCCTGCACATTCAGGGGAAATGGAGGCATCCTGCACAGAGCTCCTGCATCTAAGAAACAAAAGAGTATGAGATCTGACAATTTAACATGTAAAGCCTTTTATTTTGCTGAATCATCTAAGCAATGCAATTTGTCAATTCCCAAGACTGGAATGAGTCAACTTTTCCAAAAATTTGTAAAGATTTACTTATTCCTTCTTTTCTTTGGTATTTTTTAGGGAAGGGTCTACAGTGTGTTCAGCATCTCACTACTTGATCGGCCTGGTAGTGATCCACCTGTTCACAGCCTCCCAAGAGGTGGCATTACAGGTTTGTGCCACCATGTCCAGACTCAACTGTTGTCTCAGTGTGACCCGGGGGCAGGGCTGGTATGGCAGGCCTGGGGATCAAACCCCAACCCTTAGGACTGCTTGCAGGCATACTTATTCCTTCTTTAATGTTATTTTATTTTATAATACAAGGCTTCAGTTTACAATGTTTGCATTCATCTCGTGAGTCAGTGCATGTGTTTAGCACATCTTAATTGTTTCCCATCCCTTTCCCTTCTCTCCAGTCTTCTATTCTCCTCTCTAATCATATAACAACGTCCTTCTTTGGGGCAGTAGGTGCATATACACCGCAGATTCCAGTTCATTCCATATGTCCATCACCTCCTCTCCTCTCCCAACCTCCATCCCTTACTTCCCTTCTCTTTCACCCAAGGTCTCTCTTCTGCCTTTCCCCATCTGTCTCTCTTTGCTCTACAGTTCACTCATGCTTCACTCATACAGGAGATGCCATACAGCATTCAAGCTTATGTATCATATTTATTCACTTAACGTTGTGTTTTTCAGTTGTTTCCATTGTATGCAAATGGATAAGTTTCATCCATAATTACAGTTGAGTACTCTTCCTGTATACTTTGGTTTCACATTTTCTTTATTAATTTGTGTGTTAATGGACAACTGGGCTGCTTCCAGGATTTTGCAATTTTGAATTTTGCTGCTATAGACATGGCCATAAATGCATGGCTGTAATAGGATGTCTGCTTTTTCTTTTTTTGTACTGGCCATCAAACTGTGGACCTTGTGCTTTTGCAGCAGACACTTATGCCAATGAGCTCTCTCCCTCACCCCAAGGATGTCTTTATCTCTTTTGTAAAGATACATAGAAGAGGAAGAGCTGATTCAAGTGTAATTTTTACTTTGTTATTCTTTTCTTCTATATCTTGATTTAAAAATTAATCATATTCATTACATTTTCTAGAAAAATCATTATGCATATGACATTTCTCTGCAAGTAAGCATAAAAGCCACGTAGTTCCTGAGGCTTGCTTTATTGGGGTCCCTTGGAGTTGATGCTCACATTAGTTCTCATTCCAGTGCTCACCTGGAAATGTGCCCAGGCCTGTAACACTGCTTCTTCCTTATCTGATCCTGCTCCTCTCAACTGGAGCTCCTTGTTCCCTGATAATGCCTGGGAGTAAATCAGCTGAATCCTGTATGCGTACAGTTCCTTCAAGTCCTGCAAGGTTACACAGCTGTGGCAGTCTACTGAAGACCCCACAGATTGGCCATGGTTCTTTGGCGTAACTCTTCCTGTGTCTCACATTCACATCTACCAGGTTGATGCCCTTTTCTCTCTTGAATTCTCCCTCCCTGTGCCTCTGTATGATTCCTGCATTTGGAAATGGTTGTCTCCCAGTTGTTTATGGCAGTCATTATCTTGAATTCTCTCTTATCTTGAATTTTGGTTAATGGCTCCTAGCTCTTGCATAAAGTCTCCTGGGAATTCCCCATCTCTGCAAAATCTTGTGAAATCTCTTGTCTGCAATCCCTGTTTTTAAGCAATCTGTGTCACAAGAGTGCTTGAAACTACAACAAAAACCAGGAATCCCAGTTGCTAAATTGTTAAAGATGTTTTGTTTCCAATTTGCTTTTAAGTGATAGAGTCAGTGGAAGGTGAAAAATACTCTGATAATTTATAACAAAGAGCTAAGACTAAGCATCTTTTTAGAAATGTAATAGAAACAGTATTTTTGAAAAAATTAATGAATGGTTACAGTAATTCTTGTGGGCTTTTTCTTTTTTAACGAGTATATAATGAAGTACACCAACACACTAGCAGCTATCTTTGTTAGAGGGCCTCTTGAAGACTGTGTAGTTTATGGTTAGGGTTGAGAAAATGTTGGGGGATTTTCTTAATTTTTCAGGTGACTTTTTATTGTGATATTTGCATGGAAATACAAGGTACACATGGCAGTGAAAATTACCCTCTGAGACTTTTTAGGAGCACATTGTGTCTGAGAAGAAGATCTTGTGTGGGTGGTAACCTCTAAAGTAGAAGATAAATGCAACATAGTCTTCTTGGTCACAGTTTCCTGAGCTTTCTGGAGTCCCTGAGGCTCCCTCTGTACCTGGTATTGGTTCTAAGGGAATACAGATGATTCTTTTGATTTAGATGTATGACAACCAAGGCTGAGAGACCAGGCTTAACGGTGGGCATGAGAGCAGCTGATATAGGCACATGGAGGAGAGAGTATGTGAAAGCATAAGCTCCTCCAGGATAGAGAGATTTCCCTGGAATTTTGAAGATTTTTCTGTATGTTTCCCTGTAAGAACTAATTTTGAAACCATAGAGTGCCAATTCTTGTCATCCTTTCCTTTGAAAATGCAGCACAAATCGTTAAATGGAGCTTTAGTCTGCTGCCAGCCAGTACTTCCTTAGTTCACTCCTGAGAAGTATGTAGATAACAGTTCTAATGCTTGGGGATCTCCTTATACTCTACAAAAGTGGATGTTCTCAGGTAACAATCAGGTCCATAAAATCAAGTGTCAGCAGTGCCTTGGCTGCCTTGTGTCTCTTAAACTTCACACCTCCATGCAAAGCTTTCCTTTTCCTTCTACGCACCTAGTGGCAGTGGAAGGGCACTTGACTCTACCAACGTTGCCAGAAGTTCTGTTCTTTGTGATATGGGCATGTTGCAATCTTCTGTTTTAATCCATGGCTCTACCTGTGGTTTTAGACATGACCTGGTAAAACTGCCCATGCTCACCTGGTGCCCTTTGTCTGAGACAAGAGCCCACATTGAACTATTGGCATCAGCATTGGAGGAATTCCTGTACACAGGGCTGCCATTCCTGGTCCCCTTAGGGCTTCAACTGTTGGAGGACACTATTTTGTCTCCCTTGTTTGAAAAGGAGTGATTCTACCAGTCTGCATTTAACATCATCACCCTCACTTCTGTAAGCATTTGGATCTCCTCCTTCTGCAAGTTTGAGTCGTATGATTAGGTCAACCAACCTGTGACTCTTCATGTAAAAAGAAGCAACACAGACTGACAGCTTTTCTAGTGATTCCAAGGGATGAGAGAATGGATACTGTGTATGAGATTTCCTACTTGGTGTTCACATGTGGACTTACCCCTCATTTAAGCCTCTGAATTTAGTCCTTGCACAGCTTGGGATACCTTTTGTCCTCAGAACCAGTCCTCATAAAGAGAGTGCAGTGCTCCTCACATGTGAATATACTTACCTACAGTCTTACAGAAAGGAATGCAGGAATTTTGCTTTGTGTTGTCACCTCCTTTGGGAAATGTTCTTTTCATTAACACCTAGAGCCTTTAACTTGACTGTCCTTAAGACACAGGATTCTTCTAAGCTGCTGAATCTGGACTAATTCTTTAGCCAAAGTCTTCTATTCCCTGAGACTTTCCAGGAAATAATCAGCTTGAGGGTTTTACCAGAATTTCCCAGTTTCACCCTATAGTGTAATGAGAGGAGAATGATGCTCTGTATACAAATTTGGGAACCTAACATATAGACTCGTCTTTCAAATTCATCCACTGTCAACAGGAGTTCATCGCTCTTGTATGCAGAACCTCACCTTTCTTACAGAAAGGAGAGAGGTGACCACATGACTATTATACAAGTTTCCTAGGGTTTCCAGAATAGGTTGATATGAGACCATTCTGTTTTCTAGTGAGTGCTCCCTCACCACTATATCTACCAGAAGCAAAGATTCTTCCTTTTACTGCCCAGAGCCACACAACCACTAAAGCAAACCCATACCCACCCAGATGTGTCCCTGCAGGGAAAAATTGCGCGAGACCCACTGGCGTGCCTTGCCCTAGAGTCTCAGGATGACACCTGAAGCTAAGCTCTGTGAGGATTGTTATTTTAGGACATATCCTCCCTTTAGCTCCAGCTTACTCCCCAGAACTCTGATTTTGCTCAAGATTCGTCCTTCCAGGTCATGAATCTCTTCAGGCTCAGCCCTCTTTTCTTCTGAGAGTCCCCTGGTAGAAGATCACAGTGTGAGTCACATTAAGCTGCAAGAATTGATCAAAATATATGAAGAATGTTTAAATTTAAAAACATAACAGAAGACCAATTGCCATTACAATGCCATCAAAATCTTCCCCCTTGCATTGAATACTCTTATTCCATCAATTTTGCCACTTTCTCAAGCAGTTCTGACACTCCTCTTTCATGAAGATTTTTTAATGTGTTTAGTACAGGACCAATAAGATCTCACTACACATATCGGACTCTAGTGATCCTCTGTTTTCAGCCTCCCAAGCTCTGGCATTACAGGCATGTGCCACCATGCCTGGTCTCAATTTCCATTGCAGCAGGCTCCGGTGGTGTGGCTGGCACTGCATGCTGGAGATCGAACCCCAGTCCTTGAGTCTGCCTAAGCAGTTGCTTTATTCTGCTGAGCTCTCTGGCCAGCCTTCATGAAAGTTTTTAAGGCACAATCAAAAATACAATGAACGCTGCTGTCCAATGCCACCAACTGAAAGACAGGGTCATACAAATATTATGTTGGTATCCAGCTTACTCAGTGAATCTGGAAGCTTCTCGCTCTCCTCAAAAGTCAATTTGACTATGAATGGGAAGTTTTTGAGTAGTCAGGACATCAAAGGAACCACTACAATGCAACTAAAGAGTGTAGTTTAACTACAGGGTAAATGGTTTTGAAGAAAGCAGGAGTATTTTAAAGGAAAACAATGATAATATGTCTTTTATGGTAAGAATTTCTTTTATTTTTCAAACACACACCTCATATTTTGATCAGTCTTTGCATATATTCTGGATTCCACATGACGGGTATCTAGTCCAAAAATCCATTTAAGTTTTGCTGTTACAGTTCCAATTCTAAAATCTGCAAGGTAGAGCAGGCATACTGGAAATACTGGCAGGGTTCCAGAGTTGTCTGTTTAAGGCTGAATTGCTTCTGCCAGCAACTTCAGCCTTTGCACTATGGTCCTTTCAACTTATTGAAAGAAGTCAACAACACTAATGGATGGTAAGAGCTTTACTCAAAATCTAGTGTTTGATATGCAAACAGTATAACAAACCTCACACTCTGCCCTCCCACAACAGCATCCTCACTACTGCTGAAAATGATAAGGATGATAGAGTAGAATCCACATAAGGGGGGTATTCTGGCAATAAATGGAATAAGAAATTTTTTAAAGTGTAAATAGCAGGTTTGTGGTAAAATAATGTTTGTTTTTTTTTCATATTGGGTTTGAAATATCTCTGACTAAACCACAGTTGAATATACTTTCAGTTTTGTCGGTAGAACAAGACTAGGATTAATTTATCTTAAAGTTAAAACCATATAGCAGTTAGAACTTCAGTAATGAAGCTACCTGGCCCAAGTTGTATAGAGAGAAGTTTTCTGGATTTGAATATGGAAATTTTCAGCACACAAATGTGTTAGTAAGTAAGATGAGAAAGAGAAGTCTACTGAAGTGGAGAAAAGGTAGTCAGATGGATAGAAGAACCAGGACAACATAGTGCTGTATCTATTTTATTTTATTTTATTTTATTTTATTTTATTTTATTTTTCCATAATTTTATTGAGAAGCAAATACCAATGAGACAGTTTCAAATCAAGTTGGTAAAACTGTTTCAATAATTAACACATTGCATACTGCCTTCCTAGTGGTTATTTGTTGTACAACATGCAGACATTATATCCTATTTACAAGCACTATTAGAACAAATCCCTTTATTCATTGAATTAAGAGAATGTAGCTATATATTTATCCTAACCACTTTGAATACACAGATACAAAATGGTCATTCATCTATATCCCCTTTTTTGTTTAGTTCCATCATTTAAATATTATAGGTGTGTGAACTCAGCAAAATATTCCAAAATAGCCCAGTAGTCCATAATAGTACTGGGTCTTCCACTTGACTGGCAATGTCAGAAGTTGTTGACCTGAGTCCCCTACAGCTCAACATAACAACATGACTTTACTTCTTATACTTCGTTTTTATACTTTTCTGCTAGATGGCTAATAGTGCTGTATCTTTTTCCTTTTTAATGACACAAACTGCTTTTAATTGAAGTTTGCATTTAGCATGCTTTTGCACAATTAATTGTGACCTTACCCTGGTTCATATTTTATTTGTTTGAGAGCGACAAATGCAACACTCTCTTAGTCTCTTTCTTTTTTCCATTTTAAAGAGTATAAATTAGAATTAAAATAGAAAAAATACAAGTGATGCAGAATTTCACTTAACAAAGTCAGACGAATTTCACAGTATTTGTTGCAATACACAGTGTTGTTTTCCAATCAGTTATTCATATTACCAGATATATGTACATAAAATTGAAATAAGAAAGACAATAAGAAAGAAATGTATAAGAAATTAAAGAGAAACAATAGAACAAAGGAGACAAAACAAATTACAGCATTAACTGTTTCTTTCCATAAACCAGCAGCAATGCACAGTACAGTTGCCCAAGCCATCGTGTTTATATACAGAATAAATTTGAGTCTTTTGTTGGTAAATGGATGCTACTAGAGAACATACTTTTAAGTAAAATAAATGAGACTTGCATGTGCAAACATCATATTGTCTCCTTAGTGTATTTTTTTAAGGGAAGGGTCTACAGCGTATTCAGGGTCTCACTACTAGATCGGACTTGTAGTGATCCACCTGTTTAAAGCCCCCCAAGAGCTGGGATTACAGGCACATGCCACCATGCCCAATCTCAATTGCTGTCTCAGCGCCCCCGGGGGTGGGGGCGGGGCTGGTTCAGCAGGTCCAGGAATTGAACCCCTGGTCCCTGTGCCTGCTTGCAGGGACTTTAATCCACTGAGTTATTTGGGCAGCCCTTTCCTTAGTGTATTTTAAAGAGAATTAAAAAAAAAACCAGAACAATAAAACCAATACAAGAACAGTTAATGCTTAATCATTTGATCTGTCCTGCATACCTATATCTGATAATCTGCTTCTATAATTTCCCTCTCAGTGTGTTTGTTGTCTGTGTAGAGGAATGCTATTGACTTTTGGGTATTGACTTTATAACCTGCTATGCTACTGAATTTCTGTATTAATTCTAGTAGCTTCTTGGTGGAGTTTTTTGGGTCTTCCAAGTAAAGTATCATGTCATCTGCAAAAAAGATAATTTAACTTCTTCTTTACCTATTCTTATTCCTTTTATTTCTTTCTCTTGTCTAATGGCTGTAGCTAATGATTCCAGAACTATATTGAATAGGAGTGGGGATAGAGGACATCCTTGTCTTGTACCAGATCTAAGAGTAAAAGATTTCAGTTTTTCCCCATTTAGGATTATGTTAACCACTGGGTTTTCATAAATGGCTTTTACCAGATTGAAGTAGAGGCCATCTATTCCAATTTTCTGTAGGACTTTGAACATGAATGAGTGTTGCACTTTGTCAAAAGCCTTTTCTACATCAATTGAGATGATCATATGGTTTTTAGTTTTCGCTCTATTGATATACTGTATTACATTTATAGATTTTTGAATACTGAAGCATCCTTGCATCCCTGGGATGAATCATACCTGGTCATGGTGTATGATCTTCTTGCTGATTTGCTGTATTCTATTTGCTATAATTTTATTGAGGATTTTGGCATCTATGTTCATGAGGGAGATCGGCCTGTAGTTCTCTTTCTTAGTTGTGTCTTTCTTTGAACATAACAATATGTATTATAGCAGCCACTGTTAATTTTCTAGCATTTTGTTTTGTGATAGTAATGTATCTTGAAAGCTACAGTGGAGAACATGTTTGCACATCAAGTCAAGCTTCACATTGCAATGGATTGCACCTCACATTGTACCACAGGGAAAACTTCATTTCTTATATGTGGTTCACTTAAGCAGGGTCATAACCTGTGAATTGGGAGGTCTCAGATGTTCGAACAATCATCAATCTGAACTGCAGAGTGACAAGGTTGAAAGTACCCATAATGCCCTTCGATCTCAGATCACACTGAATAGGCAATGCCATTGAAAAAATATGCCTTCATCATGCTTAGATACTGAGATCATGGGATTCATTTTATAATCCAGTATAATGCATTCGATTCTTGAGTAACACTAAAGCTAGGATAGGGTTTATTTAGGAAAAAATAACCACGACTGTGTCATATGTGCTACAAATCCAGAACAAGAGCTTTTGGGAGATTTTCAAAAGTGGATCTATTGAGCCAATTGGTCTCAATATTTTAGAGTTTCAGTTACAACAATTGGATGTGTACTGTCCTTTGGATTAAGCAAGGAAATGTACTCATCATAATAATACACGGAAGGGTTAAACTGATCTAGAAATTGACACCGCAATATGTATACACAATACAATATATTGTACTTATAGTTTGACTTGAAATTATGATGTGAAAGTGTAAGAATGTCTGGGAAATGAGGTGCAGGGGGAGCCTAGAATCTATGCAGCACCACCTCTCAACATCCCATATGTAGTTCTCTCAGGTACCAATGAGGTGTAGAGAGCACAAAAGGACATAGATACCATGAAGAGCTCACTACTGTAACTTTTCCTCAAAATAACCACTGTGTCCTCCAACACACACTGTGATTTTTGCTTTTTTCCACTCTTGCAAGTTCACTCTGCATAGCCAGTTTATCCTGTATTATTCACCTTTAATTCTTTTCCAAACACATTTTGTTACCATTTTTAGCATGCTTCATTCAGTTCTTTGTGAAAGAGAAGAAGAACCTGGATGCCAGCTCCTAAAGGAGGTGCAAGCACCTCAACATGATAATATATATTTGGTGAACTATTTTTAGAAAGGACTATGTGATAACAGTATTTGACATAGCCAACCATGAAGAGACCAGCTGAGTCCTGATGGGTGCACTTTTTTGTTGTTTCTCTATCCTTTCTGGAAATTATCTTGGTCTCCATGTACCCCACTTTGTAATTTTTTTTTCTTTGCCAGTCCATGTTTTGATCCGTGGTACCACCAGGTTGCGGTGTCATGTGGTTGGCCATCAAGCTGCTGTCTGCCCATAGCTAGATGTAGGTTTCGTCAAGTTATTCCCCCCATCTTCCCCTACAGTTTTTTTCCAAATGACCTTAGGAGCTAAGCCTCTGATTTTGGAGAACAGATGGACTTTTGGAAAACAATAGAGGGAACCTCCTTTCATTTAAATTAATTTAGCTAGGACAGTGACTGCCCCCACAAGGAAAAGAAAATTTTTTCAATAAAAGCACAAAGATTTGCCCAGGTGTGATAATGGGCAGGAGGGCCAGATCCCGGATGGGGCCAAAGGCCTTTTCTCAGATGGTAGGCAGAATCCCTTTGAGCAGTGCTGGGCAGTGCTGCTAGGTGGTGCCAGGAATGATGCCCAACCGGTGGCCACTGGCCAGACCAAAGAGGATGCAGTGCCTGAACCTCCTCTGTGTGACAGCACACAGAGCATGAGAAGGCCATGCACATGCACATACACACACACACACACACACACACACACACACACTGTGGCTTCACACACAAACACACACTCACTGGGGCTTTAGCTGACTTGATTTCCTCCCTGTCTTAAACCTCACTTGATGCTATCGCTTCTTGGCTGGATCTCTTCTTGGTTTAAATCCAGGCAACTTAAAGAACCTGTGCCTCATGGTCTCAGAAGAACAAATAAACATTTGAAACAACGAAAGTGACTGTGAATATATAAAAGCAGAACCATTCCATTTCTTTAAAAAAAAAAAAAAAAGGATTTCTTCTTCTATTGCCTTAAGCAAAAACTACATATGAGAGATAACTTTCCCAATTGGTTCCATTTTTCAAGTTCAGCCATCAAGGAGCTCAACTAGGTGGCTAAGAAAAGCTTATCTGTGGCAAAAATCCACTCTTACATTATAGGAATCAATGGACTGGGAAAGCCCAGGATGTAGCTTAACTCCATCCTTCCAAAGGAGTCCATGAGGGGCTTTTAACTGTCCATAATGCTAGCATCACTCTAAAGATTCAGCTATATGTGACATGTCTGTGTTAGGATCCCACAAGAGTCAAGATCTAGTGGTCTGCTTTCTTCAAAGGCCTCAAGACACGTCAGTGGGAAATCTCTTGGACCTCTCCACTACACAGATTTCAACATCTCACCTGTATGGCTGTATCTGACTGAGAAAGGTTAGATCCTGACAATACAAAACAATAACAGCTTATATACTATTGCAATATGGTTTGTGTTCAGTACATACTGGGAGGTAACAAGAGGTTGGCATGGGATGCTGCCTTTTGTGTGTGTGTGTGTGTGTGTTTGTGGAACAGGGGATTGAACTCAGACCCTTGCGCTTGTCAGGGAAGTGCTTATTCTACTAAACTATCTCCCCAGCCCTGGGACGCTACTATAAATTCCAAAACTAGACTCCAGTTACAACATCTCTGCTTAAAACAGACAAGGTTGTACCAGATCTAAGAGTAAAAGATTTTTTAAATTTTTTTACTTCATATTCTGTAGGGATTTAAAGTTTAACATATCAATACTTGATGGAAAATACCTGTTCCATGTTAAGTCTAAGATGCTTCGTTTTCAGACAGATAGTGAGGTTAACTTCAACTGCCTATGTTGTAGGGTAATAATATCATTAAGCTTCTCTTCTGGAGGGTTAACAACTTAAGTTTGTAGACCAAAAATTAGAGAAAAAGGACTACACAGACAGCCAACATTTTGGCCCTAGCGTTTCAAGGTCAGTGAGGACTCAGGACATAGGAGAACCTGTACTGTAATATCATGTAACCCAGTTGTGTCCCAAATTTTCTTTCTTTTCTTATGGGGCCACAGAGGAAAGTGATCGATGATGTAGAGCGCGCCAAAGGAGAGCTACATGGAGAGAAAACATTCTCTCAGACTTTCACAGAGAGCAAATTGGTCAAGCAATTTCCATGACTCATCCACATGGCTGAAATTGACAAAGGATCTACAAACTGTGGTACAGGGTTTCAGAATAAATCCTGAGGGGATTTGACAGACTTTGTCAGACACAAAAGTTGCATTTCTTGTTATATAGGTCTTGCTTTATTTTGGTCTTAACCATCCAGCAAAAATGTATAAAAAAGAAGTATAAAAAGTAAAGCCATATTAATATGCTGAGCTGTAAAAGGCCTAAGTCCACAACTGACATTGCCAGTCCTACGGATAATCCACTACTATTATGGACTACTGGACTATATTGGAATATTTTGCTGAATTCACACACAAATGATATTTAAATACAATGGAATACCCTCCTCTGACAAAACTAGACAGAAAAGGGGATACAAATGAAGGACTATGTTGTATCTGTATTTTCAAAATAGTTAGGATCAATATACAGCTACTTTACTTAATTCAATGAATAGAAAATTTGTTCTTATAGTGTTGTTGGACAGGATATCATGTCTGCATCTTGTACTATGAATAACCACTAAGAAGACAACAATATGCAATGTATAAATTATTGAACCTGTCCTACTAACCATCTTTGAAACTATGTCATTGCTATTTGTTTCTCAATGAAATTATTTTAAAAATAAAATAAAATAAAACATACAAGGTTCAACAAAGTCCCTTATGTCCAGGCTTCTGTGCCTTTTTATCAAAGGATCTGCTGAAGAACTACCGTACTTGGGGAGGCCCTAGAAGATGAAAGTATTTTGTATGACCCTGTTCTCAGATCTTCACCTGTCTCTCGTGGAGATGTGGGTCTCTCTGACATACTTGCTGAGACTGGAAAGTCTTGTTGACCTTCTCCTTGTGGTCTTCAGGCCAATAAATCAAGTCTATCCTCTTCAAGTGGCTCAGAAATTCTGCTAGAGTCTGGTGTCCCAGAGGAGCCCAGTGTTTCTAAGCCTCCTTGTCATGCTTCTAAGACAGCCTTAGTTCCCACATAATAATACACACAGACAGCTTATACCTGAAGGTTGAACCTGAAGTGGTGGCTCTCTCTACTCTAATTCACAACTTAAACCTGCCTCTAAGAGAGAACCCAGGAGTAGAAGAGGGTACTAAACTCCTGGTCCCCTTTTCAGTTCCAGATGTCCAGCAGTGTAAGGAATGACTAGGCTAACTGTCACAAGACCCTAGTGAGTTTGCAGATAGGTTTCAATCTTGGGCCTTTGCTTTTATCATAGTAATATGTTCATTTCAATTTTGCCACTTGCTCTACCCAACATGAAATACAAAGAATCATACAAAAGGCTAAAAACTGTACAGATGAGCAATATGCTTTGAAAATATAAAGAAATTACCATGGAGAGGCTACTCTCCTGTTAGCAGAACCAAACTGGGAGTATAATACTAATCATGTGCTAAAAATAATGCCTGATGTACTACTTACTTTTATGATGAGGATAAAAGAGTATTACAAGTTTCTTAATTATGATAAAGTCAGTGGGGTCATACCGGATCCAGAAGAAAATCCATCTGACATCCATACCTGATTATATTAAACTTTTGCAAATATACTAATATATATCCACTTTGTGGCAGAGAGAAGCACCAGAAGGACATAATTTCATCTGTCAATTAGCCCAGGACATTTGGTGTAAGATAAAAAACTTCATGGGGACCCCAGACACCTATGGCCCAATTACTGAACTTGGATTTTTATGAATTGAACACTTGGAATACACAGAAGACACAAAAGGGAAAAGGTGAGATTTTAGCTATCGCAATCGGTAATGTTTTACACTCACTCAGGTCATCCTAGGAAAAAAATCTATGGATAAACAGAGAAAGAGTTCCTGTTTCAAATGCAAGAGGACTGGACACTTGGCATGAGACTGCACCAAGCCAACATCTAGACTCTGCCTCAAATGTGAGGCAGCCAATGTTCCCGACCTGTGACATTGGCGGTTTGAATGTTACTATTCACAGAGTGGGGCTAGGCAAACCAGAACCCTCGTTTCCTGCTCTGAAAACTAAACAGGCCCAAGGGAACATGCAGTGCACTTACTATCTCCGCTGAGGAGCTTTGGATAATCTTAGATGGCATGGATGAGCCAATTCAACTCCTTGTTGATATAGGAATGACTCATTTTATTTTGACTTCCTTCTCTGGTAAACTCTGGTGTAGGTCTATAGCCATATTTGGGGTACAGGAGGCCCCTAGTCTGAGATTCTAGGAGATATTTATTGATACCCAGTTTTCTGTTTAAAAGACATTTTCCCATATCCTTATACTCAGACTCCCAGTTTTTATTTGTCTTTGAATGGGAAAATCCTATTATGAAACAAAACAGAAGAACCGGGGGATACAACACAGTGGTTTAGTGCCTATCTGGTAAGACTGAGGTCCTGAGTTTGATTCCCAGTACAAAAAAAGAAAAAAAAAGCAGAAATGTACTTAGACAGTTATCTCACAAGTATTTAGAGATAGTCTTCACCTTTATTCTCCATCACTAAAGAAAGAATTGAGGAACCTATGGCATAAGAAAGTGTCTTACTTAATTTTCTTATTTCTGGGACAAACTACTCAACATGCAAAGGTAAAAGAGGAAAGGTTTATTTCAGCTCACAGTCTATAGAGGGTTCAGTCCATAGTCAGCTGGCTCCAAGGCATGGTGGCATGGCAAAGGGGCAATCATTCATGAGACAAAAAATAGCAAGAGCAACAAGGGTGAAAAGAGGAAAATAAGCCTCTTTCTTTCCCTTTTGTCTTATCCAGATTGCTAGCATTAAGGCTGTGCAAATCCAGTCAGTGGGCTGATCCATCTAGTACCCACCCTTAATCCCAGCATTAAATCATGAGTCAATCACAAACTCTAGATTCAGCCACCTGTGAAAAACTCACCCCCTATGACCACATGAGAGTTTGAGGGATCACCCAGACACAAATCATAACAGCAAGGAACCATCTTATAGCATGTAGATGATATTCTAGTTTGTAATCAAACTGAGAAAATATCTCATTATGATACTGTATGAACACTTAACTTTCTGGCTAAGAATGGATATAAAATCTCCAAAGGAAAGGCTCACACACCTGAAAATTTTTCTATGTCTGGGATATGTTCCCATACCTAAGGAACGACAGTTGTCTTAAGGACTGCATCCAGGATATCTATGATCTTGGATATCCTGCCCCCAAATAACAGCTTTGTTTCCACGCTGGAAATGGTGAGCTTTCATAGGATCTGGCTACTTAATTTTGAACTAATGGGCGAGCCCTCTATGAGAATGTTGAAGGCCCTGAGTCTATTCCCCTAGAATGAATAAAAGTGACTGCTAATTCTTTTAGGGAAATAAAGCATGATCTTGCACTGGGAATACTTGACTTAAAAACTCTAGCACTGGGAATACTTGACTTAAGAAAATCTTTCTTTTTATATGTTTTAGAAAATAGAGGAATTGTTTTGAGGGTCTTGGCCCAAAGGCTAGTATAAAAACCCTGCCTCCAGGCATAGTTTTCAAAAAAGTTAGATGGAATGGCTGTTCCATGAAAGCCATTAAAGCAGTAGCAGCCAAAGCTGTACTGAGAGAGGAAGCTTTAATGCTAACCTTGATGCAGAGACCAGGATTCCTAACTCCCCACCGGGTCAGATGTATTCTGGAAGCAAGAGTTTACTTGTGCTTAAAAGGCAACATTGTACTAAGTACCAGGCCATGCACTTAGAGACCCCTGAAATTACTGTAAAAACTTACACTACTATTAACCCTGCCTCTTTGTAGACCCAAAAGTTGGCTACTGTGAACAAGTGATTTTTTTCAGACCTAGGCCAATAGAAAGAACAGAAATGCTGAGATCCACCCAAGGGGGAAAAAAATAGGCAGAACATCTTCAAGACTCAGAAGAGGTCTTTTTTACTGATGCTTTGCAACTTTGTCCAAGAATGACATTGAAAGGCAGTGCAAAAAAAAAAAAAAAAGGCAGTGCAGTTGCCGGGTACAAGCAGGTCATTGAAGCTAAACCTTTCCCTGCAGGAACCTGTGCTCGAAAGGAAGACTAATAGCTCTTTCTCAGGCACTGACTTTAGGAAAAGGCAAACATATGCTTCAAATATGCCTTTCGGGTGCTACATATCTATGTAGCAATCTGGAAAAAAAGGAGCCTTGCAACTAATAAGCACACATCTATAAACCACAAGCAGGATATTCTATAACTTCTAGAGGCAGTCATCTTTCCAAGCAGGTAGCACTCATGCACTGTAAAGGACACCCAAATGACATGCCTGAGTTTTCCTTGGGAAGTCAAAAGGCTGATAAGGAAACAAAATGGGCAACTCCAGCTCCTCAAGGGCTTAGCCTTATTCCCTATTCCTGAGGATTCATTCTGTTCCTTTTTCAAGGGACATACTTACAAACTGTAAAATCTTCTTATGAAAAGATAAAAGAGGCAAGCAGACCCTAAATGGAACTCTGGCAGAACTTTGCCCGGAGATAGATGTCTGCATGCTGGTTCCAATCGCTATCAATAGCTCTCACAAGGGTTTGTAAAATGCCCAGACTGCATTAAACTTGAACCCTTTTGAGATGCTATATGGAAGGCTATTTCTGTCCTCTGATACAATAGTAGACCCAAAGACTAAGTGGCTTTTACAATATTTCATTAATCTGGGCCAAGTACAACATGCTATCCAAATGTGTGTGAACAGAGTCCTGCCACTTCCTCACCCAAAAGGACCACCTGGTGGCTGCCTGGAGACCAAGTACTCATAAAAACTTAGAAATAAGGGGCTCCTGCAGGTCAATTAAAGCTAAAATGCAAAGGGCCCATTTCCGGTGCTCCTTACCATACCCACTGCAGTAAAGGTGGCAAAGACAGATAATTGGATTCATCTTTCTAGAACAAAGCGAGTCACACTTAAACTGTCTGAAAAACAAAATCACCCCAAAGGAGCAAGCTGCTCTTGTGAGGCTCTGAAAAACTTGAAATTTCTCTTTTAAAAACAGGACTCCAAGGGCAGGCCAAATAGCTCAGCAGATTAAAGTGTCTGCAAGCAGGCGCAGGGGCTGGGGGTTCTATCCCTGGGCCTACCTACCATGCTGGCCCCGCCCCTGGAGCATTCTGAGATGGCTATGGAGATTGGGCGTGGTGGCGCGCACCTGTAATCCCAGCTCTTGGGAGGCTGTAAACAGGAGGATCGCTATGAGTTTGATCTAGCAGTGAGACCGTGAACACCCTGTATGCCCATCCCTA